>NW_017728965.1:1273895-1279376 GCF_001723915.1 Gavialis gangeticus
TGAAAAGACGTAATAAAATCCTGCACTTAAAGAAGAAATAAAGGCCAACAGACACAGAAGCAAACAAGGGAGGCCCTTATTTTGCTCCCATTTCAGTCCTTATTAGGCTTTGCCTTTTACTAACTTCACAAGAATCAGGATCAGGCACATAAAGAGAGACAGCATGAGAGACGGACAGGCACAAAAACATTATAGGCCTTAAATGCGCATGTAGACTTGCACTGGTTTACCTTAATAAATGCAAACTTCTGGGTAGATCCTGATCGCTCAGTCCCACAATTACTTAGGCTGTCTTCACAGACAAGTTAAACTGTTAGATGCTAAACCAATATAAATAACTGGTCCAGTGCCTGTGTGCAGATTTCGATATTGGTTTATATCATCTAGCTTGAACTTGTAAATTTATGGGCACAAACTAAATTAACATAGCAGTTTAGACTTTTTCTTGAGTCCATGCTCAAAAGCTGCACCAATTTGGCAAAATCAATGTACAGCCAAGCTACTTATTTAGAGCTTACTTACTTTCAGGTCAACTTAAATCTGTTATAAATCATTCTATGTGAATCAAAGTAAGCTTGTTTTAAAGTGAATAATATCCATATATTTTGCGCCAATTTAGCAAAATTGTTGTAGATTAAATTGGTGCTTCCTCTGCATAAGCTAATGCTGGAGCCAAGAGAAGTTTCATCCAAGTCAGGCCTGAAGGAGAAGTTTGCAAAGCGTGAGCTCTTTGTGGCCTGCTCTTGCATTGGTTTAGAGCCCCAAACAGACAACCAGTTTTACAACTGGGACTTTTAACATGAAAGCATATTCCAAGAGCAACTGCACAAGTGTTGGAAGTTTGAACAAATGTTAAAAGCTAAAAACAAGAACTTTGTTTTATTTTGACAGAGCATCAGCTCCACAGTATTATCAGCGATCTGAAACCATTTTCACAGGGAAGCACAAAATGCTGGGACTGATGAGTGGGCACAACACACAAAGCAGACGTGGAGACCCCGGTGCAGAAACTAAGTGCCAGATGCACAGCCAGACACAAGTCACAAATGTAGCTGGCAGGCACTGGTTTACATTTGAAAAATTACTGCCATTCCCAAGATGTGATGCAGCTGATTGTTACTTAAATAACACATAGTATTTCAACAGAATAAATACTCCTTAGCTATAAGGATAGTCTTATGCTTGTGGCCTCTGCAGCAGGTAAGAATATTGGTTTGAAAGGCCACCAATAATGACGACGGGTCATTAAAAAAAAAAAAAATCTGTTAAAAAAAAAACAAAAAACCAGCAGATACCAAAGCTAAAGATGCCATACTGCCAGCCCTGAAGAGTAAAACTGGTATTAACTCAAAGACACGTTTTGTTACAATAGTAACATGGTAAAGATATCATGTTTGATCCAAAATTATTACTTTACAACTTTTCAGAACTCTAATAAAACTGGGATCAATTATTTGCAAAACTCAGCAGCCAGCCTTTAAAACATAGGGTTCTTATCCATCACCATGAGCCATTCAGATATGAGCTTGAAACATTTCAAGTACTCAGCCAAGAAGCAACATGAAATTTATGTGGGATGCTGTTTTCGCTAGTAAATTCATTAATACATCATTATTATATTATTATAAAAATAACCAGAAAGGCAACAAATATATTGTGCCTCTCAGCCCAAGACAAAAACCATTATTTATACTGCATATAAGCAGAGCTCATTTACTAGTTTCATTTGTACTTTTTTTTTTTTTTTTACTGACAAATGTTTTTCATTAATTGACCCAAAAAAACACTGAATTTTGAATAATTAAAAAAATTACTGCAGTCTAGCTAGTTACTCCCCAGTCTATATTTTCCATGCAATTATTCCGTTCCAAGTACAGAACTTTGAACTTGTCTTTGTTGAATCTCACCTAATTGACTGAAGACCACAGCAGAAGTGCTCCCCCAACAAATGTGTGAATTCCACTAACTACCTTGTCACATGGACACAGGAAAGGAAGGATGTATCCACCTCACAGTATTTTCATATAATTTGCATTTCCTTAGCTTGTGAATAAGAATGCAAGTAAGATAAGATGTGGGAAGGGTAGTAAATGGCAGTGGGGGAGGAGGGAGAGGGGGAAAAAAAAAAAAGTAGTGAAAATTTGAAGAGAACCTTTTTACAACTGAAATGGATACCTCAGGTGAAGAGTTAATGCAGACCTGTGTTACCATCACTTAAAACTCTTCAAGCAGACAATACAGTTCAGCCATTACAGCAAACATTTCATTTGTTTCTACGCAGGTAATGATAGAAAAGTCAATAATATTGTTAAGGACTATTTGGAAATGGAAAGACAGCAATGAAGCATGCAACTCTAGCATGGACCTCTAATTAGGACATGAAAACATCTATTGAGCAAGGAGTCTGATCTGCCACAGAGGAGATGAGACTTAAAGAAACTCAGTCAAATTATACTTTAGATAAACTTGCAAAAATCTAGTACAGCTACCAGGAACAAGAGAAATAAAAATAAGTCAATGGAGAAAAGAACAGTTGTACTGTCCTCTGCCATACATTAATCTGATGATGGACAGGCTGCATAACCAACTTCAGGGACACAACTGTAACTAATTCCCATAAAACTTCAAACTAACTTAATTGCAGTGTTACATAATACTGTAACACTGTAGATTGATCACAGAAGATGGAAGCACCCTGTCTTTTCATGGAATAGATATAAGGGTAGGAAAATTACATTTTAATATACATGTACTAAAATGCATTCTGTGCATGACTGCCTTTGAGAAAAGCAACAGGCCAAAAAGAAAATGGTTAGTTCGTAGGCCTGTGAGAGGGGTGGGTGAGCTTTTGCTGGGAGGTAGCAAATCAGCTTTTGGTGTGCTCCTTTCAAATACCAACAAGCCATTCAAGGAGACTGCCTACAATAATTTAGGAAACATTCAAAAATTGAAACTTGCAAATATTTAAGGGATGCCTTTGGATCACAGTGGTTAGTTGTTGGGAACTCTACATTGTTACTATCTGCAGAACTGAATTTGAAATAAATTCAAACTTCTCTATGGCAATGTGTTAGCCGTAATGTTACCATTCTTTCTTTAATAAAAGGAACTTGGAGCCTTTCAAAGTTCTCAGCCACCATCTGGAGAAAGGCCCAGGCTAGGGGTGAATGAAAGCTACTACCATTTCATGGCCCCTATATGATATGAACAAGTAGTCTCAGTCCAATTCCTTGTCGCAAACACCATCATAATTAGTACTAACAGCCACCCTTGCAGGCAATTTTCCCACAGATTAAATAGGCCAAGGAGATTAAAATATTCTGCCAATAAGAGGCGACAACTTTACACTGAAATTTTTTAGCATAAAGTATTCTGGGTAGGCAGCAGGGAGAAAAGGTTTTATTCTCCTACTCTTATATCTGTTCCATGAAAAGACAGGGTGCTTCCATCTTCTGTGATGAATCTACAGCCCAAGATCTGAAAGCTTTTACAACAAAAATGGACCTGATGATCTGCAAGGTCCCTTCCAGCCCCTAACAATCTATGAAAAAGGCCCACATCCTGCAGACACTTGCAAGCTTACCTTTACTAGCAGGAACAGCTCCCGTGGTAGTAATATTAAGCATGTGCTTTCACTTGAGGATTGGGGCCTAAGTGCAAAGCACTTAATGCATGCCTTTGTAATATTAGGTATGCAAATATAAAACCTAACAAAAATAACTCATTAACACAAAGTACAAGCACCAACCATTCACTTACTGAAGTTATTTACTGTAGCAATCCAATTAAATATGCTTGTAAAATAGATGAAAAAAAACTACGAACTACAATATGAATTGGACTACATATCCAAGTAAGGAAATTAGTATCTCCTTTCTATAGCTTTGCATGCAGGAATAACTGGGTATCACACACTTGCTTACTCCTTTTTGGCTGGGAATGCTCAGAACACAGACCTTTGGTTCCCATACAGGCCAGCACCTTGTATGCAAGCAGGGACATCATAGCCTGTTGCTGATAAAGCCCAGCAGCAAATTACTAATCCCGGAAGCCAGGGAGAATTGTGATCAGAGGAGTGTCTCCGTGAGTCACGTTGCTGCCCAAGGCTACTTTTGATAGTACTGTCTTAGTCAGAGTCGTGTCTAAAAATCAAAGCCGTCTCAAAATCGGCATTAGGTTTAAGGTGTTTAACCTACCCTTACTATGATAAGAAGCTGCAAGTCTCAAGGCAGATGGCACTTGAGAAGCAACCCCTGCAATTTGCACATAAATTCCTGTGCCACCAATGAAAACAAAACTCCGCAGCACAGTGCTCGTGTTGTCACTAGTGGAGGAAACAAAGTTCAGAGAACATAACATTACACACCCTCAAAGTAGTCAAGAAAGCAAGCAGATAAGACTGTGCTGCCTGTAATAACTTTGTCAGGACAGAGCCGCGCTTCAGCTCTGATCCTACAAAGAAGCTGCAAGTGCGTATATCCCAGGACCCACATGAAGTTTTTAATCAACTTACAGGTACTTTATTCTCTGCAAATCAGTAGAGAATTGGGGCCTTAATCCCTTTTGAGGTAAGTGTAACAAAGAAATTCAGTAGTGCTTCACACTTTGCAAATGCTTCCTCATTTCAAAATGTTTCCCAGGGAGAAGAATAAGAGGGACAGATCAGTTCTCCTTAAGAGTTTGTTCCTGTGCAAAATGTTCTCCTCTTCTGTGCTCTACTCGGCATCTTCCAGACAGCCACAGGATCTTGTGGGTTTCAATCTGTCATACGTCCAAAAATAAAAAAGGGAACTTACTGACCACAGGGTGAGACAAGGCTCTGACTAGGAGGTAGGAAATTAGTGTATGAAGATCTTTTAAATGACAACAAACTGGCAGGGTTTTTGGTTGTAGCTGTGTTAGTCTAAGGACATAGGCAGGCAAGGTTCTTTGGGTAGATGTGATCTCTTTTATTAGACCAACCAAATAGTTGGAAAAGAAGTTCTTCGCAAGCTT
The DNA here is from genome assembly GCF_001723915.1 of Gavialis gangeticus. Taxonomy (NCBI): domain Eukaryota; kingdom Metazoa; phylum Chordata; order Crocodylia; family Gavialidae; genus Gavialis; species Gavialis gangeticus. The sequence goes on from NW_017728965.1 coordinate 1,278,891, forward strand.
TCGGGTACAAACATGCAGGGCAGGTAATAAATGCTGTTGCCACTCATTCCCTGCCATCCACTCCTTCATTGCATTTTCCCCAGGAGCATCACAGACACCGATTCTCCTCCTATTAATCCCTGGGGAGCTACTAACCCTGCAGCAGTTACTGCCCAAACTGCGTCTCTCACCCAACTGTCTCTCCAGAACACACCCCCACCCCGTTTCAAGCAGACCAAAAAAGGTGAACAAGCACCACAAAAAAAAAACAAGCCACAGAGGTTGGTCCCAAGACAGCAAACTTGGAAAATGACAAAACCCAAAGCAGCACGAACCGAATCACGCAGACCTTAGGCTGTCTCCCCACCCTGCGGCTCAACGCCAAATCAAAGTCCCAGTGAATATTTGTAGCCCAGACCTGGGGCAAAAAGGATGGGGGTCACAAGTATGCAGGCAAAGAAGATGGGGGTTACAAAGGTATCGCTGCAAAAATTAATGGAGAGGGAG
>NW_017728965.1:1284376-1284616 GCF_001723915.1 Gavialis gangeticus
CTGCAAAAATTAATCGAGAGGGAGCAAATCAAACCTTGCTGAAGGGGCGAGAGAGAGTATTAGGTTATAGTGCTGGGGGTGGGGGTCAAGGGGCAGGGGACAAGGAGACATCCCCGAAGAGCTGAGGACGAGGAACGAGGGGGCACGGGCCCGTGGTGGGGAAGGGGAAGAGGCAGGAGGAGGAGGAGGGAGCCGGGGCCGAGAGCGCGACCATGCCAGGATGGAGGGGCTCACTCACCG
>NW_017728965.1:1284683-1288191 GCF_001723915.1 Gavialis gangeticus
TGCCCCCGCGTCCTCCACTCGGGAGATGTGGGCAAGCCAGGGGCGAAGGGCAGGGAGCCACACGAGGCCCCACACACGTGGTGGCAGCGCAGCCCCAGCCCCAGCCGCTTCCCGGCCGTGCGAGTGCCTTGTTGTGCCATTGGCAGGAGGGCCAGGCGTTGCCTCCCCGCCGTACACCTCGCCCGGCTCATCAGGCCGGTGTTGCGCCGAGAGGAGGATCTGCGAGTAGGCTGAGAGAAACCTTCAGTTATCCACACAGGAACCTAGCAGGAAACCCCATGAATAATCCCAATCACCTCCTGGAGCTACTCACTTAACACAGGCATTTATGTTTGCAGGGCCAAGGCCTATTTTTTATACCTGCATTCGGAAATGATTCATATCTGTGAAGCATGAATAAAAGACTTTTTCTTCTCATAAGTATGTTTCTATTTTAGAGGTCTTGTACAGAGAGCTGCACGGCAGTACACTCCGGTGTAGACTATTATTATTGTTGTTGCTGTTGTTATTTTTAAACTATGAATAGGAGAAAATAGACTGCATTTCATTAGATTTGTTAGTGGGTTTTTTCAATCTATTCCAAGCCATCCTCACTATTTTATGCATGAAAACTCCCAGCGGTGCTTCCATTTTTAGATCCAAGTAATTACTGCTTTTTCCAGCAGAAAATGGAAGACTATAAGTAATCTGAATGCATAAATTAACCAGCAGCCTAGGCAATATATTGTAGGAAACAACCCCACACCTTCCCTGAGGGATCGTGAATGTGGGACCTTAGCAGGACTTTTCAGTTTCCAGTGTATCCGATCGATCATCAACATCTTTCAGAGGATGGCTCCATTACTGAGATTCCATTTTTACTGCACGTGTTGTTGTCCTCCTGCAAAGCAAGCAGTTTCGCCCACACTCTTTAGTTCTTTAAAAAAACATAACCTGGCAAACCTAAAAAACAATTTTTGGTCAAAATATTCATCCTTCCATACTTAAAATTGGACACCTAAAACTGGGATTCTCAAAAAAGATGAAGGGATTTATGCAATGATTAAGAGATTTAGCTACCTAAATCCGAAACGGAAGTCAATAGGATTTGGGCACCTAACTCCCTTAGAATCTTCCATCTATCAGCTTACACCCATACTTAGGCGCCTACTTAAGTGGCCTGATTCTTAAAAGTGCAAACTGTTCATAACTCCCTTGGAAGTCTAGGAGTTGTGATTCCTCAGACTTTTGAAAATCCAGGCATATGTTCACTTCCTTAAGCATGTGTAATTACCTACATTTTGAGCACCTGAGTCTGCAAATGTTGGCATTAACCTTAAGCATTATTATTATAAGACTATATTGGTAAGAGATAAATACACAGTGAATTCATCCATTCCGATTCAGAGCAACCTGGTTAATAGGCACTCACCTCTCTGAGACTGCCACTTTTTGACTGTCTTGTCTTCTCCAACCAGTTATTCAAGGCACAGCCATCCGTCCCTCTGTGCCGGTATTTACTGCGATGGGATCATGATCTTGACTGAAGCCTCAAGGTGCTAGAGTAACAAAAGTAACAATAAATATTACTTTGCCCCTTCTCCCATGCGCCATTCTCCATGTGACAACAACACTTTTTCTGACATAGCTATTTTCATTACTAATAGTGTACACTTTGCTGTACAGTGTATTCTTTTTTAAGTATGCCTGGTCAACTGGGCTAAGAATACGTGGTTTATGGGCTTGTCCCAGACATAGGAAGTTAGTCATTTTGTTGTGGGATGCACTGTAATGTTACACCCAAGTTTCTTCAGAACAGCCAGGCTGATTGCTAAGATGATGACTTGAATTTGTTCCCAAAAGCTGCTCACAACTGGCTTCTGATGTCGTACTTCCATTCTTAGGAGCATAGGCATGAAAGAGAATTCCTGCATCAACTGCCCCAGTCCCCCGTTTCACTGCAGTCACATTGTGTAATCCCTTTGATAAACTGAGGGGGATTTGGGGGTGATATAAAGCTGACATAGTCTGATCTGTACCACTTGTTTTCCTCTCCACTGGAAAGCAGCTGTACAGTCCTGAGCAAGACTAAGCATCTGTCCCACGGTTAGTCTTTTAGGAGTGTTCAGCTGTCATCAGTGCTTCAGGCTAAACATTCTTGCCTTTGGTGTAATGACTTGAATGTGTGTAAACATTCACATTTAGTTTAAATGCTCCTCCCTAGGACACGCCAATAACAGGAAATGTCTGCTTATTTCTGAATGAGACAGGTCTGTTTCTTATCACACAGATTACACTTATCTTTGAGGTGATTTTCTATGATGTCAGAATACAGAAGGAAGTGATACCGCTTCAGAAATATCTTATGGACAACATTCAAGCTTGGAGGCAGAGTATTAAAAAAGATGGCACCCCTTAAGACATAACTGGTTAGATTCTCAATAGAGATGTAGACTCCAGGACTGTGTCCACACAAGCGTGGACATTTGTTTCCCCGGGGACAGGAAGCACCGGCACACCTTATGCCACTGCTGCTTGTTTCCAGGGAATGCCTATGCCAGGAGCCTGCTGGTGCATGGCAGGATAACTTGGGTGGAGGAGGGGAGGCTGAGGTCAACCCCCCCTACATTGCTACCTTGCAGCACAAAGAACAGCTGAATGTGCAGAATGTGGTGACGCACACATTTGCAGCACCACATACCACATGGCAGCGGTCATTTGGATGCAGCCTGGGTGCCCAACCCATTTGAATGTGTGATCCTTATTTAGGTGCCTAATTGGGAGCCGGGTTTTTGTTTCTTTAAACTGGGCCTCAAATAAGTACAGTCAGAAGGCCTGAGGCTGAATTGATTAAATCTTTGCAGAGTAGTCTAATCTGCACGAGACTGAACCAGTAAGGAAGTGAACCAACATTTACTTTTGATTCCAGAAATTCAGCCACATGCCTGCAGTGGCTCAGGCTAGAAGCTGAAGGCAATAGAGCACACATCCCTGTTCAGCTGGGATGGACAGCCTGGGCCAAGGCTGGCCTACCCACCCTGCAAGCTGGGGTTTGCAGGGGAAGTGCAAAGCATCCTGGGATGCTGGGGGACTGTGAGTTAACTTGAGTCTGGAGGGGATGTGGGACAGAAGTTCAATAAAAACATTTAACCTAAATCAGTTAAGTCTGATACTACATCCATCCAGGTTTATCTTAACTGGATTCAGCCATTCTGGAAGTGGTTTATGTGCACTGAACTTCTGTTGCGTTACAGGTTTAAACCAGTTTCCAATCACTTATACCAGTCTGTGTATAATTTCTGTCCCTAGCCCAAAAGTACTGGGTTTTCAGTCCTTTACTGCTACATAGTTTTGTAGCTGTGTGTGACGGTACTGAATTGACAGAGTCTCTGTGTTGGTGTCATAAATATTACAACAATGACAAATATTTCTGCAAAATGTTTATATTCTGGATTTTAGAGATGAGCTGGTTGAGCCTTGCTTCTCTTTTCCAGTCCAGGACATGAAAATTCTTGGCATCAAATGAAAA
>NW_017728965.1:1293191-1294432 GCF_001723915.1 Gavialis gangeticus
GTGTGTGACGGTACTGAATTGACAGAGTCTCTGTGTTGGTGTCATAAATATTACAACAATGACAAATATTTCTGCAAAATGTTTATATTCTGGATTTTAGAGATGAGCTGGTTGAGCCTTGCTTCTCTTTTCCAGTCCAGGACATGAAAATTCTTGGCATCAAATGAAAAGCAAAGCAAAACAAGACTGATGAACAAGCACTAACTAGAGGGGCTGGTTTTATTATTGCTGGAGGGAAAGTCAGTGAATGATTTATTAAATGTAAGGATTTATCCGGTCAGTGCTATACAAGTAAACAACGTTAGGTACATTTCATCACTCAATATGGTTTCCATTTAGGCAAGTGACTGTGTTTATGTACCAGCTTCTTACTCAATATTTTGTCTTTAATAATGTCTGCTACTAACTACTGCTGGGAGCTGGTTTTGACTCTATTCTTTCCCATATATCAATAGACCTGGTGGCTAAATGCTCACTGTCCTGCACATTTCTGGTGTGATCTTGGCCAAGACACTTTAGAATTTGTTTTTGGGAAATGCTTCTCATTTGCAAGTCCCTTTAATCTCAACCAGACCCTCATTTCTGCTCTGTAAAACTGGAATTAATTGTATTTCTCTCTCACAGGAGCATTATGAAGATGCTTTTGTTAGTATTACAGATGTATTCAAATGGTATTGCAAGGGGTCCACACAAAGAATCTCTCCATATCTGGGTTTGCCCAGAGGTCTCAGAGACACATGCTTTCACAGCCTAGTCCAAAGTTCCACTTTCCCTATACAGTACCCTTTCCACACTGATTTAAAAGTTTCTTTCCAACTTTATTTTTTTAGTGCTTTGCTGTTCTTGCTGATGGGGAATCTTAAGAGTCATTGTCTGTCTGGGACAAGAATATCTGCTAGACAAAAGGGACTCAAATTGTTCTCTTCCTGTGAATCAATAAGGTAACAGCAGATAGTAAATTTTTCATTCAACATGTTATGTTATCAGGAAGTTTTGATGGTAAAGCTCAAATCACTGCCTGCCTGTAAGATAATCCATTTGTTAAAGCATAGGGATAGGAGTCAGAGTGACTTATGTTCTATTCTGAGCTCTCCCTTGGACTTGGCTTCTGACTGTGAACAACTCATTTTACCTGTATGTACTTGTTTCAGATAGAGATCTTGACATCCGCTTATATAAATTACTTCAAGATCTATGAATTTGGATAGTTGGAGAAGCGCTGAAGACTCAGAGGGGAGGGG
>NW_017728965.1:1294443-1296773 GCF_001723915.1 Gavialis gangeticus
CAGGTCCCTTCCGACCCTAGAAACTATGAAACTATGAATGAAGAGTTCTTAATATTATAGCCTGTTTAAATACGAGTAATAAACAAAGAGGGTTGAATTTTGTGCCTACTTACAGCCAAAGACAGCCACATGGAAATCTTGGTGTAAATCAAGGTTAGCATGGAATTTGACTGACTGGGATTCAGTTGTATTTTTAATTACCTTGATTTTTTTAATGCTGCTTTATCTCTTTGTTGTAGGGAAAAAAAACAGTGTTTCTAAAATATCATATGTTGAAGTAAAGCCTTAACTTAAAACTATAGTGTTACACAATCATAACTGTTAGAAAGACCTCTTTGTGTGATGTCTTGGAAACAGTTCTACAGTACTGTCTCCCTTGATCCACTCCTCTATAGCACTTTAACTCAGAGGCTAAAAGCATGTGGTTCTAGTGTCCCCCTCTGTTAGAACTAAGAACTGCAAATGCTGGAAAAATCAATTTAATTTGTAAATATTTACCTAATAGCAAAATACCCATACTTTATTAATGTTATTTCCTGTATTTCATTGCCAACATTTCTCATGATGCTTTCCAACTGTGGATATAATTCCTGTGACTGCTGATGATCTAGGAAAAAGCTAGAGGAGACAGTGACTTTTTGTCAACAGTGTACTCAGTGAGCTTAGAAATGAGAGGAGGCTAAATTTGCAGCAGCAACTGGGATCAAGGGTGGATTTTTAAGATGGGAGAAAATAAAGGATGTGTACTGTGAATGAAAGAAGCCAGATGACAGTGAGAGGTTAAGTAAGGGAAGAAATGAGCAAAAGAGAAACTTCCTAGCAACCATAGACATAGAAGGAGAAGAGAATTGTGAGACAAGAGAAAATAAGTGGCTACAGATAAGAGTGAGAAAGTAAGAAAATAATGAAACTATGCCAGTCCATCTTACAGGCACAGGGGTGTAGCACACTAGCTGTTCATTAATGTAATTTAATTCCTACAATTGATCAACATTCAGATTTAGATTTTGGTATGGGCCCTTTCCCAATTCTCATCACATTTGTCTGAAACTAGCATCAATAAAAAGCAAGAGAACTCAAAATATAAACACATCTGCACACAATTAATATGAGAAACCAGTGTTTCTCCATATTCTGCCTCTCTTTTCCTCATCTGAAAATACTTAGCACTTACCTGCAGGTCTCAGGGCCCTTTACAAAGGTGGGTATTATTGCTTCCATTTTACCGGCCATTCTGCTACACAGATAGGGCAATCTACAGCTATGTAATAACATCAGTTTTGTTATCCAACATAAAGTGTTTCTCACTGGAAAATATAAACATAAGTGTTAATGCCTCTCCCCATTCAGCTGCTAAAGCAGATGTACTAAATATTCTCAAAGGATCACAGAGATCTTTCTCTGACTGTTATTTAGCTCTCATTTCTGTTATATTTTAGGAAACATTATCTTTTAGTAACATCCATTAAAAGAAATATATGATTTTACAGATCCATCCCAGCTGCCACTGAATCATTTGGCAGCCTGTTGCCTGTACCAAAAAGTCTTACATTACCACTAAGGATAATGATCAAACATAAAATTGAAGCATAGTGAGGCGGATCTTCAGCTGGCATAAATCAATGGGCAAAGCAATTTTACACTCGTTGAGTATCAAGTCCCCTTTTGACCTTGCAGTCTATATTTTCCTAACTGAATCTTGCTGCAGTTGCTAATGTCCACAACTGTTAATTCTACCCAAACCTGTCTCCACAAAGCCCAGCCTTGAAGCAGGGGTTGTTTCCGGTTTGCACAGGGCAGCAGAATTGGGCCCAACACAGGCTAAGGACTCGGAATGCTACCATCATATAAAAGTATATTAACAATATGCTTCAGCCATACATAGTTAGATAGAATGTAGAGTCATATGTAAGGGGGAGTAGCAATCTCATCTCACTATGGTGTTAGCATATGTTCGCTTCACTTGGGTCAATTCCTCTCCTGTTAGCCATGCTCCAGTGAGAGCATTCCAAAAAAACACCTGAGCTGTACAAAGTAACTGCATTAGCAGCAGAAGTTTTGTTATCACTGGCTGTGTTTACACGAGACACTGTACGGTAGTCTGCTACTACTGCACAGTAGCACTGCATGGCAAAAACTGTGTGTGACATGATGCTACTGCACAGTAGCATCACAAAAAAGGCATTTGTCAGCACTACTGCACAGTAACTCACATTACTGAGCAGTCATTTAGTACTTATTTATGCAAGTACTAAATGACTGTGCAGTGACAACTGTGCACGTGTAGACACAGCCAGTAAAGAGTAGCTTTGTCCCTTCTGCATTGCTAG
>NW_017728965.1:1301773-1320164 GCF_001723915.1 Gavialis gangeticus
GTAGTCTGCTACTACTGCACAGTAGCACTGCATGGCAAAAACTGTGTGTGACATGATGCTACTGCACAGTAGCATCACAAAAAAGGCATTTGTCAGCACTACTGCACAGTAACTCACATTACTGAGCAGTCATTTAGTACTTATTTATGCAAGTACTAAATGACTGTGCAGTGACAACTGTGCACGTGTAGACACAGCCAGTAAAGAGTAGCTTTGTCCCTTCTGCATTGCTAGGCTCAGGCATCAGCAGCACATTGCCTTCTACTCACTCCCTGATCGATCAGCTAGTTCAGGTTTCAAGCGTCTAAGCTAGGTGCATTTTGGTGTGGACATCAACTGGATTAGAGGTAACACCTCTAATCCAATTGTTATACCTTGTGTGTTATACCTAGAACTAACAATGCAGTGAGGACAAGTCTCAGACTCTGTTATCTTGTCTAGCTGAGTCATGGTGCAGTGGCTGCAGACTTACAAGTTTCCAACTGAGACTCAAATGCCATTTTGCTAGATATGGCATATACTTATAAAAGACTGTCGCATACTCAAAGAGTTGTTAATCTAAATAAGCAAGAACAAAGACCATTGTAGCAGAGACTCACACTCACCAGGGCAATGGCCACTGGGGCACTTCATGGCCCCGAAATCCCATCCTGGCAGCCAGCAATGAGCCCATGGGCAGGCAGCGCATTCCCCTGCATGCTTCCACCCTACCCGGTAGAACTGGGAAGCACTCTCTGCATCCCCCAGGCAGAGATGCAAGCAGGAAGCTAGGCTCCCCCTGGCCCCAGAGCCCTGCTGAGGCCAGGAGCAAGTGGCCAGCATGTCTGGCACTGCCTACAGCTGAGAGGCTGCAGCTGTAGGGATGATGAGTCCCACAGGGGCTCTCAGCACCTGGTCACAGGGCACATGGAGGCAGGCAGGGGTCCGGGTTGGCTCTGATCAACCCAGAACTCCCTTCGTAGGGCAGCACCAGCCCCAAGGAAGGGGAGGCACTGGCATAGACAGCAGGCCATGCTGCCTCCCTCCACTGGAACCAATGATGCCCCACTCACAATCAGATAGGCACTGGCTCCAATGGCAGGACTGGATCGCTTGGTGATGCTGGAGACCAAGTACCGGTAAAGGCCTCACGGGGCTTTATACTGGCCATGGCCCCAGCTACCTACAGAACTGGGTCTAGTACAGGCACACCTTATGAATCAGCCTCAGAACTGGGGGAGTATACCCCAAAGAGCCTAGTCACCCAGGAAAAAGGTGGACATAAACTATAAGGCCAAAGTGCGGCCTACAAACAGACAGTGGACACCCTTATTTATGTTGTATTTCTTTATTAATGCTGACGCAACACAGACACAGATGCGACAGACATCGCACCCAGCCCTGTTACCACTCACCAAGGTAACAGGGCTGGGTCAGCCCGCACCAGCCTCAGATCCTTCTGTTTTTGTTTTGAGCTGGACCTTTTCCTTCATTACATGAAGGCAGGGACCTGGGGCATTCTTACATGTGCTCGGAGATGCAGCACCGGATGCTGTAATTAGCAAGCTGCATGTCATGTGTATCAGTATTCCCATGTGTCCACATGCTGAAAAAATGGTGGTGGGTTTGAACTAAAACACTGAACAAGTTTTATTTCCAAGCGCCCTGCTACCATTTTTTCAGGGCAGGGACTTTGCTACACATGACAAGGAAGGCTGCCAGAGCATGGCAGTTTCCATGCCCCACCACGGATGAATCGAGTGCAATTAATAGAGTCTGCTCCGACGTGCTGGATTTCCAGCACATCGGAGCAGGCTTTGCACATGTCTGTAGGATCCCTAGGAGACAAGAAACCTGCCCCAAACAAATCATGGAAACACCTAAGTGGAAAGGGATGGGTATAGGGGAGGCAGAGCCCCACAAAAGACTCCTGGACACCAAAACCTGTGCCTTTCTCGACGAATGCTTACAAAAGGTCAGGTACCACTTCCTGATATCCTTGTGTGTAATACCAAGTCATGGCAGGTGAGATATAAAAATAGGGGTGAGAAGACCTGTTGAGAATGTGGCACCTGGGCCCTACCTGGGTGCAGCCCGTAGCCTGGGTCCCACTACAGCCATATTATCCACAGTGCAAAGAAAAATGAAGTGACTTGGCTTGGGATATACACAGAGTGGGTAACAGATTATGGACTGAACCCAGGCCTAAGACTCATGGCAGTGCCTTAACCATGAAGAATGCCTTTTTCCTGCATATACACTTTTTGAAGCAAAACCATAATCTTATTTCTTACTGTTAGAAGCTGTTAGTAGAAGTTTCCACAGCGGACATTTCTCATGTATTGCTTTCCTCAGCAACAACCATCTGTTTTTCTAAAACATGATCTAAATCTGAAAATGAGATACATTTTTATAGCTTACATTTGGCATTACCATTTCATTTCTGTTTGTTCATTTTTTTCTAAAAATTGATACCACTTAAATCATCTTTAGTGATGCTGTCATTTAATGCAGTTTGATAATTTAAACTCTGATGTATTCTGTGGCTGGTGCTAATCCTTACACGTAAAATACCTATTTCACGATACTAAACTTGAAACATAACTCTTAAGGGCAATGATGAATCTAGAACAGATTAACGGGGAAAATATGAAGAGCGGTATACCATCTTACTAAGAAATTCAACTGTATAATCTATGGTGTATTAGTTTTGTGACATTGCTCAGTGTCTCACAGGAAAAATAATCTGGGTTCTTGCCTATAGATAATTTAATACCTGCACAGCCCCTAGGAACAGCAGACATCTGTTAGCTAAACGGAGGAGCTACCGCACCAAATGTGAAATGTATTGAAATTTACACTTTTGATTTACCTGTAGGAGTATTTTAAGGAACGGCAAATTCACAGAGAAGTAGTTTCTCCTTATTTAGAAGTTTCCATATAGATAATGGAGAGCATAACCTACAATATATCACGCTATGCATTGTAAAAGCAGTGCTACCTTGTGATTATGTTTCACATTTTCCTCTATGTGTCTGTTTGATGGAATGGAATAATACTCTGGAAGAAAATGGCGTTACTTTTGTGCACAGCTCATTGACAAAATATGCAAGAGAAACAGATGTCCACTGTTTGTTTTATTTGGTAGAAGTTGCTTCGTAAGAAGGATCTAAAATCTCTCTGAATAGGATTGAAGAGGGAGCTCTCCTGATCCTCCCTGTAGTAATGAAGGCAAAAATATGATCAAATGACATTTGGGGGAACTTACAGTGAGTGAATAGTGAGGAAGGTGCTTTGAACAAGGTTTAAAATGTTCAAAAGCACCTAGGTAACAGAACCAAAAGTTCCTTTTTCAAAAGTGACAGGCATTTAGGGATAGATTTTTAAATGTATATGGCACCCAAAGATGCTGACAGGTACCTAATGAGATTTTCAGAAGTGCCTAGGCATTTAGCTCCCAGTGAAATCAGTGTGGCCCTTAATAACCTAATTTCAATTAATGTTAGTGGAGCTTAAGCTCTTAATTGCCTTAAGCACATCTGAAAGTGAGACTTAACATACTAAGAACATTCAGCACTTATAAAAAATGTAACTTCTTACCTAAATAAGATGATGGCACCAAAGAACAATTCATTGTTACATTATAGTATGTTCTATGTGTATTACCTTTGTATCTTATTCAACATCTATACATACACACACAGAATTCAATGGGGGGGGTGTGTGTGCGCGCACAATTAAAATGCAAGGGTGTGTCTCATATAACATGCCCAGTGGAGGAATAGGTATTTCCCATCCTGGCTGATGTAGGAAAGAAATATTTAAGGCTGAGACTTCCAAAGAACTGTGGATAGTCATCTCCAAAATTAATGGGAAGCAGGTGCCCAGATCCCTTACGAGTCTTTTAAAAACATCAAGGTGACCTTTCCTGTTCCTTTTGCTCGGGAAAACAGCCCCCACCAAAGCAAGCAGCATTGCCACGTTTATTGGAACTACTCCCATGAGTAAGGCCTGGAAGATAAGGGTTCAAAATCTATGCAGTACTAAAGGCGATGTTTCAAAAGCAGACAAGGTTCTTTGGGTGAATCTGATATCTTTTATTAGACCAACTTAAATAGTTGGAAATTTTTTTCCATTTTATGATGTTTGAAAGGGGCATTTAACAGTTTCTAAAACAGAAAGAAGCCAATTCTACACTGTGTTACTCTGGCTGTATATGGCTGTAACTACTGATTTACAGTGGAGTTACGTCAGCATAGAGGTGGTATAACATGGTGCTTGCATGAAACACATTGCATTGTCAGGCAGTTTTGTCATTCTCTCTCAACAGAAACCTAAATGAAATGAAATCATTTTTACTGTATGCTTTTAAGCAGAGGTTTCCAAAGAGACGTAAGGGAGTTGAAAGCCATTTCCCCTTACATTTAATGGGGTTTGGGACTCTAAACCCCTTAGGAAACTTTGAGAATCCAAGCTTCAATGTATCTTTAAGTCAGATTAGCAGGTTCTGAATAATCAGTTTGTTGGTACTTTGTGTTTTCATTTATGAACTGATTAAATTTTCAAAGCTTTACACTTTCTTTCCTCCAGGGGAAAAAAAAAAAAGAGAAGAAGTAGGAAAAAAAAAAAGATCAGAAGCTTCCTTCTTACTTTTCCCTATAGGCAGATGACAATCTCTGTCCTGGGTCACACTCAGGTATTTTCGATGCAAACAAACGTATCCAGTATTCTGAACACTTACAAGAGACTTCAGTATACTTTTTACTGTAAATCCCAGTGCAATGCTCCGTTTTCTGATTTGTAGTCACTCAGTGTAATAAGGCTGATACTTCATTCCTGTATGTACAGTTAGCACCCCAAAAACCTAATATTCCCGAAATGAGACACAGAGGCAAATTAAGACTCAAGTGCCAAATAGTTCAAAAGGCTCCCTGATAAAATTGCTTTTAACCTTCTTTGTCATCTATAATTCACTCAAGTCCATTTATTGCTGCCATATACAAGAAAAAGGATTCCTACAGGCCATCAGCCAGTTAGCTCATGTATGCATTACTGCCGGAAGCATGGCTCATTATTATTAAGCATATTAGTAAACCAGTCAGTGGTCCAGATCCTTAGCTAGTATAAATCAAAATTACTTAACTGAAGGCAGTCTCCTTGCTTGCTATTTGAAGTTTATGGATTAAATCATCTTCTCATTGAAGTCAACAGGAGTTTTGCTATCAACTTCAGTGGCATCATATCAGACTCAGAGTACCTTTTGTGTTGGTGCCAAGGCCTTTTCCAGTAGCAGGAATCTGAGCACAGTCTTGCAAATAGTTTTAATTTCCACTGGAACTCTTTTCAGAAAGTACAGTAGAGAGGATAGGCAGAAGATACTTTGCAAACTCCACTGACCATGCAAGACAACTGCAAGTTGGATGAAAGGTCTCATAGGCCTTAGGTGAAAGAGTATAATTTGAACTGATGTGACATTGTTAATTTGGTATCTGCAATTACAATTGGGTGTTTCTCGGGAACAGCACAAGAAAAAGTTGCCAAAAATGAGCCTTCTGGCCTTTGTACTTCATATAACTTGGGAAGTATCAGAGAAAGGCTGGGTAATCAATCATGTTGACAGCTAATCTGATGAAGGAACAAGGTACTAAACTGAAGCTTATTAACAAACTATACAAACAACGTCAGTATATTTTTTAAGGAAAGAGTGGACTATATACTAGACTGGATCTTCAGCTGTTGTAAATCAGTGTCATTCTAGTCCAGTCAGTAGTACTATGCTGATAACCATTAGATGAGGATCTAACCTACTGGTGGTCAGACGACGTGACTGAGTTCTTCTCCAGAGCCAGGTCCACTTACATTAACTCGCAAGCCCTGCCTTGTATATCATTAAGCAAAGGATGAAAGGAAAAAAAAGGTGTGCATGTGTATGTCTGTCTCAGTGGCTTTCACACGTCTTTTGATTATTTTTTAAGCTTCCTTAGCTATTAAGTAGGTATTATCTTTACAAACTGAAAAGATTTAAAATCCACTAGTGACTAATTTCTCCTTCAAAAATATTAATATTGTTCCCCTTCCACACTTCACATACAACCAGTGTGAAGAACAAGCTCAGGAAAATACAGTACGTGAGCTGGAAGAAACTAGAAACTCCCTATTAAAGGATTTTCCAAGTTAGGAGAAGAAGACAAGTGGTTACCAAAAATCTATGCTGTAAGAGATTTATTTAAATTTCGTTTGCCATCAGTCCTCACGGTAAAGATGCTTGCAAGGCCTCAGACAGCTTGGGAGTCCTAATTTCCCCATCTGCTTCTCTAGCTACTAGGCTGCTGCTGTCGTTTGTATCTGATGCATCTTCAAGGATTAAAATTATGTTAAAGTCTACAGGGCAAAACATACTTATTTTTGTTGAGTTTCACTTCCATTTCTGATTTTTCTTAGTATATGGCCAGGTTGTAATATGGAGAATTAGGATAAGGGCCTTTCTGCTGATAATAGGTCATCCAAGGAGAGCTGGCTGGGTTTCCTCCTCCTCCTCATTTCCAGTTCCTAAGTTATTCTCAGGGCATTAACTCAATTGCTGATACAATTTTTTTTCATGAGAGTAGTTGCTCTAATGGCCCCACAGGTGTTGTGCAATTTTAAATGCAAGGGGTAGCATTTTGCTGATTTTGAGTGAAAGAGGAGGTGTCTACAAGAACAATGTCTGTGAAAAAATGCTGTTCCCACTGTGGAAATTGCTTCAGAACCTCCGTCCTACCTCACTGAATAGTTACAATACAGATAAATGTCTTGCAGCAGCTTATCACTGATAAAATTGTTTCATTTGAATGGCAATGTACTAAGGATTTTATTATTTCATATTATCTGCTATTCACTATGGAAATTAAGTGGGATTTTATAATCAGTGAAATACAATGGAGCTTGGTTAATTTCCTGATGGAAGAATAAACTTAGTTAATGCTGCTATTGTAACATGTTTCACTCAGTTCCCAAAAACATTTTATTTCAAAGCAATAAAAGAATAAAGAAATAGACTACTGAATGCAGAAGAAATCTTTCTGCACTTTATGCATATAAAAGAATGCAGTGATGGAAATTACCTTTTAAGTGAACAAATAAACAGATAAAATGATATTGCACTGAAAGCACGAAAGTGGCTGAGACCCTGGCCCCACTGAAGTCAATGGCAAAACTACGGACTTCAAAGGGAGCAGGATTTTATCCCGAGTCTGGAAGCAGTGCAGCAACAACCCATCTTCCTCCTGCAACTCCCGTTAACAGTCATATTTTATTTTAGTTCCATGGATGCTGCCACTCCTGCCCTTACTGTATCACAAATTAAAGACAGAAGGCACCACTGAGTTGTTGGTTAATTTCAGAGTTAGTGAGGGCCCTTTTAGAGTGACTGTTTTATCAGACATGAATCTGAAATATTGACTGTTTTAAATTTAATGCATCTTTTATCTTTAATACTGGATAAGCCTGTTCCCTAAAGTGTTCTCAGCAACTGGGGTAGTATGGTCAGATTTAATCAGACTTTCCAAGGCTAGAAATGAGCCTTTAATAATTCTCAGGAACCATTTGCACATATCATGCATACATTCAGCAGATGACAATCAATAACTGCTTTTTTCAAAAGCACTTGTACTTTTGGCCCTTGAAAATGTTAATTAGAAACTGTTCCCAAAATTTAAAAATTAAATTAAATTATTTTGACCAGAAAAAAACAAAAAACAAACAAACTGATCTTGGGAGTCAGGCTATTTGAAAGCAGAAAACACCTGTCAAATGGCTCAGGCCTATTATGTGGTGAAAAAACTGCTGTTTCTATAGAGTTCAGCTACACATTGTAACAGTGGTGACGTGTAGGGGGTGCACGCAGGTGCACATGCACCCCGAGTGCCGCGGTGCACCCCCTATGAAAAGGCAGGCAGTCGCCACCAACACTGCCAGCGACATCTGTGGATGATCGCTGACCCCTGGTTGGCGGTTGGCACTTGGCACCCCCACCCCCCCGCAGGATCTTCCCCGCTTACCGCCGCTGCGCTCCCACTGCTGCCAGCACTGCCATGCCCCGCCAGCCACCGGGGGCATGTGTTGTTTTTGCACTGTAAAAATGGACAAATGCTTTAGCTTCACTTTGTAAAGTACTGCCTACTTCCTGAAAATTCAGTTGGTGCTTGGCGGAAGCGACAAGTTTTAGGTAGCGGCAAAACTGAAAGGGCCTTAATCTGATCACTGGCTTTACTTCCGTGTGGCTTGTCTCATGTGGATTCCCAACACCATAAGCCAGTGTAGGTAAAAGAGGACAGAGGGCATGAGAAAAGACTGATGCCAAGGTCCAACAGAGACTGGGACAGTAGAAAACATGTCGTTGTCAATGTGGGAGTGCATGGCACTCACCATGGTGATGTACGCTGAACTGGTCTACCCCCCGTACCTCCCATCACCCACAGAATCCAAAAAGCCATGTGCCTCTTCTTCTAGGCCTCCAGATGGGAGAAGATTGCAACAACCACACTGTACAAGACAAAACTGACTTGAGGCTGAGGAATGCCAGCCTCTAGGCCAAGTACATGAGCCAAATCTGCAAACTGGTAACTGGACCAGAATCCAAAACAGCCTGCATTGTAAGATACTTTGCAGGGCACCTGCTGTGACACGGCATACACACCTCCCAACTCAAGCTTCTGGACCATGGAGCCACCATAGTTCTAGGAGGTCCTGAAATGCTTTTGGAATAAATATGATCTGCACAATGAGACACCAGTGACCCTAATGAACCACCACAAGATGCATGAGGTAGCAAGGGCAAGAGACATTTTGTCAACTGTAGACTTGCTACTCAGCCACAGCTGCCAAGCAGTGTGGGAGCAAATCTTCCACAAGGACTTGCAGAAGAAGCAAGTACAACTGGCAAGTAGCCCACTGGGCACTCCCTGTGCAGACTTGCAAAAACTGAGGGGAAGAGAGGCCCAAACTGCCCCAGGCAAACATGCCAGTGGAAGGCAAAAACAACTGATCATCTCTTTTGGTACTACCCATATGCCAGGGAGGTATGAAGGAGAGTAATGCTACTCCTCCTGATGGTGACAGGGGACAAGATCTTGACCAGAGAGGTGCTGCTTGGTTACTTGACCAGACAGCAAGGGACCCCAACAGCCCACTTTGACCAGTTCATCTCGTGCTTCAGGATCATCCTGTGGAAGACCAGGAGTCTGCTCATGAACAGACGCACAAACCTCTCAGGTGAGGACTGTGTCAAAATAGGACCATGTAAGATGAAGAAGTACTACAGGAAGTCAGTCAAGGATGTTGGGGAGGAGATGGTTCATAGATTTCATAGGCATTAGGGCTAGAAGAGACCTTGCAAGATCATCAGGTCCAGCCCCCTACCCAAAGGGCAGGAAGTCACCATGGGTCAAATGATCCCAGCAAGATAAGCATCCAGGTGTTTCTTAAAGAAATCCAGAGTAGGTGCCTGCACCACCTCTGGGGGGAGTCTATTCCAGGCCCTGAGGACTTGGACAGTAAAGAAGTTTTTCCTTATACCCAGCCTAAAACAGTCTTCCAAGAGTTTGTGACCATTGGACCTAGTTTTCCCATGGGGTGCCCTGGTGAACAAATGTTCTCCCAGTTCCCAGTGCACACCCCTTATATACTTACAGACTACCAAGTCACCCCTGAGCCTACGCTTTTCCATGCTGAACAGTCCCATGTCTCTCAGCTTCTCCTCATAAGGCCTGCTCTCTTGACCTCTAATCATTCACATGGCTCTCCTCTGGACTCTTTCAAGCTTCTCTACATCCTCTCTCAACTGTGGAGCCCAGAACTGGACACAGTATTCCAGCTGTGGTCTTCCCAAGGCTGAGTAAAGTGGGAGGATGACTTCCCAGGTCTTGTTTGAGATGCATCAGAAGATGCAGGCCAGAGTTTTGTCTGCTTTGCTGGTTGCAGCGAAGTTAAGATCATATGGAAAAGGAAAGACTGACACAGACTGTTCAGAGGCAGAACAGCTGGAGAAAACAACCATGACACACACCACCATGACGATGATAACAATGACTATTATAGAGATGAGTGAAAGGACTAGGGTATCAGAAGGGGGAGTCAGGGAGGGAGACAGGAGGAGGGGGGAGGAAGGTGCTGAGGTGGCCTTTTGTGCAATTGTAATGGTGTCACAAGGGACCACCCTGAGGCCGACCTCTGTGTCAGCCTACCCACCTGTCTTGGTCAGTCCAGCCGCCTATCTCACCATGCCTTGTTAGTAAATAATTTAATTATTCATTAGGCTGGAGGCTGCCCTTCATGCATCCAACTATACCAGGCAGTATATACACATAACAACCTTCCTGCCATGTGTCCCGTGCCTCACAGATGTTATCACAGTCATCAACTCTATACGCCCCAGGTGTTGAGCCCTCTGGCTCCTGTCTCTCTGCAACACACACAGGCAGCGAGTTCCCTAGTGACTGGCTTTCTGTGCTTTTCTCTTGGATGCCTAGCTCAGTGCCTCTCCTGGGCACCTGGTTCTGCATCCCCTTAGCTGTGTCCCTCCAGCGGTATGGGTGCTGCACCACTCTGACACTATAGGCTTGCCCCAACCCTGTACATGTGCCCCCTGGCACTCTGGGATCACTGTGCCCAACACTGGGCTCTCCCAAATTATAGGCCTTCTCTTTCCAGACACTAATGAGGCCTCCCCTTCTGGCCTCATCCTGATCCTCCGGGGTAAACCTGAACACAAAACACAAGCCCCTAGGCTATAACTTAGATACTAGCAATAACAACAGTGCTTTGCCTCTTTAAGGGGACTGACTTCCACTCAGAGTAACATGTCGCTGTTCCAGGTACCTGGGAGACTCACTGTACTCATGTAGCACCTAGAGAGCAGAGCAGGCAGTACTGGGAGAGCTAGGCAGGCAGCCCAGGTCTCAAGTAGCTTCAGCAGGCAGGAGCTCCTCCCGTCAGGTGTCAAAGAGAGAGTGTGCACAGCCCAGGCTCATATATCCCAGAGTCCTGCCTCCTGCCTGTCAGGTGGTGTCAGCAGATGTGGCCAACTACTCCCTTAGACTGTTACCCCAGCTACCTGCAGCTGAGGACTTCTGTTCAGCCTGCAGAGCTCCCTGGCTAGGCTTCTTCAGCCTTAAGGAGCAGGCACGTCTTAGTGCCCTGCTACAAATGGTTTAAAAGAGACACGTGCACGGGAGCACAGGTGCATGGTACACTTTTTGTAATGGTAATGAGGATGGTGGAACTGTAGAAGCATGCGCTGGACTGTCAAGTGAACTGTATTGGTCATGAGATTGGTGCACAGAAGTACAGGTGTGTGTATGCACACACAAATATATATATATTTTTTTACAACAATATGTATATGCAGTTTGTATTATATACACGTAGGTGGAAAACTTCTGCTTATAAAAGTGTGTTTATCGAATACCTGTGCTAAAATTTTCAGCAGTTTCCCCCCCAAAAAGTAAAACAGATGTATTTTGGATGAACTATGGGTACTACATGTAAATTGCTTTACCTAAATTTAATTTCAAGTTTGATGTTTTCAAATCTGTTTTTGATTTTAATTTGTTCTGGGAAAGCAGGGTCTAATAGTAAGGAGGGGAAGAAAGGGTTGCAAAGGGAAGAAGCTTGACAGAGGCAGAGGGCAAAGGAGCTATCTGACCCCTCAGTTTTATCTTCCCTGCTATAGCAGTAGGAAAGGAACCAGCTCAGAACAAGCTTCTAGTAATTTGATTACATAACTGGAAATTCATAAATTTTCCATATATGTGAATATTTATAAAATTGATTTATAGACAAGTATATATAAACATAATTATTGGGGGGTTACTTTATAATCAGGGCTGTCTTATAGTCCAGTAAATACAGTATTGATCAAGGTATTACAAGTTTAAGATAAGATTCACTAAAACCCAGGAATCAAAGTAAAGCATTAGGGATGCATTTGATCTTAAAGCTAGAAGGTCTAAGCCTATCATCATCATGTAGGAATAGGAATTCTGCCTATCTAAGGGCACTCACTTTATTTCCAAACAAATGCATAAGCCTATTACAGCAACCAAAGTTTAACAGAAGTGGCTATTGCACATAGAAAACACTAGGTGTTGCTCTGAGATCATCATGGAAAACAACCCTGAGAACATTTTTCAGATGGATGGAAAGCTTCTTCACTGTAGAGAGTAAACAGTTTTCTATTCCATTTTATTGCAGAGTCACTATGCAGCTTATGGTCCTTGAAACCAAAGGGCTAGTTCCTCAGAAAATGTAAAATCGACATAGCTTCATTTAGAGATATATGCACCAATGCCAGTCTGCAACAGCAAAGGATCTAGACTGCAGAATCTCAGTTACGGCCATTACAGCTCAATTAAGGTCTTAGCTGCCTCTAAAAAATTTTTTCAAGCAAACAATAAAAAAGTTGACTTCACATTTAAGGAAGGTATTGCATCATTCTGTTCTACAAGTGTGATTTACAGCACTCAGGCTATATATAGGGTGACCGTACATTCCAGTTTCGCTGGACAGTCCCAGATTTCATAGGCCAGTGCTGGCTGGTTGGTGAAGATTGAAACTAGTGTCCTGGAATCACAAGGGTGTGGGGCGCAGTCCAGTGGAGAGGCAGAGCATCATAGTGCACCAGGCAGCTGGGTGAGCAGGCCTCTACCTGCAGCAGCACCATTGACTTGGGAAGGGGTGGGAAGCAATGTCCTGGATTTCCTGTGGTTCCACATGGTCACCCTAGCTATGTACAAGCACACACAGAAAAGCTTAAAGTGTAGCAAGCATCTTCTAAACTGTGAGATAAGGCCTGGCTCACTGTCACTTCAGAGTGGCGTCATCAGTTAGAGATGTGCAAAGCATATATGGCACAGCTGTAAATGTTAGTGCAAGATGCAAAGAAGCAAAGATCTGGCCCTTTGCAAGTGTATAAGGAAAACTTGTCAAGGCTGATTTTCAGTTACACTAGGGGCCATATATGGAATGTATAAACAGTGCTGTGCTCAGGGCCATTAATACTGTGTGAATGCATTTTCCCCGCTTTCCCCAGGTCAAATTTCTTAGACTCTTTTTGCATGTTCCCTGCAGGCTTCTCCCTGCGGAGGTTGTTACTCCTCTGTACAGGGATGCAGGCCCAGTCTCCCCTCACTTCAGCATAATGTGGCCAGCTCTCTGAACAAGAGAACATACTGCAAGCTATGCTATTTCTGATGTTCAGGAGCGTGCCAGATACCGACGTCAGACTGCTGTTGCCAGGCATCAGAGAATTTATGCACCGTCTACGGCAAAAGAAAAAAGTCAACCAGCCAAGCAAAGGAAGAGAAAATTGCTTGCCAATAACTTGTATTTCTCTATAATACATAGGATGTTAGAGGAGGCTTTCCCAAATGCCCTGGCTTCCTATTCCTCTGTGTTTTCATCAGCGAGCTTAATATAGAATATTATCAGTAACTTGCTGTTAAGTTCCTGTGCTAGACATTTTTCCCCAAACAATGCTTAGCACTTGCACCATAATCTGTAAGCACAATGTAATTAGCCCATTGCCGCAGTACTTCAAGGAAGGTCTGTGATAGGACCCGATTCTGATTGAACTTTCCACGCAAGCAAAGAATAAGATCTGATTTTGCACAAGTCAATGGCAAAATACCACTGACATCAGTGGTAAAGGCTTGAGCCTTTGTTATGTGATTAAGCACTAACAGTATCAGGCCATTAATATATATGGAAACAGAGGTGCAAAGATTGATTCTGCCAGCATCAATGCAGCCCTGAGGCGTAAGTTAGAGCAGGTCCAGGGTTTTTTTTAGTCCCAGACAGTGCAAACAGCTTCCAAGGGTGTAGTCCACTGGCCAAGAAGCACTCACATGGTGCATGCTCTAGTTTAACCCCCCAATCTGATTTTGCTGGGTTTATTCATCTCTGAAATCTGCCACAAAAGAGCACTCCTCAGTAATCTTGTTAAGTCCCTTCCCTGTTCTCTTTGCACTGCTGGAGTTGCACAAAGAGGATGGAACTAGACCAAAGATGCCATCTCCTAAGACTAGACTGAGCTCACATTTTTACAGTTACTAGGCTGCATCAAAGAACAAAGTAAAGAGCCATATCTTCAGGTCTGAGCACTAGGCTGATTTACAGTAGCTTAGGATCTACTTTGAAATGTTCCTTGGGGTGGCATCTGTAAATCCAGACTTACAGGTTAAAGTCCCCAATCCTGCTCCCACTAAGTTTGGTGGATAAATTCCCATTGATTTCATCAACATGTGGAGCCTTGACTTCAAATCCAGGAGCTGAGCATCATGCCACAGTGCAGGGTGGGCAGTTTTGTTCTTCCCCTTTATTTGCAGTTTGAGGAAGTTGTCCCCAGTGCCATGCTGCATCTAATAATTATTTTAGCATTGCAGGACACAGGTAGATCTGCTGATGAGGCAGCAAATCAGCCTGCCTTGGCTAAGGAGCACTTAGCTCTTCTTTAAAGGTAGACGGTAGAAGAGGGATATATTCATGGGGCTTGTTTCACAACTTTGTAACTTGTCAGATATTCTTTGACTATATACCTGCTGGAATAACAATCAGAAGGAAAGGTAATCACTTGACTTATAAGGCAGAGGGACAGCCTTTCAAGGAAAGCAATGAGTCCAACTGTGTGAGGTAATCAACACTGAAATGCACACTATAAACAAGACTCTAGGGAACACACTTGCATTGGGCAGGCAACCCAGTCTTCAGAGAGAGACTGCCTTCCTACTGATAAGCATCATATATTACCTGTTCCCATTGGCCTCAACAGATCTAATTTCTTGTCTGCTTACTTCAATATTCTGAGAAGAGTAGCATCTCTCAACACAATGCAGTCACCCAGCATAAGCAAGAAAATGAGCAAGTGCAAACCAAGTTGCAGTTGCTCAGCCCTATCAAAGACTGGATTCTTAATAGCAGAGGTCTGGACAGTCCATTCATGCAAACTGGCATGGCTCTGTTACAGTCAAGGTAGACATGCTAATTTGACATATTTAACCAAATATAAGACAAGGTTTTCTCCCCCTATCCAAGATGGGGAAAAAAAAATGTTCCTCATCTTACATTCACATACGAGAAAACTTCATTAAATATATTGTCTATCATTAAACTGCTGTCAAAAAAGTATGTGCTCAGTAATGTAAAACAACTGTGAGGTTAACTAAATGCAACCAACACTGAACAAGACTATAAAAAAAATGCATATTCTTAATTATACATATATACACACACACACACACTGCACAATGCCTCTACCAACCTGTCCCATGGCCACTATGGCTCACTTGACAGTCCAAAGCACATCACTGAAATTACACCGTACATATTCCCATCACAATATATGCACCATGCATCTGCATAACTACGCTCACACAGGTCCATCATCACCACATTTGCCCACCATAATGGCCCACTCACCCTAACCCCACTTCCCTCCTTCCCTACCCCAGTCTATTTCCATGTTCCATAAGAATAGATCAGAGCAGCCCAGTTGAATAAGACGTATGGTATTGACCACCGCAGGAAGACCCCCTCAGTACCATGTCATGTCATTGTGAGCCACTACTCTGAATACATTTCAACTACCTCTTCACTTCCACAGCTCAGCTGAGCCTTGCTTTCCCATTTCCAGTGAGTCCTGCTTCCCTGCTCCCCCCCCCGCAAAACATCCTTAAATATCTGGCAAACATCACTGAACAGGGCCCCAAACAGTTCACCCAGAATCCTTCTGTCACCCCTCTCTCAGCCTGTCAGATAGTGTGGCCCTGCTCTCCATGAGCCAGACAAGGTTGCCCTGTGCCTATTCTACATACAGATTTTTTGGAGGATCCCAGGACTCATGACAACAACACTCAGTTTCAGTCAGGAGTAGGGGGACTACATTTCTGCAGAGTATTTGGAGTACACCCACATGCTGAGCAGTGCCAAGCTGTAGGGTCACTATGGCTTGAAATGCTGTTGTCTTTGGTGGGGCCCAGGCCATTGAACTATGTGGTAAACTATGGGGCTTTTGACTAATGTCATGCATGTCAGGAGAAAACAACTGCCCATTTCTTTTGGAACTGCCTGTATCCAGGGAAGTATTGGGGAGGATAAGCATTTTTTCACGACGGTAACAGGAGTAAAGACCCTGACCAAAGCAGTGGCATTGTTCAGACACCTGGGCAAGCCGCAAGAGATCCCAAGAGGCTGCTATGACCAGTTCATGTCCTGCTGCAGAAACACCCCATGGAAGATGAGGAACCTGCTCATGTACAGGCGCACAAACCTCCCAGTTGAGGATTGTGTCAGAAAGGGAGAGAGTGAGCTACAGCTGGACTGTAAGACAATGGTGGAAGAGGGAAGAATGGCACAGACTCTTCAAGAAGGGGATTCCTAATACAAGACACCAACAATGGGGTAAGGAGAAGAGGGTGAATATGATGGGGAGGAAGAGGATGTAGGAAGACAACATAGACTAAGGACTGGAAAGAAACAGAGGGGCTGTAGGGAGGGCGGGGGACAGGCACGTAGAAGACACAAAGGTGGTTTTGCATGATTGTAACAGTTAAAAGGACATGGTGATGGGCACGTGTGTACACTGTTATGGCTATTGTAATAGGGATGATGATTGTTAACTGTAGATGTAGGTTGCAGACTGTCAAATGAGCCATGTCAGTCATGAGACAAGATGGTAAAGATATTGGGGGGGGGGGAAGGGAGGGAGAAGAGAGGGTGTTTGCCAAAAAAGTCTGTACTATATGCAAGTAGATACAGAAGTGACGTTTAAAAACGTATTTATAGAATACCTGTACTAGAACTTGCAGCAATTAAAAAAAAAAAAAAGTAAACTTAATCAATTCTTGATTATCTAAATTTATGGGTACTTTTAGTAATTTCTCTCTACGCAGTTTATTACAGGTCATAGGTCAATATTTTCAAAATTTTCTTCTCACTTCCAAGTGCTCAAGCAGTGCTGACAGTAAGGAAGGGGGGTTCCCTCCAGAAGCTGGTGAGCAGGAGGAAGAGAACAAGGGGGCTACCTGATCCTTCTGCTTTATTTCCCCTGCAGAAGCACTAGGAGGGGAACAAATTCAAGGCTAACCTCCAATAATCAGATTCTATGCCTAGAAATTTATAACAAATTTAAACATTTTCCATATATAGAATCTCATTATGGGGGAATTGTCTCATAAGTAAATTTGGTAAATCATTACTTCCTTGCATCCCAAAAGGAATGAATATGCAACCAAATCCTTGTGTTCTCTGATCTTTGCATGCAAAAGGAACAATATCAGAACCAGGCAATGCAGAAATCCTGACAGCCATTAAGGACACGCACCTAAAAATGAAGGTCTGCTCCAGCTCTCTAATTACTGCAGTTCTGGCAAGCTCACTGCTCTGAAATTAAAGTGCATAGTCTCATCCATCATAATTTTTTAGGCAGCTACAGTTCCCCCTCCATAACCATATCATCTGTCCTTTATTTCCCTTCATCTGTCACCTGCAGAACTAGCATTTCAAAGACAAGAAAATTAGCTTCAAACCAATTCAGAGCCTCTCAGCCAGACCCTCAGCTGGTGCGAAACTGGCTCATAAGCCACCAGGAACAAATACTCATATGGTATCAATCCACCCCATAAACCATTATGGTTTTTTAAATAGATGTTTTTTGAGAAGGAAGGAGGATTGATGCCTGTATTCATTAATTTTTTGGGTATGTGCAGGGTCCTTGATTTCCACTTCATAGAATCGCATGGCATTGTTTGCTGTACTGTTTTTAAAGGAGATACTGCAACTTTTTCAGTTGCTTCTCAAAATTCTGCTGAAGAACCTATTGCTGAACCTCCTGGTTATAGGAAAGAGAAGATAGTCAGGAACCATAAGCCAACTCCTCATCAGTGTAGCTACATCAAAATCTAACAGAGTAACTAGTGAATTATTATTTTATCCACTGCATTCAGAACAGCTATGCTAACTTACTGCTGAGAATGTGGCCAAGTACTTTTCAGACTTAATGAGCTTCATGGCTTTTGTTGAATGTATGTTGTAATCCCAACTACAGGGCTTCTGATTTTTATGTTCCAAGGCGGATGAATGTACTTCTACTGTGGAGGTCCCAACTGCTGCTCATCACCATACTCTTTAAAGTGGGGGGGGGGGTGTCACTGAAAGTAGCATTTGTTTGTAGAAGCATCCAGGAACTATATTCTTTCTATGGACTGGCACTTGATGGCGCTAGAGCTCATACAAGTGAATACCAATGCAAGGGATGAATCAGCAAAACACAATATTCACACAAATTGATGAGCAATGTCACCTCGGAGAGTTAGCTTGATTTTACAGATAACATCACTCAGTAAGTGTTGAAGTCGGTCTCAACACTTTCTTTTATATA
>NW_017728965.1:1320183-1332140 GCF_001723915.1 Gavialis gangeticus
CATATACACACACACACACACACACACACACACACACACACACATATGTTTAAAATTTATGTACAAGTCTCTTCACTTTTTCCTGATCTCTCTGCAAGTTTTACATCTTTTCTTTGATGTCAAAATAGGACTGGAAATTAGGAATACTAGTGACTTTGAGAGTTGTATTACTATTATTATTTCTAAATAATGCTAAAATTATGATGGCTTCTTTGCAGAGAAAAAAGTATGAGCTCTGCCCTGTTAGGATCACAGACCCCATTTTCCAAGCAGCTATATGAACTGAACCAGGACAGCATGCTGCTCATTTTGGAAAAGCCCACCGAGCAAAAAAAATTTCAGGGTCATAACCATTTGAACAGTGTGAATAAATCTACAGTCTAAATAAATTATCCTTTTTTGGATTTGGGCTTCATCCTATAAGCTCTGAGCTAACTAAAAGATTCGCCACTGACTTCAGTGAGGAAAAAGATCAAGCCTGGACTGCATACAGTGATCAACTGTAACTATATATAAAAAAAAGATTAGATATCCCCCAAAAGACAGAAAAAAGTGCACTTGGGGGTATCAGAACACTTCTTTCATCCAAAAACATGGAACAAGCTACTTGAAAGATTCGATAGGCTTCTTGAGAAAATGGACCAGTATCTGTGCAGTGAAGCATCCCTAGCACTATAGTTGCACTGGGTTAGCAGAAAAAGGCAAACTTACAACACCTCTTTATGGCTTGCAATCTTTAGAAACTATTGCACTGAACTTCAAAAACCACTAGGTTTTAAGACTGCATGAAGACTAAGCTAGAGGGTCTATTAAGAATTTCCTCAGAAGTGAACAGTTCATTTAAGCTCAAAAGGTATTTTGCAAAACTGATTCAGCAGTCCTATAGCATACTGTCTGATGATTATGCAGATGCTTTAAAAAAAAAAAAAAAAAAAAATCAGTTTAGTCGTCTATTCAACTGAAATCTCTAACCATGTCCTCCTTAAGGTTCAGCTGAACCTATTAGCTTATTAAAATTTACAGCATCACTTTAAAAAGTTTGCTCAATTAAAATGGAGCAGTAAGTAGCTACCTTGTGGGTTAATTACCTGGACTACAATACATAAGGCACCCTTTGCCTTGATGTTTCACATCAACAGACAGCCTTTCCAGCATTCTGTCACAGCATGGAGACTATGGATTTCTAGTTACAGGTCTCTCCAGCCACACACACACTGGAGCTCTTCAGTGGTTTAAGCCCCATGTAAAACCTCACTGCAGTAGAGACTGCAGTAAGTGGATTGGACACACCCCGTTAAAGATGCAGTACACTGTTCCTGCCCTGCAGACATACCTCATCCCTTTTGCTGCAATGCTGTAGACGACCAGAGATCTTAACCCTTTTCAGTACAACCTGTGGCTTGGCCATGGAAAGAAAAAACAAAAAGACACAAGACAGACATCATCTTGTGCAGTATGAATACTAGAACAACTGGGGCAAGGGCAGGCTGGTTTGATGCAGAACGTTTCTGTCTCACAGCAAAATCATTTTCATAGATATATCCACAGAATATTTTAGTTTGCAGCTCATCATACAAGAAAAGCCTGTTGCAGAGAAGAGATTTTGTCAAATGCCAGACTTCTACATCCTTTTTATCCAAAGCCCCAGTGCAGTGCAGGCATAACTAATAGCAAATTCACCAGAAAGTGCAGTTTTGGTTGAAATTAAGCTAACTGTGAATTCAAATCAAATTTGATTAACAGTCTCAGCTGGAGAAAGAAAGCAAGGGAAAGGAAGGAAAAATTTTGGAAAATTTGAGAATTTCCATCATTTCATGAGCCAACCTAAATTTCTACTGAAACTGAAAATAGTTAATTTTCCGAGTTCTGCCATTATTCACACCACTTTACTCTCTCCTTGACACAATGTGTTATTATTGACTGATGCCTCCTTCCCCTACTTACAGACCAGTTGCAAAGATAAGGAAGCATGGCCAAAGTTTTGTAGTTCAGCTATTCCAGGCTGCCTGGTGCCCCCATAGGGAACAGCTGCAGATAATATAAATGGGAGCAGACGGAGGAGCTGCTTGGGGTGATGTCAGTCCTGAATGACCTGTGCCCTCACCCTCCTTGGACCTGCTCTGAAGTGCAGTGCAGAATCTGGCCTTCTGTCTATAACTTGTGTGCATACTGGGAGAGGACTACTGGCCTTTACTGGCTGTTAGGTAGATAGCTGTGCAATGCAGATTAGGCAGGTACATGCTACAGTGACGAAACTTTCAGTCCAGTGTCAGTGCTTAGATTTCAGGAGCTCCCCAGTAACTATATGTACACAGCATGATCTTATCAAATAATTGCTTGAGACTGTTCACGACCCTATCTTGAGTATTTTTAACAGAGAGCAACATGTTCCTTTCCCTAGAACACCCAGCTACCATAAGAGAAAAGAGGGAGAGAGAGAGATCCTGCTGGAAACGTAAATTTAAGTGACACTGAACCCTTACGTGTAAAAAAGACACATACGTATAATAGGGAATGTGTAATCTCTTGTAGTCATGCTGGTGCCTGCACTTACAGGTAACAGGAATAAAGTCTGTCAGTACCTCTTTTCCACTCTTGTTAGTAGCTCCACTACAGATGACACCTGCTGTCTTGCTTCTGACAGCTGAGGGACCAAATCTTTCTTGTAACAAATAACAAAAAAAAGGATGGGTCAGCTTTTTCTATTACTGCAAGGCAACTAGACCCGGTTCTTCTTTCACATCTGTGTACACAAGGAGTTGCTCCAGAGTTGATGGAATCATAATCATTTTCAGTGCATGAGAAAGGAGATCTGGGCCTACCCAGGGTTTTGCGAAGCCTTTGTTCAACTCCTACACTTGCGCGCAGACAGCTTTTGCCAGCTGACCTGAGGACCCAAATGCAGGTACATCTCTGTCCTTTGCGATTAGAACAGGATACTGGGAAGAGAATTTGGTGTTGGGGAAAGAAAGGAAGCACCTTGAGAAGATCAGCAGGTAACATGGACTGCAGGCAAGGAATTCCAACTGAAGCCACAAGTCTACTTCAGCTTACAGCAGGGTTTTCAATCTTTCTGGATCAATGCACCCCCAGCAGCCAGACATGGAATGGGTGGCACGTGGCTGAACACTGGGAGGAGGGGAAGAGGGGTGCCACATGGCCAAATGGAGGGAGGAAAGAGGGGTGTCATGTGGCCAAACGCAGAGCAGGGGGGGCAGTGCCTGTGTGGCAATGCAGGATGGTACACGGCAGTGCTCACCCGCCTGCACATACCCCCTAGGGCCTTTTCAAGTACCCCCAGGGGTGCGCATATCCCTGGTTGACTGCCCCTGGCTTATAGTTGTTTCTTTTGAAATAAGAAAATAAGTTCAAATGCAGATCCAAACAATCAGGGTCTGGGGACCTTTGCATCAAAACTTCTATTCGGGCCCATTAAGGACTTCCAGATCATAATTATGCTTGGCATAAGACCCTTAGCTAGTGCTAACTGTCTTCCAGTGGAACTTCCTTTGTTTGCACCAGCTGTTGATCTCCACCCTTATTTCTATTTTCATCTGCAGGAATCTATAATTTTTTTCAGGATCTATAATTTTTCCTTTACCTCTTGCTCCACATCAAATTTTCCCCATCAGCAGGAATTTCCCTCTAGTAAGCAGGGAAAGATAAGATTGCCTGGAACAGTTCTCTTTCCATCTTTGGTGCTGTCTCTGCAGTATCCCCAAGCTCTGCTAGCTGGAGATGCTGACTCTGGAAACTCTTAACTCAGATCCTCCTAACTGGATCGACCTTTTTCAAAGCAGACTTCTAACCTGGGGTAACTCCATGCTCAACCATCCATGAATGCTTCAGGCCTGATCTTCAGAAGTGCTGGTCACACACTTTAGCTGAACCCAACAGCAGAATGCAGGTCTCTGAGAACAGGTCTAGTATTTAGAGCAAAAGGAGGCTTCCTGACTCTTATTCTCAACTCTGAGGTTAAAATCACACAAGCAAGGGCCTGCCTTTGCAGCACCACAAGTAGATAGTAGTGGCACAAGTTTGGAGAGCAGCTGGCTGGGGCACAGCAAATTTTGCCCCAGCACTGCAAATTAGCAGTCACTAATTAAGGTGCAACTTGTGTGGTTTGTGGCACTACAAAGAGGTTTTCAGCACCACAAGCCACACATGGCTACACATCTGGATCCAGCCTCAAAGTGCAAACAAGCCCTGAGTACAGGGGGCCTCAGTTGCCTAAAGTTGGGCAACTGAGGTTAGACTCTACTTCTATGAACACTGACCTTGTAATTTAAAAGTTCCATCTATACACCTCCAGTGCACTGTGCAGTCACCTTTGCAAGCTTTCCAAACTAGTTTCTCAGGCATTTTTAAATACACCTATAATCCTTATCTAAAGTTCAGGTGTTGAGATTTATAGCGGCACATCAGCTGCAAAGTCTGATAGTTCCTCTCTGTGTGATTTGGTGCCATGTCAAAGAAAGATAGAAATGTTCTTTTGAGACCAGCGAAGCTCAGGTACCAATTCATTTAAGACACCTCAAATCAGGCTGGCAAAAAAAATAAAAAAACTCATTGATGACACTAGCATTGTAGAAAAAGACTTCAGCTATCCTTGCAACTTGGCCACTAGACAGGTTATTTGTCTACCTTGATATTTTTCCTAGGCATGCATTATAGATTCTGTACTCTGCTCACCCCTACAACTTCTGCTATGTAAGGAGTTACGTCTTTTCAGGCTCTCTCTCACTTGGGTTCATTATCACAAAAAGTCAGACAAACTGCATTATGTAATATTATTCTATATTATAAAATAGTCAGGAATTGTTTTGCTAATACACCTTGGTTACTGGTACAGAAAGGAGGGCCTGTGTAATATACTGGAGAACTGGTAATGGAAGAAAGAGTAAAGTTGCACTTAAGGAAAACTTACACCACCATGAGACCCTGCAAGAAAGTGGGTAACTAATGTATCTGTACTGCACAGTGGGAGGTACACAATCTATTTTAACTTCAGGGCACACTACAGAAGGTTAAGCTACTCTCCGCTTAAAGAGCCCTAAGCAAGTCCACAGGGGGAATTAGGACAGAGTAACTAGCGTGTACCCACCACTTGGTGCACCCGACTTCCTTGTGTAGGGTTAAGTCTTTCATTAAAGAAGTTGCCCGAGTACAGACTGGGAAACCTGAGAAACCCCAAAGTAAAGTGGCTTGCCCAGGGTTAGAGAACAAGTCAGCGTTAGACTAAAAACTAAAACTCAAGAGAGTTCCTGGCTTCTACTCCTCAGTTTAAATTGTTAAGAGCTCCAAGATATTGCCAACCTGGTACACAAGCAACAGCTAAACTGAAATAAACCCTGAGCTACTGCCAATATCAGCTGAAAGAGAAAAAAAAAAAAAAAAAAAAAATCAGAGGTTATATTCAATAGAAGAAAGTTGCTTGACTTACTGCCATGCCTTTGATATCTAAGGTCAACTCGCTTGTTATTTATGCATGCACATTCATCATGTTTTGCTATGGTCATTGATTGCTATAAACCTCACAGACTGTGGCTGTTTTACTGTAGATGTTCAGAAAACAGGTTAGATAAGATAATCTTGGGAAACAGAAGACCAAATTGTGCTTGCATGTGTCCTCACACACCTTCCCCCCGCCCCCAAGTAGAAGGAGGAGGAATAAAGCAAGCAGGATTTGGCTCACAGTAACTGATCCTACTATTTATACGGCAGGAGAACTTTGGGTTTCTCAGGTTGAATCAGCTAGACTTATTTCTCAGTAATCCATGTTCATATGTCCCCCCCTGCTACTCCTTTACATTTAATTGGAGGTGCCCAAATCTTACTAAATAGTAAGTAAGAGAAAGAGTAAATACAGTATTGGCAGTGAAGAAACATGTGTGAGGATGCAAAGACATGCAAAATCCATGCAAAGTATCAACAAGCAAAGGAAAGATACATTGACTGGACATTTAAAACAGAATAACCAGTTATTTTTACATCTTCAGCATGGCCCACTTGTAATAAGTTGTTTTTGGATCGTAGGAGAGTAGGGCTGGAAGAGACCTCACAAGGTCATCTAGTCCAGTTACCTACTCCAGGCAGGATCATCCCTGACTAAACCATCTGTGGCAAAGTGGGGTCCCAGACTAGCCCCAGAGCTAGTTTCCCCACCTGCCTCTGGGCACACCACCCACCACACCTTCATGGAATATAATTTGACATCGATTAGGCGTGAGGCTGCCCATTTTACACCTCCGATATTGGGGGCTATCCACAGCTCAGTTCCACCCCTACACCATGGCCCAAGCCTCGCAGATGGCATCTCAGGCAGCTGGCTCCACCGTCCCCTTCACCCGTTACCTGTGGCCCCCAATCCTGGGGACCTTCAGCTTCCATAAGCCCTGGCCCTGTCTCAGGCCAGTCAGGACCCCGAGCTTCTTTGCTCTTTGTGGGCATCCCTTGCAGTGGGGCTCTGGGCCTTTTGACCCTTCCGGTCCTGGCCCCAGCACTGACCAGTCGAGTGCCTCGGTTCAGTTTTCTCCTTCTGCCTGCTCTTAGGGATCGGGGTCCCCCATTCCTGGCTCAGGTGATCCTGGAAGCGTGCCTGGCCCTGCGGGGTCACTCCCCCAGCGGGCTCAGGGGTCTCCAGAAGTCTACCTGGCCTACCCTGCTCTGGTGGAATATGGCCCACCTGAAGGTGAGGGCTGGGGTTAAGGCACCCCTGCTCACCTTTCACCGGGGTGATAACTGGTCTGGCATTTCCTGGAGGCTCCCGTGCCACTGAGAGCCCCACCAGGCCACCCACTCCCAGCAGGGTGCAGTTTTAGGTCATGCCCAGACCCAGGAGCCTCCAAACCATCCCCTACAGCTCCTGCCATTACCTCCAGATGATACCAGCAGCCCCACAGCCAGGCAATGTTACTGCCTGGTCTACCAGCAGCAAACCGCCCTATTTACATAGGCAGCCAAGGATCTAAAATGGCCGCCACAATTAAGCACCAGCTGGCTGCTTGGCTGGGCGGGGCCCTTAAAGTGGCAGGCACGAACAGTGCTCTGCCACGCCACCCCAGGCAGCTGTCTGTCTAACTTGCTTTTGAAAGTTTCCAAGGCTGGAGATTCCACAACTTCTCTGGGTAGCCCGTTTCAGGGCTTGACCACCCTCATAGTCAGATTCATAAACCTCAGCACTGTGGTCCTCTTGAGACAGTAAATCAATGGCAACATTTGCATGGACTCCACTGAGCCAGGAGGAAGAGATTGGTGCACAGGCCTCAATCAAATGCTACAGAAGTCAATGGAAAATATTTTAGGGTATATCTAAATCACCTCCATGACCATGGAGAAACTGAAGGAGTGAGTGGATGGGGCTTATGTTTGCTGGTGATCTCAGGATTGGGACGGGGGGCGGCAGAATATAGACACACTGCGAACCCCAAGTCCATGGAGTCAAAGACATATGGATGAGATGAGAATCAGACTCTGAATCTCTGCTTTATGTGGATACATGCTTTTTGTTTTGGGTGTTGTTATATTGAGGGAGGCAGAATGGCTTAGTGCAATCAGGGTCATTGCTTCTGGCAGACATACCACAAAGTAGCCCCATATTCTCCCCAAGTACCACTCCTGTCCTCTTCCCCTAGTTCATCTGCTGCTCTTTCTGTGCCCTGCTCTGTTCTCTTTACCTGATCTGTTGCTCTATTTTCTGCTTTTTGCCCTATCTGCCACTATACTTCCTGTCCCTTCCCTGATCTGCCGGGTGCCTCTCACAGAGGCTGCCCATGCCACTTGTAGCAGATGTGCTGCAAGTTGGCCACCTACTAAAATAAGTTATTTAATACTTAGAGGATAGCATGACAGACAAGGCATCGGGATGCCTGGGTTCTGATTTCTGGCTCTGGTACTAATTTGTTGTATGATCTTGGGCAAGTCTCCTCTCACCCTGTGCCTAGTTTGTCTATTTAGACCATCTCTGACTGACTATGTGTGTGTACGGCACCTGGCATGACATCTGCACTGCAATATCAGTTGGGGACCCATGGCACTTCCTAAAGTTGTCAAAATAATAATTTTAAAAAATCTATCCTGACTTGAGCAGCATATAACTCTGTATACGTGTAATGAAAGAAAAAAAATCTTCATTATGGCAAGATCCACCATTTACCAATTTGTTCATCTCTATTAAGGCTGCATTAAATCAATACTGCCTGCAGCTAGCATCTTCAGGAAGGAAACTAAGCAAAATAATGAGAGTTAATTGCTTTGCCAGAAAATATTAGGGTGGTCTGCCCAGGGTTATTGATAAAGAAAGAGGTAGGGTAGAATTCAGATGCCTGTTTCTTTCTGCTTTACACAAAGGAGCAGAACAGCAGGGAATACTAAGATGGAATCATAACTGTCCTGCCCCCACCATACAGCTGAACAATTGAACAAATGCATGCTAATAAGAGATTGAATGGGTGGCCTGTTTTTAAAGCAGGACAGCTGGGTTCCAGAGGGATCCTGTTTTATTTTTAAATCACATTTGGATTCAAGATGACAATCTGTAGCCACATCTGCTGGACCCAAAGCAGCATTTGCCCTTGTAACATGATCTACAGACCTCTAAATGCTCTAATGTCATAGTTTTATTTATTTATTTCTTGCTCTGAGTAGCGCTATTAATCAATGAGCACTCCTGGAGGCAGAGAAAGAAGACAAATATTAGGAGAAAAAAAAGTCTTCTACACACAAACACAGTTAAATCAAATTGGTTTCTCAATGACTAATCTGCATGGATTTCTATACTAAAAATTGCAAATTATTTAGAAAGACTGAAGAAAATGAATGACTCAAGAGTCTTACTTGATAGCATTTCTTTGTTTGTCTTGCTGTAGTGTCCAGGAATTCGGGACGCAGGCTACTGCTCCACTTGCTCAGTGCTGAGTAACTTTTAAAAAATAGTTCTAATTTAAACACAATGCAAAATCTAGACAGGGTGTACATCTGTAATAAAGCTTCTTTATCTCTGCCTAGAAGCAGGATTAACAATAATGCCTGGGTTCTGTTTCTGTCTCCCGGAGCATGTGGTATTCAGTAGTTAGAGCAGGAGAGGGCTAAGAATCAGGACCCCCAATTCTTTTGAGAGAGAAAGTTGGGTAATAATACAGCACAGAACTGAAAGACAGGACATCTGGGTCCTGTCCCTCAGTGTGTGCTCTTCAAGCAGTCACAGGATAGAAACATGCATAGACCCAAGGCTGAATGGTAACTACTGTTTTTACTGGTGCTTTGGCACCAAAGAGAGGTAGGCACTATAGCAGCGCTCGTCTAGAAACAGCATTCAGAGACTGATATTGCATCTGATTGAAATCAACGGCAAAATTCCTGCTGGCTTCAAAGGTGGCAAGTTTAGCTCCTCATACTTTCATAGCAGAAAGCTCCACAAGAATTTCTCTTTACCTCTTGTTCATGCTGTAATCAGACATATTTGTCACACAGCTCTGCATCTGTCGGTGTCCTCTCTCCTTTTAAGCACTTTCTCATCTGTTGGTGTGCATGAACAAAAGATAGGCAGACCCAGGAGGCCCCTTCCAGTTCTCTTTCTGTGAGTTAACTACATATGGGAATAGTTCTTTGTTCATACCTTACCTTACAGAGAATATGGGACTGAAGCTGGCATATGGCATTAGCTAACAACCGTAATTATTCCTTATCTCGTATAAGATGATTCAATAGAGATGATGTTTATGCCTCCTAATAGATTGAATTATACAACATCTTGCTGCAGCTGGGCATGGAACTAAATCTACGTGACTGTCAGTAACCTGCATAATTAAAGGAGCAATGTAATAATGGTAATAGTATGCACACAAGAATAATGACATTTACAGAATTTGGGGTTGGCTGCTGAGAAGAGACCCAAGAGAAAATCAGAGTATGTTACCTGTATATTTAACATGCAACTGTTAGACCTGTCCTAGCCTTTGTTTTTCTTTTGCAACCAGGAAGCCTGAACATCAGAAGGACAAAATGCTAGGGGCTAAGATAATAAGCAAGGAATTCCTGATGCATCTCAAATCACTTAAATTCACAATAACAAAGTCATTGAAGCCCCTAGGGAGCTTAATGGATGCCGCAGTGGTACCTAAGCAAGTGAATTGACTAAATCTTATTAGGTCCCTCAAGGACTGAATGGGGCCAGTTACCACACAGCTCAGTAGCTTTATGTAGGGTTTGGACAAGGTCTCTTCCAAGTCTATATAATCTTAGGATTTATTGAAAATCCCAGAGATAGGTATCACATTCACTTAGATAACTTCCTAAATCCTACCAGTCTGCATGTTTTATGCTCCTAAATACCTGTGTAATCTAAATCCAAGTCTCTCTGTGACCCAGTCCCACAGCAAGGGATAGGCTTCTATTCCAAGTTGTGTCACTGGCCTGCTTGGATGACTTGGGACTGTCCCCCTTTGTAAGTGCTTCAAGGTCTGCTGATGAAGTGTGTGCTACACAGGAGCTATGCTTTCTTTTTAAAGGGAGGCATTTGCTGAACTGGAGCCTGAATCATAATGTTCCTCAAGTGCTTGGCTACGATTTACACCTTGCTCACACAAGTGTAAGTGAGAGGAAAATAAGTCCTTTAATACTATGACCAATAACAGATCTCACAGACAAGCTACACCAATTTTGCCATTGCTACAATCCAGACTGAATTTAAAAATGCAAGACAATCCAGAAGGTAGGCAGTCTGTTCATATAATGCTCATGCATTCTTTTCATACTCCATTCTACTGAGGTCTATAAATGAAACTGCAGACTCATGCCTTTGCCTTCATCAAAGCCTTCAGAACGAGAAGGAGTTGGCATAAATAATTCATAGCGTGTTACCAAGAAAAGCAGAGAAAGTGCAATGCTTACCCTTTTTCTCTGTAGCTTTTTTAGGTGTCTTTTTGGCAACTTCCAGGCCTTGGATCCTGGAGAAGATTGCTAATTGCTGGAAAATCTGATCATGAAAGGTTCATGTTTTAAAAAGCCACTTCAGCTTCTGCAGGTTTGAAGCATTGGAAAATGACCTGGATGAAATGATTAAAAAAAAATACATACATACATAAATAAATATTTCAAAACAGAACAATCAATCTGTTTCCCTGTGCTACTGATGGGCTTCTGACTGGCTTATTAATTGTAATGTGAAGTAGCCTTTTGAGCTGTTTAAATCAATGATCACTGATACCTATACCAGCCCATCACTTTCCTGCTGCCAGGCACTTAGCTCCACTGACTCAGCTGGCAAGGCCTTCTTCCCTTCTAAATTACCTCGCTCCAGGGATCCCTCCTTACTAGGCATCTGTTTTGTCTCACTGCCCTTTAGATACGCTGTTCCAGCAAGGACAAGTGACAGCAGATAGTCTAATGGGAATGGGGTTGACGCTGCTCAAGCCCTTTTAAATCTGTCTCCTGCTTAACAACATGTGAAGCTGCAAACAGAGTCCCCAAAACAGGAAAAGATATGGCATTTCACATGAGGCTTCCTATGTTGCAAAAACCTGCCCAGCCTCTGGATGGACTCCGGTAATGATTTTAGCCATGATTTGGGTCCATTATCTACTGAGAATGTCTGTGCTTCTGTGATCCATCTGCAGCCTAGAGGTAGCTACAGGCCCAGTGGGAGAGGCTACTGTAATTAGGCCTAAAGGCCTGCTGCTACTGTGCTTAGGTAAGAATGACAGATGGGCCTCCACTACAGCTCTTCACCCATACACCAAGATCCTGTTCCAGATCCTCAGTCTGTTGCAAAATCATATGCTTCTAAAATTGGCCAGATTAGAGACCCTTGATCCACATCTCCCCCGAGCTTTGGGGTAATTGCTATCTTTGGTCTGAATGTTGTGCATCACCTCTTCAGCTATGACCTCTCTCTCCTTGTCCCTGAATTAAGGCAGGCCAATACGCAAAATCGACTAGTCAGCCATGCCACCTCTCTC
>NW_017728965.1:1337140-1343319 GCF_001723915.1 Gavialis gangeticus
TTTGGTCTGAATGTTGTGCATCACCTCTTCAGCTATGACCTCTCTCTCCTTGTCCCTGAATTAAGGCAGGCCAATACGCAAAATCGACTAGTCAGCCATGCCACCTCTCTCACAGGCTTCACTCCTCTGCTTGGAATCCAAGACATGGTGGAGAAAAATAAATGATGCCCTGGCTCTTTGCAACACAAGGAGCTGGATAAACTGACTTGATTGAGAGGTACCGGAGAAAGACTAACATCGAGGCTCAAACCTATGCAATGTACTGCTCAGTGGGAGCTCCAGCCACAGAGAACAAGTCTGCTATAATACTCAAGTGGTGGTCTAGTCCATTTGCCCAAACTGTAAGAGCTTATGCTCTTTGCCCTGGAGTTCAGTTATTCAGTCTTGGGTGAGGACTAAAGTAGTGGGTGTGACACTTGGCCTGAGAAGCCAGGGATGGTAATAACCCATTAAAAGTCCAACCCTGAGAAGTGCTAACGAGTCAGTGATGCTTATCATGCTGTAGAACTAAGCCTTAACTTCACATATGCCCTACAAGTCTCCCTTTCTATAAGGAAGTTGCATTCAGTCCCTCCCCTCTCTCTCTCTCTCCCCCCACCGCCCCAAATCTATATTAAACTCCCCCATTTAAAACGTGTGACATGCTTTAACACACAAGGCACAAAACACACTGGTTTCAATTTCCGTCTTAAAATGCCACTGACTTCAACAGGAGCAGAAATGGCCCGTTTGAATTATTTCTTAGAGAGGGAACATTGTAATTAAATCTGTCAGATCCAAACACATACAATGAATCATTTTCAAACATAATTATGGCTGAGTGGGGCTCCAGTGCGGGTTGCATGATAGAGGGTGAGGTGAGTCCGTACAAACCTAGGTTTCATTCAACTCCTGCACTTGCTATGCTGGATTATGACAAACCGGGAAACAATTTTTTTCTATTATTTTGACTTTGTTTTATTATTCTGGTTTGAGAGCAGGGAAGTCAGGTACATTGTGTATCCTCTTGCCTTCCTGAATAGAAAAATGAATTTATGTGATTTTGGAAAAATGTAAATAGAGCTATTCTATGTAATGTAAATAAAACTATATATGGTAAAAAGGCTATATAAATAAAGCTATTTCTTTTTATGAACTTAAAGGTTCCAATGCTAACACATTAGTTCCATGCATTGGGCCCAACTCGCTCATAGTATTTGCAGTAATGTAAAGGCCTGACACCTGAGTCCACTGAAGCTAGCAGATTTACTTTGTCTCGGATATGATGCCTCCTTATTGTAGTAATTGAGCACCTCACAATTTTTAATATATTTGTCCTCATTATACTCTGCAGCCTCTGTTCTGTTCCTGCTGATGTCAATAAAAGCTAAATTCAGCCATAAGTAGTATATATGAAGTAACTTAAAACTTGATTTTAAAATCCCTGGATACTGTAGGACCGCACTAAATAATTACAGCAGTAGTCATCTCGAGATTTTCCTCTTTCCTGTTTTTTATGCTAGTTAAAGAATGGGCATCTGTCAGGGAAGCTGAGATTTATAAAGGCTCTTACAGGAGAAAGACATTAGAAATATACAGCTTCCATATTTTTACATTAAATGCTAAGATACAGGGTAGAAACCTAGATTAGATTCCATGTGAGAAAGTTGGAAAATAGGAGAGAATGTACTAGCAGTTTAAATATACTACTTTTCCTTCTCCCTCCTCCATCATTGACATTTCATTTTTTTAAATTAACATTTGAAAATTCTCAGCTAGCGCAAGTCATACTAGACTAAAGGGCATGTTTTCAGGAAGGGCTACATGCTTGGGATGTGTATACCCATCAATTAAACAAACACTTCAGGTGTGCTGGTTACATTCAGGCTCTGCAGGGGCTCCATGGGGTGAAAGAAAATGTATTTTGTATGCACAGTTCAGAAGAAGAGCTAAAGACCTCCACAGTTTTTTTCTGGTCCTCCCTGCCAGGCTCTGGCCCTGTTGGAGGGCCCCTCCAGGCCTGGCCCTATCTCCCTCCCATTTCTGAAAACAGAACGTAACAGTTTGATAGCAAACTCTTCTCCTCTATACATTTTGCACAGCCTAAAAGGAGATCTAATTTACACTAAACTGCTGAGGTCTTAGAAGGACAAAAATATGGATCAGCATAGCTCAGGAGTCTCTTGGGCATATCCTCTTTCCTCTCTAGCTTTTCCTTACAGGTGGGAGGATGAGCAGTGTAAAAGTGCTCCTACATGAATAAAGGCTCCCATGTGCACTGTATGGAGCTTCACTGGAATGGTTAAGCCTACTTCAGGGGTAAAATATGCCAAGGGTTCAAAGTGATCATGAATAATCTGGCCCCATACCCTGGATAGAGCAATAGTATACCCTAGTGCTAGTATAGAATATACGCCTAATATACTCATCCAACACACAAGAGTGTACATTAAATCATGCTCATCATACATAACAGATATGAAGCTAATCCCAACTCATAACAGAGGATGGGCCACCTACACGGAGAACAAATCAGACTACAACAGGCCCTTCTGAATTGTCAATATATTATTTAACTGTGCTGGCTGTTGCAGGAAGAAGGACTCAGATGGTATATACTCATTTCCATTATGCATGGAATGGCAAGTCTAATTCTGTCTGTCATTGGGTAAATTGTTCCTTCAATAGGACTTGTTCATAAACCTAATACAGTAGCCTGCTAAGATAAGAGGTGTATTTTGCTCGATAATTGTTGTAGATGACAACCATCTAGATATTGCTATTGCTGCTTCTGGTCAAAACAAAAACACATTGCAATAAAGATGCAGTGTATATTTCCCAGTTAAAAAGATGTGCGCAACCATCAGGTTTCTTAAGTTTGTTAGGCCTAAAGAAATAAGGTTTTGTCTTTAAGGCATGGAAAGAAGAATGCACAAGTAAAATTTTAATTCTCCTTTCTGCAGCTGACTCCGAGTCCATATTTCACTTTGAGTCAGACAGGACCAGGTTTTTTAAAGTTCCGAATCCCCACAAATGAGGCTGCATATTCTGAAGAGCTCAGCTCCCATTTTGGCTCCTGAGTAAGGGCTGGATTGAGAAATAAAGCTCCGAACTACGAGTGCCGTCTGTATGCCAATCACTTTTTAAATCTGGCTGGTGGGATGAAAGAGAAGCTGGAAGGCACTGAGTATTCTTGTAAGCCAGGCTCTACAAGAGGGTAAGTGGAAACTCAACTCTGGACAAACTGGCTCCAATTGTGGGTGCAGATCACCTTAAGAATACTGCCCTTCTTCACTCTGTGCCTCAGTTTTCCATCTGTGAAATGGGGATAATACTTCTCTGCTGCACTAGAGTGAAGACAAGATAACTGCTTTAATACTTGTGGCTGTATATCTGGTCTATATAACTAGATCGGTATGACAGAGTCTGGATTAAAAGTCACCTAACTGCTGTGCGAGTAGGACAATGCAAGAAGAATCTAATACTTAGTAATGTTTGCAATGTGCTCAGAGATATTCAGGGGAGAGGCACCACAGCAAGGCAAGGCTTTATTACTGTTTTATTTAAGCAAAGATAAAGAACCACAAACTGAAATAAAACATTAGGACAGAACCCTCAAGGTCTTTTTA
Organism: Gavialis gangeticus; assembly: GCF_001723915.1. Lineage (NCBI taxonomy): Eukaryota > Metazoa > Chordata > Crocodylia > Gavialidae > Gavialis > Gavialis gangeticus. Next base: position 1,340,749 of record NW_017728965.1, read on the forward strand.
CTCTAATTTATTCTATTTCTTTGAAAAACTGCTATGCTTAAAAAGAGCCACGTCCTTAATGCTCCATTTCTAGCAAGACAAAGTGCATTGGAAATGGTCTGGCCATTAGCTAACAGAAATAAAACCTCACAGGCATCAGCTTCAACATGTTCTAGTGCAATTTACTGGGCTCAGATACTATAATGATAAGTGGGAGAGGAACAGATAGCTAGATAAATAAATAGAGAGGGCAAAATCCTTCAAAGATTTCCTTATGCATATAATTCTTATTTACTGAGTAATCCCTTTAAGACTATTCATATGAACCCTTAAGACATTGGTGCTACAGACAGACAGACAAAGATATGTAGAAGAACTGCAGAATTGCCCCAAATGAATCCCCAGCTGTGGATTTCAAAACAACTTTCTTTGTATATATGAAATGCTTTTTTCAATATTCAACACTTAGGTAGTCAAAAAGGACCCTATCTAAGAATGGTCTGAAATTAAAAGACATCTGAAAAAGGAAGACTTTTCCATCTAAAAAGGCATATACATTAAGGAGATTCTTTAAAATATGCTGGCAAATGAGAGCTTTAACATACAAGACTGTCTCGTTGGATCAGATCAAAAGTCCACATGTGGCAAAAATTGTCAAAAGAACTTAGAATCAACTTTTCAGATAACCAAATCCATTCTTGGAGCCCAACTGTCCAAAGAACTGAGCACCTGAAAAATTCTCCTTGTGACACTTCTGGCCAGGTTCTCAAAAAAGGGCTGAGGTTGCAACATGCTGAATTCTTTTGAAACTGTGAATACCTGTTTAGGTTCCTAAAGGATTGCTAAGATTTTCTGAAGATATGATCCTCATCATAGGGACAGAGCTATTTGGACAATTTTGAACATAATATGGTAACCTGTCTCTAATTCTGACATGATTATTATTGCTGATAGTAGTTTTAATAACCCTAATAATTTTAAGAGATTGCAGTCAGAAATCAGGGCACCATTGTATGACATTGCTCAAGGAGTTCACAACTCCATTTTATGTCTTACTTAATGCATCTGAATATTATACTTTAAGGAGTTATCACTTGTCCAATTTTGCTTCTTTGTGTTGTTGCTGCAAACCTGAAATACAGGGAAAACAGATTTGCTTTGAACTATTCACTACATTAAAAAAACCACCCAAAACACTTCATTCTTTTACTGGGATTGTAGAACTAATTACAATGACAGCACCATGGAAAAACTTGCATGGAAATGATAATTCTGCATTCCATGCTGCATGTGAATAGCTGACATAAGTAATGACTGGGGGCATACATTAAATGATGAGGATAAAAATGTACTGTACAGCTCCAAACTGCCACCCACAGCAATGAGCACTGTCCACCCTGTGCACTGAGTGAGGAAAGGGCTTTATAGTGGGGGGGGGGGGAAAGACTATGTGACTACAATTAAAGACTGTCACAACAGATTCATAGAAGACTGAATTGACATTCAATAGGCTTTCACAGGCAACCTTAATTCTGGCATTTGCTAACTTGAGTGCTGCACTTTGAAAATGTTAATGTGGTTTTTATATGCTTGCTTCCTTGTTTCTTTTTTAAACAAACTGGATAAAATCCCAGCTATTCCGTCATATGGCATCATATTGATATATACATGGGTGATGAGTAGCTCCATAATATTTAGTCTCATATACAGACCTCTCATACCTACATCAAAAAAGCAACTGGGGGAAGTACTGGGTTGCTGCAGCAGCAAAAGGCAATGGAGCACTGTGGAGATCACTAGGAGCACAGGAGAGACATTTTCCAGAGTCTCAGTTCATGTGCCTGATCCCAGTGCAACCTGCTGCAGTTCAGAACATCAACTACAAGGAAGGTCATGCTTAGCCCCAGGTTACAGCTTGGGATAGGAAAAGACACAACCCTGACACAGAGGCCAACCCTTGCCAAATTTAAGTCCTTACTTTAAGCAAGACGGCTGGTAAAGCTTCTCAGTTAAAAGGCTAGAATCATAATTTTCCCCAGGCTAGTTCTTAGAACCAGCTGAATCACTTTGCCTGAATTTTTCAGCATAAAATAGACAGCTGGCATGTACATTTTCAGCTAAACTGGTTACATTTTGGCAAAGGTATGAGCAATTGAATACCAGATTCTCCAAGGGGGAAGTGTCAGCCAAACTTAATAATAGATGCCACTATCAGCTCTACTTATAACAAAATCAAGAAGGTAAAGCTACAGGGTAGTCAGTAATAGAGAGAAAAAAAATCTAAGGCAGTGAATCATCCTTTAAACAGCCAGTCGCACCCAGAGGGTGGTAGTGGATGGGTCCTTCTCGACCTGGAAGGACGTGGGAAGTGGGGTCCCACAGGGCTCGGTCCTTGGGCCCGCCCTGTTCAACATCTTCATCAGTGATTTGGACAAGGGGGTGCAAAGCACCCTGTTCAAGTTTGCTGATGACACTAAGATGTGGGGGGATGTGGGCACAATAGAGGGGAGCAACAGGCTACAGTTAGACCTAGACAGGTTACAGGGATGGGCAGAGGAGAATAGGATGGGGTTTAACACGGACAAGTGTAAG
>NW_017728965.1:1343667-1348612 GCF_001723915.1 Gavialis gangeticus
TTTTTAAGAGGAGGTTGGATGACCACCTTACTGGGGTCGTTTGACCCCAGTACTCTTTCCTGCCGTGGCAGGGGGTCGGACTAGATGATCTGCTCAGGTCCCTTCCGACCCTAGAAACTATGAAACTATGAGATCTGCTCAGAGGGTGCTTAGATTTCTGGTAGAACGGGCACTTTTCTAATATTCAGAGTGAAACCTGCCACTAATATTCTGAAGAAAGAAACAGCAATACAAATGTGGCAGGATTCTGTTTTCCCCAGCTATCGATGTCTCTGCAGCATCTGTTCACCCTTCCCCCACCCAAAACCCATTAGTGGAATGCACACAGGTCTGTGCTCAGGTTTTTGTTTTATCTTCCCCTTTCCTGATGAACATCTCTCCAAAGCTGCGGGTGGAGTGCTTTGGAGAACTTTACTGAGATGCCTCTGCAGCAGTCCCTAAGGAGCAAGAGGTTAAAAGAACGGCTTGGGCTGCAGCATTAGTGCAAGGTAGCAGTACAGAGTGTTTTATTGCTGCCTATTCCTACAAAACAAGAAATCATGTCTGTCTCTTGCTCCAACCTTTCTTCCAGGAACTGCCTGCTCCACGTATAATCGTTGCTGATTCAATGCCCAGGAGGTCCCCTTTAAAGGAGAAAATTGCTGCAGCATACACTGTATTCATCAAATATTACTGCTGCTCCCTAGAGGAACAGGAAGAGCCATTACCAAACCAGGAATAGATTCAGCATCACCTTATGGTGGCTATATCAATAAATTGTTATTCTAAAGCAAAGGCCACTTTGGCTGGGACCCAGAAAAGGAGAAAGAGAAAGGTGGGGTAGGGAGAGAGTGGGGGCTGAGCTGTCTCCATCAGCAGAGCTATGGGAGGGTAAGAAGGGCCAGGGAGGAGCTGATACTGCAGAAGTGACTCAGCATCATTCTGCGGCAAAGAGCACTGGAGGAAGCCAACGCCCTTCCCTGGCTGAGTCTGCATAAGCCATTACCCCTGCTGCTCCTACTGAGAGCTGCAGAGGAAAGGCTGGTACCTGCTTCCCTCTCCTAGCAAGCCCTTTTCTGAGAGGAAGCCCCAGAGGAGTGGCTGCACTGCATCTCTCACAGACACTATTCAGCAGCAGCATTCGAGAGGCTGCCAAATCCCAAATCCCCAGCCAGTACCCGCTGAGTCTGCCAAAGAAGCGATCGTGTTCCCCAACTCCAACTCAGGGAGGGCATCACCAAAGTTGCCATGACTCGCTGATGGTGGTTACTACGCACCAGCAATCCCATAGGTACTACTGCACTCTCCCACCATGCTAACAGCTGATAGCCACAGAAAAGCTATTTCCTCCAGCAGTGTCATGCTCAGCTCCTATACACAGGGAGCAGCAGAGATACTGCCAGGCTCTCCATCCCCCAGACACCTCCTAATTAAGGCCAACCTTCAGTTCAGCACCTCTTCTTTCCTTCTCACAGAGGATCAGGGTATGCAGAGGTTTATGAACGCCCTCAGAATAGAATAGACTAGACGAGAATAGAAAGACAGCCAAGTGACATGCATCATGCAGCTCCTAATGGACAGATGCCACCCAGTCGTGCTAGAAACAAGGGGCACGTTAGGTGTGGATGTGTGGGGACAAGAATCTTGTCACACAGACACTAGTGCCTACAGTGCCAGGATGAGTTTTGCAGCAATGTAGCAAAACAGTAACTTTCCCCTTACAACAGGATTAAGTTGATACCAGACAGAGGGTCTGACTGTATGCTGTGCAACATGTCCTGAAGCGATGCTGAGGGCCCTCAGTTCCCAATACAGAAGGAGGTTCAGCTTCTCCAACCCTTGCTCGCAGGTGTAACCCTGCCTGTGTGCCAACAGGACTGCTTGTGCCATTAAGAAGGGGTTGGCATACCAGTCGCCCCCTCCTGAAAAGAAGCCAGGAGAGAAGGGATATAGGATCTTCTTCATGCCTCAGTCTTTTTGCTATTTCCTGCTGTGTCCTGGCTAAAACCCATTTATCTGACCTGAATAAAACCCCCTCCTCGTGCAACATCAATGATCAATCACTCGTCCTGCCTCAGGAGTTTTGGCTACTTTAGTAGGAATTTTGCTTGGCACAGGCTGGCTCCCTGGGATGGGATAAGCAACTATCCCACTGAGACCCCTAGTTGCTGCTTGACAGGCCAGAGCAAGGGAACAGGGGAAACAGTAAGTGGGAGCCAGGCGGACTTGCCTTCTTCCAGTCGCCTCCTGCTTGCAGCACCTGGGCTCCTGGCCAGGGGGAGTAGCTCCTCCTCTATGCAGGACTCTCTTCATCCCCTCTCCCTCCCCCTCTGGAAGTTGGTGCAGTATTGAACTTTTGCCAGACCTGGACTTGCTGCAGAAAGGAGAAGCAGCAGTTTCCTAGGGGGGAGGAGGGCCCAGGCAATCTGAGTGATGCTTCCCAGCTTCCTGCTAAGCCCTTCCCCGACATGACAGCTCCAGCCCCGCGCCCCCCACAAATCCCATCTCCCCAACGCACACCCATGCACACGCCCAGCTCCGTCTGTGTGCAGGCAGAGACCCTAAGGGCGGCAGCCCATTGTATAGCCCTTCCCCCCCTCCATCCAGGGGTCTTCCCATTTATACTCCTTAGATGCAGCGAGGATGTGGCTCCCAAGCCATGTGTAAGGTCTGTCTCCTCCTCTACAGCTCCCCCCCCGTCCTCCAGGATGCAGAGGCAGCCGTTGGTACCCCTCCACGCCCTGCCCCCACACAGACAGCGCCTCTGCCCACACCCCTCCACGCACGGACTCGGGCGTCAGCCCCCGGTGCACTTCCACCCCGGGGCGGCAGGAGGCGCTTCAGGCACGAGCAGAGGAGGGAAACCCGGGAGAGGGCTGCGGCTGTTCCCGGCGGCTGGCGACCGGGATTCACCCCGGGCAGCCGGCCGCTCCCTGTGCCTCCGGCCGCGACATATCTCGCGCCAGCGCAGGCTGCCGTGAGGCGGGACAGGCAGCCTGGGGCCGCCATTGGGGTCGGACTGTCGGCAGTGAGGCGGGTCCTCGGGGCAAACCGCAGACGCAGCCAGGCCGCCGGGCCAGGCCCGCCGCTCTCTGCAATGCGCTTCTCTGTGCGGAGCGGAGCAGCAGGAAGGGGCTCGCCTCGCCTCGCCTCGCCTCCGGCTGCTTTCTCTCTCGCTCCTCAGGGCGTGTGACTAGCAGAAGCTTTCCTTCCCGCCACTTTCTGACAAGGCAGCCCACAGCTGTTTCCTACCTCTCTTGTTCGAGATAGGAGCCGGGGCATCTCCTTGCTACTGGGGGTGCAATGCTGCAGCAGCAGCAGCACACCGATAAGCTATTGGGGAAGTGTGCAGACTCGTGCATCTCCTCTACTTTTTTCTAAGCATCTGATCGGCAAACTTATTGTCCTGTACTTCGCGGTCTCCTGACGTTAACTAACTCTAAAGACCTCTAGTTATAAGGGGCAATCAGTAAAGGTTCCCCAAATGAAACAACCCCACTGTTATTAATTAATTATTATAATAGCTGGCTTTTTTCTTCTTTTTGTGTGTCGGGGGAGGAGTAACAGGGGCGTGAAATGGAAGAAATGGAGAGGAAAAAAAAAGGAAAGTGATCTTCCTCCCTTCCCCTGTGCTGTTAACATTTGATATTGTTTTTATTAAAACAATATGTTTCCATGATGTTTACAAAATGTAGGGAAAGTTTACAGCCCTGATTACAAACTCTAATAAATAAATGATAACCAGCACTCTGATCTTGCAAAGATTTATATGCTTAACTTTACACATGAATCATCCCCCTGAGGTCAGTTAACACTTCCTATACACACACAAGGAGAAGGAAATTAAGGGCAGAAACTATTGTAGTGGGGGGAAAAAAATGCACCAAAGTTAGGAAGCTGATTTCTATTTTAAGTACTCAGTGGGTAGTATAAGCAACAAAGGACTGTTTTGCTCTTGAGACTGAAAATGTGCTTGGTAAATTCCTTTCTGTTCCACCTTAAATGTTTTTTACTGCTTCTAAAAAACACTTCTAAGACCCTTGGAAAGTAAAGCACTCCATTTATATCCAGAGGAGGCATGACACAAGGAGACAGCTATGCCTAGAAGCTCTGAGATTAGGGCTTAATTGCACTAGAGCTGTACACCCACACACATTTCACAAAAAGCACTGAAGATCTGTAAGTTGGATTTCCTATCGCTTAAGACATCAGCCGCAGTTGTGCAGTACCCTAGGTTGGAAACTTGACCTACACCTCTGCCAGTCCCTTGATGAGTGTGGCTTTTCAGCTTTGCAATTTTGGAAGGGTTTGCAGAACACTTTAAAGCACCAACTCTTAACAGCTTTAGTAAATACCAGAACTACAGAACTGAGCCTATAATATTAGACACAATAGATATGCTAGAACATGAGTGCTTCATTAGCTCCGCTGGCAATGATTTGCAGTCACGTTTCAAGGACCGTGTTTATTTCCCACACAGCAGGACTGGGACAGTTGGCCCATGAAAAGAAATGAAATCTTCCCCAGGAATACAGCATACTTATAATGTATGAATGCTAAACATCATGACGAGGAATAAGCCTGTAATACCATTTTGTAGATGCCACTGAAATGTGTAATATCCTTTCACTTATGTCGCAGCATACAATACAGTCATGCTTAAAGAAAGCAGAATTTGGTTAACAATCAACATTTTGTCTATGTGATATATTAGAGGCTTGGTTCACTCGTGCTGGTACAGATAGGGGACAGTTCACATCTGGAGAAGAAGGAAGAGTGTTTCCACGTCATACCTGCTTGGAAGGATTCCACCAAGGGAAGAGAGGTTTAAACCTAGGGTCCTAGATCCACAGCAGATCAGTTTGTGGAGGATGCCTGGATAACTTGCTGAATCTGCCCATTCTCCAGATGCCCTGGCTGTACTTGTTTCATAGCTTCATAGTTAGTAGGGTCGGAAGGGACCTGA
>NW_017728965.1:1349342-1349942 GCF_001723915.1 Gavialis gangeticus
ATCCCATCCTATTCTCATCTGCCCACCCCTGTAACCTCTAACGGCCCACATGTTCTACAGACATGTGATGTGTGAACGGTGCCAGCTGGCTGTAGGATTCCTAGTATGGCAGTGTTACAGTCACTTTGCACTCCTTGCATTTTTCAAGCTAGGAGGCAGGGGGCACTCCGCAGCCTTCTGGGGCTTCTCCACTAGTAAGAAATTTGACCAGGGTACAGAAATTATTTAAAGCGCTGTAGGTTGCTAAAGTGCTGTAAAATACAGTGCTTCAAATTTAAAACCTCATTTAACAAGGGTTAATTTCAAGTGCTGCACCCATTTTTAAGTGCTGTGAAGCCACGCACTTCTGTTGTTGCAGCAATAACGTACTTTGAATGGTGAAAAAGGCAACTTCTGTACACACCCTAGAATCCTAATAGCAAACCTTAATTAATAGATACTAAATATCTTCATCTAGAAATGAGCCATATCTGTGCTGTTGCTAGATGGGGAGCTGTTGGATGACAGCTGTGTAAAAGAGGAGGCTGTAAAGAGTAGCTGAGTAAGAGCTGTGTTGCTTTTCACCTGTGGAATAGACTGAAAAGAGTAGTGGCAGGGTAT
>NW_017728965.1:1354942-1357102 GCF_001723915.1 Gavialis gangeticus
GGCTGTAAAGAGTAGCTGAGTAAGAGCTGTGTTGCTTTTCACCTGTGGAATAGACTGAAAAGAGTAGTGGCAGGGTATGTGACAAAACAAGGTACATTAACAGAGCTAAGCCAATTGACCGTGGCTGAAGATCTGGTCCCAAGCCTTAATAATGCTCATTCTGCACCCACTTTTGTCTACAATTAGCATGCACATTGCACATACAAAAAGATATTATTTTTTTTGTATACATGTATATATAGATAAGTGCAGACTTCATTTGCCACTGTGCAGCAATATTGATTTATACTAAGATAAGCCAAAGAGCACCCACCTGTGTCTCCTCACTCCTGAATATGGCTGCCATCCTATGCAGCACCAGCAGTTGCTCTGTTTCCAAAATCATCATTCCACCTTGGAAGTAGAGGTATCAGGAATACAATTATATTACACAGGAAACTGTGTGGAGAAAAGTGTGATCTAACTTGATAGAAAAGGTAATTTTTGTGCAGGGCCAACGGGCCCATTCTCCACTTCACTCTAGAATCCTTGCTACCCAACATGAAACAGGAGTTAATGGTAGAGGTCTTCTTTTTCGCTGTTTGTGCAGCACCTAGTACAATGGAGTCCTGGCTTTGGCTCCTAGGCGGTACTGCAATGCCAAATCATAATAACAGTCTAAGACTGTTGTCGGCCATCTCTCCACTACCACAGTCATGTCAAGTAGGGCCGGGAAGGTAGCATGGTGGAGAAGAGCTGCACAACATCAGTTCTCTGCCAGTGGTATAATTAGGCCAGGCCCTCAGCTGCTGTAATTTCTAGGGATACCTTATGTCAGAAGGGAACTGTCACCATCTGGCTCCACGCCCACGTATCCCTGCCCAAACAGAGATTGCCTGGGGTTCACAACCCACTCTAAAACTCCAGTTGTTTCAAGTGATAGGGAAAAAAATCCTTGCCTAATACTGCTGTTCTTCAGTGAAGGTGGCAGCTGCTGAGAAGTGAAACATTACTTTTGATTTTTGGCTTATTTGTTTGACATGCATGTTATCCAAGCATCCCAAATATTCATCCATCCAAGAATTCAAGCAACAGATGCTTGAAAGTTAGTGATGAAAAGTACCTATTTGCCTCTCTTGCCTTTTCCCTGCCAATGCAGTTATTTTCTACGTCATAGCCTCAAGTACTTTATCCTGTCTGATAATAAATAGACAAGTAGCTCTACTTGAAAAGCAAAGTGAATGCCATTTCTGGTCAATGTTGGTGGCTATATTTGTGAATCATCAGACCTCTTTGAAGAAGATATACTGCCTTTATCTCCTTGTGTTGGCTTGATACATGCATTATAGTATGCTGCTAATTTAGTTTCATCTCAGCTGGGGCAGAGCAATCTAGACAAAATGGACACTCCCTAGCATTTCTTTGGGTTAATTATTGCCCCAGAGTGATTCTTTTTTTCCCAATTTTTGCTGTTAGACAGGAAGCAGACTGTCACTTAGAAGTAACACTTATTACCATCTGCTCAGCAGCCACCATGTCCTGTTGAGATTTTGGAATAATTAAAACAAATGTGCAAGTGCCTTTTTGGCAACTGCACATATACAGACTGACTGGTTAGTTGCATGTGTGTAATGCTTCTGACATTAGTAATAGTACAAGAATATCATATCTATAAGCTCAGCCTGTGGTATGAATTAGTACTGATTTGAGGATTCTTTAAAAGATCCAAAGTAACGACACTATAAAAGTGCTATAGACACTTAGGATATGCATGTGTTTCATGCTAAGTGAGATGTGGCATACCGCCAAGAATTCAACCTTGCCTACCTAGCTTGTGTGCCTAAGCACAGCCCCAAGAGTGACCTTGGAGGCAGGCTCAGGCTCTCTCAGGATGCAGAGCAGATATACCCTTAGGGCTCACCTTCTTAAAGTTACTGAGGTTCTTCACTTTCATTAATGCAAATGGGCCCTAAGTATGATGAGGGTGGATACTCTGGAAATATGATTAAAGGAATAGTGGACCTATAGAAGATTTCCTTTTATTTCATTAAAAAAATGAAATAAAACATGATTACAGTGATTAACCAAGATCTACTTAAAATCAGTAATAAATCATTCATTTAAGCTTTTTTGGAAATACTTAGAGGATACACGCAAAACATCTAAAAGGCTCTTCCTTCC
>NW_017728965.1:1362102-1368907 GCF_001723915.1 Gavialis gangeticus
CTGGAGAGGGTCCAGAGGAGGCCACTCGTATGGTTGGGGGCCTCCGTGGCCAGCCCTATGAGGAGAGGCTGAGGGACCTGAATCTCTTCCGTCTCCACAAGAGGAGACTGAGGGGGGATCTTGTGGCTGCCTACAACCTTATCGGGGCCAGCAACAGGGACTCAGGGAAAGTCTGTTCCCCAGGGCCCCCCTTGGGGTCACCAGGAACAATGGCGACAAGCTGAGGGAGGAGAGGTTTAGGTTAGATATTAGGAAGAACTACTTCACGGTAAGGGTGGCCAGAGCCTGGAATAGGCTTCCCAGAGAGGTGGTGCTCTCACCTTCCCTGGAGATCTTCAAGAGGAGGCTGGACAGGCACCTGGCTGGGGTTTTATGACCCCTGCCGCCCCCAGTGCTCCTTCCTGCCCATGGCAGGGGGTCGGACTCGATGATCTGTCTAGGTCCTTCCTGACTCAGTGATTCTGTGATTCTATGGCTGGATGGCAAAATTCTGTTTGCAGTAAAATCCATGGAAGTTTCTGTCATCAACTTCAAGGAAAGGTAACATAAAACGTTATCCAAAAATATGAAATTGAATGTTTTTAGAGATACATTTCTGAAAATAATGAAACATTTGATCTTTCATCAAGTTTTTCCTATGAGAAAAAAAATATTGCCCAAAATATTACCCCAAAGATAACACACACATATGCATGCGCACACACATTACTAGCAGCAATCCTCCAGGCAGAGCAGCTCAAATAGGTTTTCATAATTTTGTTGATTACTTTTCTTTCAGTCAGGTAATTATCATTGTAATCACTATTTATTATTTGCTTTATATTGGCATCCAGAGGCTTCAACCAAGGTCATGGCCTCTTATGAGAAGTGCTGTACAAACACACACTAAAGCTAAAAACGGATGTTACATTTGAGGTGGTTCTGACTGATCCGAGTCAAAACCTAGGACAAAAAAAGTGCTGTCCTTTATACATACAGTTTGTGCCTGGAATGAATAGCAATTAACTTGAATGAGTCCCAATTGTCCTAGAAAAAAAAGTGTTAGTGTATTTTACCTTTCATTCTTCACAAGTACCTGAAGTGGCACAGTGGGCTTGTACGTCTGAAGGATCCCAGGACAGAAGCCTTTCTCCTGGGATAAATTTGACATCTTTTTTAGCCTAAGGTACTGTTCCAGCTCTGAACAGCTTACACAAACTCATTTATTACAGTGTTTGCCTCCTTGCAGAGGGGCTGGGTGCTGCAGGTGGGGCAACAGCCAAGCTGAGCCAAGCCTGAACCCTGGCACCCTCTTTGAGGTATATCTGGTGTGTTTTGCCAGTCTAGTATATGGAGAATCAGGATGCAGCTTGAAAGGGCTGTTGGCTTCCAGTCCTTAAGTAAGTACTCATAGTCTGCTTTTTTGGCCTGGAACAGTTGGACCAACACTTGTAGCGGTATCATTTTTATATTCTGAAAAAGGGCTCTAGTCTTGGAGGCTTAGCTGTGACTGTATTTAATGCTTTTCATATTCCATTGTCACGTTACACTGAGAAGTTTGCATCTTGAACTGTTACTGTGTTTTTGTGCAACTCATCTGGAAATATTAGTTCACTCAGTGGCTGCCGGGCAAGACTCAAGACTATGCACTCCTGCCATAGTGTCCTTCATACTCAACAGCAGCTCCTTGGTGCTGCAGGGGGAGTAAGAATGGGGTTTCAGTCTCACAGGATGGCTTAGGATTTGTGTCTAAAAGCTGTGCTATAATACGACTGATTTCAGCAAATATTTACTTAACCATGCCTGTCCACCTACCACACTAATTCTCATTTAGCCAATCGTGGTGTCTTTTCATGGGGCACTGAACCCGCAAAAGTAATAAACACTAGACAGGTCTACACAGGACACTTACTGCACAGTGGCTCATTACTACTGTGCCAGTAGCTTGTTACTACTGTCCTTTAGCATCACGGGGCATGAACCATGATGTGACGCTGTTGTGCAGTTGTAATGAGCTACTGCACAGTCAACATCACGAATGTGTGGGGACACTACTGCACAGTAATGCCAATTACTGTGCAATCATTTAGTACTTGGGTATGCAAGTACAAAATGACTGCGCAGTAACAACTGCGCAGTCAGCGTTTCATGTAGACATGGCTACTGTTGAGTATCCATGTGGGATGCATTGAAATACAATGTATTGTGCACTCATGCTCTCCCTGCTGGCAACGGAAGAAAAGAGTGTGCCGAGAGCTGAGCTGATGTTTTCACAAAAAGTTCACCTCCTACAAGGTGAGGATGTTGAAAATGTGATCCCTACCAGGCCAGTAACAATGCGACTAGATGTGCTATCCTAAGTGATGTCAAAATGCCACTCAACTCAGGTGTACTAACCACAATCAATATCCCACAGGGTGTCATTACAGTATATAACACAATAAGCAAAAGAATACAAAGGGGACCACCTTAACCATTTGCGTTCATTTGTGTTGAGATGAATACATTTGCTTTGGTCTCTAAGCCTGACTGTAAACTCTGTGGAGAAGGACCCACATTGCTTTTGTATCTCGCACAACCCAGAGAGCACATGGTTGTAAATATTTGTCAGCAGCAGCAAGAATATTATAAGTAGGTCTGACTGATTTTTTTTAAATTTTAAACTATTTTTGGATTGAAGAAAATTTTTCAGTGGCATGAAAATGTCTTTCTTTTGTCGAAAAATTTAGAGTGGACTTGTCAAAAAGCAAAATTCTGAAAACTGAAACTTTTTTGATGTTCTACCAGAGAAAAACCTCAAAACATTTGCATTGTTTCGCTGGAAATTTTTCAGGCTTGCTTTGGGGATTTTAATACCCACTCCTGATTTTTTTAAAGATAAATTTATGAAAAAAGTGAAACATTTGATCTTTCTTCATGTTTTTCCCATGAGAAAAAAAATCATATCCTGGCCAGCTCTTATTAATAATACTGGAGTTAACAAATCAAGTGTGATAGCTAATGCATTACTTGGGAGCTCTTGCTCAACCTGAGTGCATGCATTACAAATAGCTCTGCATTAGGGTGATTGTCGCAGAGCACTTAGGTGCCCTGCGCCTGAGAACAGGGGCGGCTCAAGAGAAGCCCCTAGCGGTGAGAAGGGGGAGGCGCAGCTGCCAGTCACCAGGGCAGCACAGGTGCTGGTTGCCGGGGCAACCAGCGAAACCCCTGATAGGAAGGGGCGGGGCTTAGCCCTTCTTAAACCCAGGCAGGAGGCCAGGGTGGCAGTTCCTCCTCTGACAGCCAAGGAGTGAGGAGCTCGGCCAGTGCAGAGAGAAGGCCAAGGTTTGGCTGCACGAGTATCCGCAGGTTGCTGCTGGAGTATTTTTGCCTGGTAGGGATTAACTGTTGTACCAGATGGTTTAGTTTTATGTTATAGCCTGGGGGCTTTGTGTTTTGTGCTCACTGTTTAACCGGAGGACTGGGTGAGGCTATAAGGGGTGGAGGAGGCCTCATAGGGACTCCCCAGTAGCTTGGGGGTTCCTGGCTCTGAAGAAGGCGCAGTATGTTGTGGGGTGCATTGGCCTAGCCCCGAGAGTGGCAAGGAGCCCCAAGAGTGGCTGAGGGACCCCGAGAGTGGCAGAGGGGCGGCAAGGAGCCCTGAGAGTGCAGAGGGGCAGCGAGGAGCCCTGAGAGTGGCAGAGGAGCCCTGAGAGTGGCAGAGGAGCCCTGAGAGGGCAGAGGAGCCCCAAGAGGGCAGAGGGGCGGCGAGGAGCCCCGAGGGCAAAAAGAGGGCCGAGACATAACAGAGCCAGAGTCAAATTACACCAGCACCATCTGCGAGGCTTGGGCTGCGGTGTAGGGGAGGAAAAGGAGCCGCAGATAGTGCCCCCTGTCATTGGGGCGCATATAAATGGGCAGCCTCCTGCTAATTACAGCAATCTATTAATTACATAAGATCAAGGCGTGGCAGGAGAGTAAGCAGGCGGTTGGCCCATTACAGGAGGGAGGAGCCATACCCGGAGAGGCTCCAATAGTGGCACTTCTGTCATAATGGTGCATTGGCTGGGAAACATTTATACGGCAGTAGGCCTTATAAGACGCTGGGTCACCGGCTTGAAAAAGAGGACCCTTGGGCCTGTGTGGAGAGGGAAAAGAGGACAAACGCTGACCCCTGGACTAGAGTTGGGGAAACAAGATTTGGAGGGGCCACACCAAGTGGTACAAGGCCCGCAGGATCCAGCAGCAGGACAACCGACCCTGCAAGCCAGTATGATGAGAAACGTTCAACCCGGCCCACCGGAGTAGGTAGGAATGTGCGGCTATGCAGCCCGAGTTGGCCGCAAGGCGGCAGATGTACTGCCTGCACCGGTGGTAGAAGTAACCATAGAGGGAAAAAGAGTGGTGGCTATGATAGACTCGGGCTCAGCACAGACTGTGGTACGGAGTGACGTGTTACCGGCAAGGGGGAGAGTGGATCAGGCGGAGGAGCAGTGTTGGTGCGGGGACCCCCTCGATTTTGACAGGGTGAGGGTCACCCTACGAGTAGGCAATAAGACCCACTGGATGCTCGTGGGGGTCGTAGACCATTTACCCTACCCCGTGGTACTGGGCTGTGACTGGCCCGAGTGGTTAGAAGAAGTAGTGGGTGTGAGGCGCAAGGCGACCGCGGAGGGGTTCGTAGGTGAAACTGAGCAACCCTCCCCTGAAGAGGAAGCAGGACAGAGGGTGGATATTGCCCAGCTGGGGGAAGATGAACACTTTCAGCTGGAACAAAGCCGAGAGGCGGACTTCAGGTGGGCACTACAGGAACACCTCACTCGGAGAAACAATGAGGTACTGAGGCCGGAGCTGATGAGAACAACCCCCAGGTTCGAGGTGAGGAATGGCCTTCTATACCGGGTTGAGCAAGGGAAGCCAGAAGGAGAGGAGGTTGCCCAGCTGTTGATCCCGCGGCGGTATCGACGGGCTTTGTTGAAGGTGGCCCATGAGCTTCCCATGGGCAATCATCTAGGCCGGGACAAGACACAAACATGCATTCGAGCAAGGTTTTATTGGCCAGGTATGATGGGAGAAGTTGCAAGATACTGTGCTTCATGTCCTGTCTGCCAAAAAAACAAACCCAAGGCAGCCCACAAGAGCCCCTTTAGTCCCGACGCCTCTGGTAGAGGTTCCCTTTGAGAGGGTGGCAGTGGACATTGTTGGGCCTCTCCCTCGAAGTAGCACAGGAAACCAGTACATATTGGTCGTACTGGATTATGCGACATGGTACCCAGAAGCTGTGCCAATGCGGACAGTGTCCACGCCAAAGGTGGCCAATGAACTCTTGAAAATATTCTCCTGGGTAGGACTCCCTAGAGAACTTCTAACTGATCAAGGAACAAATTTTACGTCATGTGTGTTCGAGGCAGCGAGTAAAGCCTTGGGGATTAAGGATCTGAAGACGGCTGTGTATCATCTCCAGACAGACGGGCTGGTAGAATGGTTTAATAAGATGCTGAAACAGATGCTGAGAAAGTTCATGGTACAGAGTCCTCAAAATTGGGACAGGATGATACCTCCTCTTCTGTTTGCAGTACGAGAGGCACCCCAGGCCTCCGCTGGGTTTTCACCTTTTGAATTATTATACGGCCGGCAGCTGAGGGGAATCCTGGATCTAATTAAAGAGAGGTGGGAAGAACAACAGAGTAACGACTAGAACATCATTCAATATGGGATCCAACTGCGGGAACGCCTTGAAGCGGCTCGAAACTTGGTTTTAGGAAACCTCAGGGAAGCCCAGCAGCGTCAAGTAAGGCATTACAACAGAGGTGCCCGGGAAAGGGAGCTTGACGTGGGGGACTGCGCGTTGGTCCTACTACTGGACAGCGAAAGTAAGTTGCTTGCCTGGTGGCAGGGACCCTACGAAATCATACGCCGAGTGGGGCCCGTGGACTATGAGGTTCACCAGATAGATAAGAAAAAAAAGAAGCAAGTGTACCACGTCAACATGTTAAAGAAGTGGGAGACCCGGGAGTGTATGTACCTCACCCCTCATCCCGAGGAATTAGAGTTCGGACCCATGTTAATGAAGGAAAGCGGACCGGATGACGTAGAGCTGGCCCCGCGCTTGTCAAAAAAACAGAGGAGACAGGCTGCTGAGCTAGTCAAGGAATTCAAAGATGTATTCCGGGGAACCCCGGGGGAAGCTCAGGGCATGGTACACTGGATAAAAACTCCTCCGGGCCAGGTGATACGTGAGAGTTGGAGACAGATTCCCCAGCGGCTCCAAGGCCAGATAAAAGCCAAACTGGCAACGATGCTGGAGCAAGGTATAATATGCTAATCACACAGTGACTGGCGAAGCCCCATCGTAGCGGTACCTAAGCCCGATGGAAAGATCCGCCTCTGCATTGATTATAGGAAGGTAAACGCAGTGGCCAAGTTTGATGCTTATCCGATGCCCAGAGTGGACGAGCTGGTAGAAAACATTGGGCAGGCATGCTACATTTCCACTTTAGACCTGACAAATGGTTACTGGCAGATCCCAGTGGCACCCGAGGATCAAGAAAAAACAGCATTCGCCACCCCGTGGGGGCTCTTCCAGTTCCGACACATGCCATTTGGGCTGCATGGTGCTGCGGCTACATTCCAGCGGCTAATAGACAGAGTATTGTCTCCCCATGGGGGTTACGCTGCAGCATATATCGACGATATCATTATATATATGGAGGGCTGGGATGAACATCTCGCCGCGCTAAGAGCTGTAGTGCAAGACCTAAGGAGAGAGGGGCTGACAGCCAATCCCAAGAAATGTACAATAGGAAAGGAGGAAACGCAGTACCTGGGGTTCCTAGTTGGAAGCGGG
>NW_017728965.1:1369598-1371011 GCF_001723915.1 Gavialis gangeticus
ATGCTACATTTCCACTTTAGACCTGACAAATGGTTACTGGCAGATCCCAGTGGCACCCGAGGATCAAGAAAAAACAGCATTCGCCACCCCGTGGGGGCTCTTCCAGTTCCGACACATGCCATTTGGGCTGCATGGTGCTGCGGCTACATTCCAGCGGCTAATAGACAGAGTATTGTCTCCCCATGGGGGTTACGCTGCAGCATATATCGACGATATCATTATATATATGGAGGGCTGGGATGAACATCTCGCCGCGCTAAGAGCTGTAGTGCAAGACCTAAGGAGAGAGGGGCTGACAGCCAATCCCAAGAAATGTACAATAGGAAAGGAGGAAACGCAGTACCTGGGGTTCCTAGTTGGAAGCGGGAAGGTGAGACCATTGCTGGGCAAAGCGCAGGCTGTACAGAGGTATCAGGCACCCCGTACCAAGAGACAAGTCAGGGCCTTCTTGGGGCTGGCCAGTTATTATAGAAAATTTGTACCTCACTTTGCAGACGTAGTCGTACCGTTAACGGAGATGATAAAGGCAGGGGCCCCAACTAAAGTAAGATGGACACCAGAGGCAGAGAAGGCATTCTGAATGGTAAAGGATGCACTATGCCGAAAATCACTTCTATATACACCCAATTTTAACAAACCTTTCCTGGTGCAGACCGATGCGTCAGATGTGGCCATCAGTGCGGTATTAGTGCAAAGGGAAAGAAAAGACAAGCATCCTATAGCCTACATAAGTAGGAAGCTACACCCGCCGGAGCGGAATTATGCCACAGTTGAGAAGGAGTGTCTAGCCATTAAATGGGCCATCGAAACATTATGATACTATTTATTAGGGTGGGAGTTCACGTTGGTTACCGATCATGCACCCCTGCGCTGGTTGCAGAGTATGAAAACCGATAATGCAAGACTCATGAGGTGGTCCCTTAGCCTCCAACCGTATTGTTTTAAGGTGGAACACCGCCCAGGAACCCAGAATAGAAATGCCGACTTCCTTTCAAGACAGTACGAGGAAGAAGAGGGACCAGAAGGAACAAAGGGACCCCGGATAAGAGAAAGAAGGGGGTGTATATTTCAAGGCCCTACCCTTGCTGCTAGGAGGCTGAGTGAACCCTCCAATTCTGGGATCTCCTGGGGGGTGCCCGTCAGGAGGGACAGCTGGAGGAGAAAAGCCAAGCCGAAGAAGGGCAACTGGGGCGAGGCAGGGGAACGGCAGGGAGACGGGCTCCCACCGATGAGGTTAACGTGTCAGCCGCCTTCGTCAGGGGGACACGCCCTGCCCAGGGCTATCCTCGAGAACGTTTAAAATGGGGAGGAAAGACCGGCCTAAGCGGCACCCTACCAAGGTTGGCTACTGTGGGGGGGGCTACCTGTGGTGGGTTACTCCCAACAAATCCCACACGGTGCGTCTTGGGTAAA
>NW_017728965.1:1376011-1383812 GCF_001723915.1 Gavialis gangeticus
TTGGAAAATATGTCACAATATCAAGGTAGAGAGGCAATAGTATGACTCCAGGTGCCCCAAGATTAGGGGGAAGCATTTTCTGGAATACAAAGGTGTCGCAGAGCACTTAGGTGCCCTGCGCCTGAGAACAGGGGCGGCTCAAGAGAGGCCCCTAGCGGTGAGAAGGGGGAGGTGCAGCTGCCAGTCACCAGGGCAGCACAGGTGCTGGTTGCTGGGGCAACCGGCGAAACCCCTGATAGGAAGGGGCAGGGCTTAGCCCTTCTTAAACCCAGGCAGGAGGCCAGGGTGGCAGTTCCTCCTCTGACAGCCAAGGAGTAAGGAGCTTGGCTAGCGCAGAGAGAGGGCCAAGGTTTGGCTGCACGAGTATCCGCAGGTTGCTGCTGGAGTATTTTTGCCTGGTAGGGATTAACTGTTGTACCAGATGGTTTAGTTTTATGTTATAGCCCGGGGGCTTTGTGTTTTGTGCTCACTGTTTAACTGGAGGACTGGGTGAGGCTATAAGGGGTGGAGAAGGCCTCATAGGGACTCGCCAGTAGCGTGGGGGTTCCTGGCTCTGAAGAAGGCGCAGGATGTTGTGGGGTGCATTGGCCTAGCCCCGAGAGTGGCAAGGAGCCCCGAGAGTGGCTGAGGGTCCCCGAGAGGGCAGAGGGGCGGCAAGGAGCCCCGAGAGGGCAGAGGGACCCCGAGAGGGCAGAGGGGCGGCGAGGAGCCCCGAGGGCAAAAAGAGGGCCAAGACATAACAGAGCCAGAGTCAGATTACACCAGCACCATCTGTGAGGCTTGGGCTGCGGTGTAGGGGAGGAAAAGGAGTCGCAGATAGCGCCCCCTGTCATTGGGGCGCATATAAATGGCCAGCCTCCTGCTAATTACAGCAATCTATTAATTACATAAGATCAAGGTGTGGCAGGCGACTAAGCAGGCGGTTGGCCCATTACAGGAGGGAGGAGCCATACCCAGAGCGGCTCCAATAGTGGCACTCCTGTCACAGTGATGGTTAGCCATTGTACTCCAAGAGGAACACCAGAAGTATGCCTTAGCAGACAGATGGGTTTATCATCCCCTCCCATATGCATGAGTACATGTCAGTCATCTCTTTTCCACTAGCACAATGTTAACAGCCGGACTTGCACAAAAACCTCTGGTGTGGGAAATGAGGTACACTGCCTGTCTAAAAAATTTGTAATTTTTATGCACAGAGACTGCAGAGTAGAGTACCTTCAGGTTTCTTCTCCTGCTGAACATAGTCAGCAAACCACAGCACAGCACTTACAAGAATTTTACTGGCATCCTGTCTTCTTCTTCCCACTGCCAACAGCATCTGCCATACAGTTTAGTATCTGGATGCTTACATGCTCACATCTTGTTAAGAAATGTGGGGGTTTTTTTCACATTAGAAGGGGGAAGTGGTCTAAGTGTTGCTCCCTTTAATTTTACTGAGCTTCTGCATATACAAGGAGTAGAAATGCAGGACTCCATAGACGAATGACGGTAAAAAGATATTTATTTCTGGGACTCAGGATATCCCAGTTTGTTCCTGACCCTGCCATATGTTTCCTGTTTGACTTTGAGCATGCAACTTTACAACTCAATTCCTCAATTCCCCATCCTACGTCTTTCTTTTTTTTACCTCCAGGTTTTTGGGGCATAGGACAATCTCTGATTATGTGCTTGTACAGACTCTAACAAAATGAGTCCCTAAGCTCTGCTGGGGCTTAGGGATGTCACCACAATACAAATAAATAATAATTTTGTGATGACTCAATTGTGGCAAAAATGTGGGAATTGTGTAGTAAGCTCAGCCTGATCCCTGCAGTATTATTTGCCCATTGTACCATCATTCCTGCCTACTCAAGACGGGCCTAAGGCTGGCATAGCTAATATGCGGCAGCAGTAGGGGAAATAGGAAGGGAAATTACCTGTGTATTTTACAGCTGACATGATCATGCAGTGTCAAGCTGATAACTGAGGTTTAAGGTTTTAAAACACGGTCTGGTTTCATTATGAAGGATCTACTAATTTACTAGTAGTAGAATCAATCACATGTTAACATGCTGTTCATTTTCAGAACTGCTATGTCCTTGTTGCAGGTCATTGTAGTGTCTATGCACAGTTACAGTAAGTGTGTATCAGTTTTTGCAGGAACCACTTTGCAGGCAGAAGGTTTGCAAAGATGATGACAGAAGCCGCATGGACAGATTCTAGCAATGGATCAGAGAAATACATGAAAGGGGCAAACAGTCTTAAAGATTGTAAGTGCAAACAAAATAAGTAGATAGAAGGCCCCTTTTAATCCCAGCATGTTCCTGCTATGGGCTGCATGTCACATACAGTAGGTAGGTGATATATAACAGGACCTAATGGCCCTCACTCACACCTCACCTATTCCAGCGTAAGCCAGGAGTAATTGCGCTAAAGTGAATGCGGTTATATTGGTGTACAACTAATCAGAGTCAAGCCCCAAAATTCACTACAAAATGAGGTGGAAGAAGAATCTCTGCTGTAGTATCTGAAATTCGTTCAAGTGGGAACTCATGACCATATATAGTCACAATTATTTTATATTCTTTTGTGGCAGCATAAAATATTGTTTTTCACGTGACCATTGAGACAAGTAAGAGCATCCAGAAAGAAAAAAAAATATGTCCATCTCAAGGTCAGAGCCTCATCTGACTTCACTCCAGTGTAGTACATGGGAGAGTGCCAATTTATACCATTTAGCATCTGAGCCGCAGATATTTGCATTGGATTCTTTACTGCTTGCAATAGCAAAAGGTCCACCGGCTACAACTGGTCTTTGGCCTGAGTAAGGAACAAGTTCTTTAAGCATGAGTTCAAGGTGGGCTTGTTGTATGATACAAGAGACATCTCGATGGTATCACAAACCAGGTTAATTTCATTTCATCTGTCCAAGGACCTATTTTGCTTTGCATTTCAGTTTAATTACTTGAAATGGAAAAAAACAGAATATCTATTTGATTGACTTCGGGAGCTAAGAACAAACCCCTGAAGTTGCTAGGAGGGATTTGCCATCAGATCATGTGGCCTAGTTTTGAATCCTGATCCAAAGTGTAAACATAGCTAATGAATCTCCTAATTAAGCATTCATTGGTAGAGTTTAAATGAAAGAAGCTGTTGGACATTTCCTTTAACTCTTGTAATCAGGCAACAGGAAATTCAGAGCAGGCAAATTGATGCCATTGTATGGAGCAATATGGAACTGGCTCTTCAATAATAAAATAATGATAGCTGCTCAACCACTTTATACTGTATAGACAAAAACAAACAAGGACTCAGTGGAAATGAACAAGCAGATATTAGCAAGTCCTTCTATGTCTTTTATGAACTGTCCTGTGTGCTGCATGTTTTAGTCCTTGCAAGTAAATCTCCCACTGACTTTACACTAAGATCATAAACTGCATTTGCACCACTGGACTGCTAATGGGCCTTGTATGAGAATCAAGCCCACAGAAAATCCCTTGCTTACTTTTGGGGTATTGGTTGTAGCAGTGTTGGTCTAAGGGCGCAGGCAGACAAGGTTCTTTGGGTAGATGTGAAACCTTTTATTAGACCAACTAAATAGATGGAAAAATTGTTCTTTGCAAGCTTTCCAGCCCAAAAGCGCTCTGAGGAAGCACTCAGAAAGCATTCTCAGGAAATTCTGAAGTCCTTCGTTAGGCTTTCTCAGTTACAGTTCTCATTCATTCATTGCCTTCAGTGGGAGTTTTTTCTATCGTTTCCAAAGCAGAGCTTGTGTTACTATGGCTGGGATCAATGAAAGCCCCAGTTGGAATAGCTTAGCAGCAGCCACATTTTGCTGCACTCCCACAGCAATGAACAGTTGGCACAGAATGTGACTGCTGCAGTGAACCTGTTCCAGCTCTCTCTTGAAAAGATGAAACCGCCCTTACTCCTTCAAAATTGATCTGCCCCTCCTTTCTTCTGCAAGAAACAGAAGTGCATATCAATTGAAAAGCACGTGAAAGGTCACAGAAAGAGAAGGTTACAGAGTCAGCAGAGAATACTCGTTTTAATAATGACTAAAAATCATCCTCAGGTCACAGAAAATGCAGGAAAAATGTAAAAGTGCAGTGAAGGGCTGGGTGAATTGAAGTAGGCGTATCAGATCCTTCTCTTGTAAAGTGTCAGTGCTACATCTACATCCTTGCAAGCACAGCTTGGAACTTGACTGAGGCCCACTGGCTTCAAAGATGTAAGTGCCAGGGCCTGGCACAGCTGGGCGTTATGTTGCAATTTTGACTCCAGACATGACCAGTAGTGTCTGAAAGACATTAACATCTGATCATCCGTTCACCAGATTCACAAATTCACCACAGTACACTCTATTCAGTTTTCTTGCAGGCAGTTCATCAGTGAGGTGAAGAACTGAGTGAGACAGGGAGGTTAATGTACCCTCTCAGACATAGAGATGGCCCCTCTAGTTCAAACGTGTAATTGCTTGAATAATGGGAAGGGGTGGGGATGTCAGCTCCAGGGGCATAGGGATGAATCGGGCCCTTGAATCCAGAGAAAGAATTGTTTCTCTGTGTTGGATGGATCTGAGCAACCCATGGCTATTTACAATATCAAGAAATCAGCCTCAGCTTTTTGCTTCAGCAGATGGAAATGGAACTAATACTAAACTGCTAGGTGACTCATCACATCTTTATTGCCTGCATTCTTATTTCTTTCAAGAGCATCTGGAAAATGCACGCAGCCTTTCAAGAGAGGTGGACTGAGCAATTGCATAATAATTGGAAACCAATTTTTCTTTCTTTCTCTGTTTACTACCAGCAAAACACCAATATTTTGGGTCTACAGCAAAACACCAATGCCCATGCACATTTATATATGTATTCCCCATCATAGGGAAAAAAGAAAACTAGTATATAGTAAAAGTTAGGTGCAAAAATCTAGATGAGTACTGTCTTATTAAGGGAAATAGTTATGGCTTTTTGGGGAACCTGCCTTGAATAATAGCTTTTATTTGCCCTATTTTCTTCCCAGCAAACAATTCCCCATTCTCGCCACTGAGCCGCAAAGAAGTCCAACATTACTGTCTGTCCCCAAAAGCTTCAGCACATGTTACGCTGTCATCTATCTCCCTGACACCAGTTTTATGTGGAAAAGGAATTTCCGCTCCTCTGACCATTTCCATGAAAATATCAGAAAGAATGTATAGCGTTTGTAACACCATGCATAGGAGATAGAGATTGTTACTGTTACAGCACCCATTGTTTTTGAGTTTGAAACAGGTCATTTTTAAATGATCCGTAGAATAATAAAAATGATTTTAATCACAAACTCTAGGATCTGGGTTTGATTGTGTGTCAATGAGTGCAGAGCCAGGAAAATCAATGAATCTCTGCAAATTTATATTAGCTGAGGGTCTGGTCTGAAATAACTTGTATTTTGAGGGCCTGATTGACAGCCTATTGCAGTCAGCAGGAATCTTTCAGTTAGCTTTAATGGAATTTAAAACATGCCTGCATATCCGCTCTTCTCCCAAAGTGCTTTGCAGACTACAAAAGCCACATACATAGGAATCACATCAATATTTGATGAAGTGCATCCATCTCCACTGCATATATTTCAGAATTAGTAAGCAAGCTGCAACCTAAATTATATTGTTATTCACACTGGATGCCTATTGCATGAGTTAATTCTGCAGTTGTCAGTCCTTGCCTGGTAGAAAGGACAAAACACTCTTAATTAAAACTAAAATGTTGAGGGTTCATGAAACGGCATTCTCAGCTTGTGTGAGCTGGTATAGCTGTACTAAAGCCAACGGAGCTATGCAGACTGACACCAGAAGAGCAACTTGTCTTTTGTTGGACAGGAGCCATTTTCATTCTGTTTCTATGGTATCAGTAACATATTTCACCACAATAGTAAAAAAAAATGCTGACAGCCCACTGTATGCAGAGTAGCTGCAGTCGCAGACTGTTCACTGACCTTGTATCATGCCCGACAGTGGAATTTCATTATACAGCACGTGAATAACTTGTAGCTATTGCCCATCCTCAGATTGGGTTTGATGACTGAATGGAGTGGATATTTGTTTTTAAGATGTGAATTTTGAATTAAAAAAAAAAGTCTCCATGTTTATATTGAATGTAAATTTAGATTACTGTCACCGAATTCAGTGAGATCACTTCAGTTAAGTAGCACTTCAGCACTTTTGAAGGAAATACTAAACCTCTGCATAGGAATGCACTCCACCAAAAATGGATTAAAGTAAAAAAGAGCCAATTTTATATATGTGTGTGTGTGTGATATTCCCTTCCCTTTCATGTTCAAATGCCTTGAATCCTATGCAAGCAACAGTGTGAATTAAGCAATTACCTTTTTGTGTGACCACACTAAGCATCTGGAGAGCTAATAAAAACAGTTGTGTGTCATTCTTATCGGAACAAAACCTACATGAAGCAAGAATTTTGTGCCAGTCCTTTGTGTAGCCACTCCTTAAGTACTACTGTGACTGGCACTAGGCAGACAGACACAGAGGGAGAGAGAGATTTTGCAAGTGTTAGATTAGACCAATATGGACAGTTCTTCTCGCTTTCTTTGTGAAGCATTTGAGCATTTGCAATTTCAGCTATTAATAAATGTGCCCCAAAATCTAGTCTTTTTTTTTTTTTGTAGTCCTTACTCAGACTCTACTCTCCCGAACATCTTCTTTTGGCAGTAAGTAACATCTTCTGACCCAAAGAGATATCATACATATGACACTCAGTTGCTTAGTAAAAAGTGACTAGAACATAACTACCGCTTGGCTGCACTTGCCCAATAGCAAATCCTCCAAACATTTGGGAAGCGGTGCCCGTCATTGCAAAGGAACTGTCCATGGTCCTTTCCCCTGTTCCTCCCGCTGCTCTTCGCTGTGCTCCTTGCAGCTTGAGGTACAAGTCTGAATTGCCAGATTCATTTACCGCTGATCTGAGTCTCAAACAGGCTGACTCCCAGCAAATGTTGCCTTGTATAACCTCATAGGTATAGAGATAGATTGGAAGATGTGTGTTTGCGTGTTTGCCTGTGACAAGCAACACATACCCAGCCCATATGTATAGTCTGAATCCCTGTAAGTGGGTGGCTCAGAAAAGGTTTTAACAACCCCCTTTTTTTTGTCTGCGAGGAAAACCTGTGTGAGCTGTGCATTGGTGGCCAATGATGGGACTCAATTGCTCTGGACCTGGGTGAGTGGAAAGCTGCTGTGAGTACATCAAGGGCTCGGTGAGCAACTGTTCACCAGGGCACCCGAGGGAAAACTAGGAGTAATGGTCACAAACTCCTGGAAGATCACTTCAGGCTCAACATAAGGAAAAAGCTTCTTCACAGTCAGGGTGCCCAGCCTGTGCAATAAGCTCCCTCCAGGGGTGGTGTAAATCGCCGACCCTGGAGATCTTCAAGAGGAGACTGGACAGTCACCTTGCCGGGGTCACCCGACCCCCAGTTATCTTTCCTGCCGGGTGCGGGGAGCTGGACCCCACGATCTTCCGCGGTCCCTTCTGGCCTTACACTCTCTGAATCTATGAAGCAGGGCCCATGTTGCTTTGAGATGGAGAGGCTCTGTGACAAGCTAGAGAAGAGGCAGAGTGGTAAGCAGCGTGCCAGTGCGATCTGTACGTGCAGCTTGCCAGAGGGTCACACGTCCACTGTGCAGTACCCCCGAGGCAGTGGCGCTCCCCGCGGCCTCCCGATGACTACAAGGGCAAACCCTGGCAGGCCAAGGCAGAGCTGAAGCGCGCGGCGTGCTTGGGGAAGTGAGGGGTGCCAGGTGAGCGACCAGCCTGGCAGTGCCGGA
>NW_017728965.1:1388812-1389793 GCF_001723915.1 Gavialis gangeticus
GGCGGGCGCAGCGCGGGCGGCGGCGGCGGCGGCTATGGCGCGGTGCGCTCCAGCTACTCCAGCCTCTCGGCGCCCGCCTCCTCCGTGTCCGTGTCCGTGCGGCGCAGCTACGCCGCCTCGTCCGCCTCGGCGGTGGAGAGCCTGGACCTGAGCCAGGTGGCGGCCATCAGCAACGACCTCAAGTCCATCCGCAGCCAGGAGAAGGCGCAGCTGCAGGACCTCAACGACCGCTTCGCCAGCTTCATCGAGCGCGTGCACGAGCTGGAGCAGCAGAACAAGGTGCTGGAGGCGGAGCTGCTGGTGCTGCGGCAGAAGCACGCCGAGCCCTCGCGCTTCCGCGCGCTCTACGAGCAGGAGATCCGCGACCTGCGCCTGGCGGCCGAGGAGGCGACGAGCGAGAAGCAGGCGCTGCAGGGCGAGCGCGACGGGCTGGAGGACACGCTGCGCGGGCTGCAGGCGCGCTACGAGGAGGAGGTGCTGAGCCGCGAGGACGCGGAGGGCCGGCTGCTGGAGGTGCGCAAGAGCGCGGACGAGGCGGCGCTGGCGCGGGCCGAGCTGGAGAAGCGCATCGACAGCCTGCTGGACGAGCTGGCCTTCCTCAAGAAGGTGCACGAGGAGGAGCTGGCCGAGCTGCAGGCGCAGATCCAGTACGCGCACCTCTCGGTGGAGATGGACGTGGCGGCCAAGCCCGACCTGTCGGCGGCGCTGCGCGACATCCGCGCGCAGTACGAGAAGCTGGCGGCCCGCAACATGCAGAACGCGGAGGAGTGGTTCCGCAGCCGCTTCACCGTGCTCAGCGAGAGCGCCGCCAAGAACACGGACGCCGTGCGCGCCGCCAAGGACGAGGTGTCCGAGAGCCGCCGCCTGCTCAAGGCCAAGACGCTGGAGATCGAGGCCACGCGCGGCATGAACGAGGCGCTGGAGAAGCAGCTGCAGGAGCTGGAGGACAAGCAGAACGCCGACATCGCCGCCCTGCAGGTG
>NW_017728965.1:1390093-1400312 GCF_001723915.1 Gavialis gangeticus
GCTGCGGTGGTCTTGCCCGGACCCCCAGCCTGCAGCCCCCCCCCCCCCTCCCCCCCCCCCCGGGCCTGCCTGAGCCAGCTGGCCAGGTTGCATGGGCAGGCTGCCCTCTCTTCCCCCTCGGAGGCGGGGAGTGGCACAAGTGGAGGGGGTAACAAGGCGTCGAGGCGGGAGCGGTTACGTCCAGACTTCTGAGCTGGCCCCGGCAGGAAACCTCTCTCCTAGGCCCCCTCTACATTACAGGCGTAGCATTAAGACCAGGTGGTTACCCTGAGACCAGCTACACCAGGCACAGTACTGGTCTCGCACCATAAAACGCTCCCACCAGCTCTACGGTTAGACCTGGAAAACATGTACTACTTTTAGAGCTGGTTGTTGTCCTGCAGTCTGTAGTCAGAGAGATGTGGGGCTGCAAGGGCCGTCCACAGTTCATTGTGTCCAACCCCCTGCCTGAGCCAGGATCATATCCATCCAGCTCATCCTATACACGGTCTAACCTCTTAGCCAAATAACAGTCAGCCCTGACACAACATCGACCTAGCACCCTAACCTGCCGCAGGAGGAGCAGGGGAACCACTGCAGCCAGCTCCTGTGAAGTATTGTCAGTAGATGCTCAAGAGATCCCAGGTTCTGAGATCGGGGGGCTTTTAGACAGCCACCCCACCCCCTTCTTGCCCCAGGCAGAGAGCTGTCCCTGAAGCCTCCTCGCAAAGGCAGGGAGCGGCTAGTGACCTCTGCGTCCTCCACTTCAAAAGCAACAGGTTTAAAACGTGAATGGGGAAATTGAAAAGTGGGGACCTGAATATAAAAGAAAAGGTGTCGAAAGCCTGGGCCCCAAATGGCGGTGTAGACAGTCCTGCTCTGCAAAGGCAGCGTGTCCCTGTGGCTTGTGTCTGCAGCCATACTGAAGGGAGTCATTAGGGAGTCATTGCACTGGGGAGCCTGCCCAATGCAGCTTCACCTGCTGCAAAGCTTAGCAATTAAGATGGCACCATTAATGACAATGATTTTTTAGCAGTGCTAAGAACCCGCATAAAATTAAATGAGCTGCCCTTGAGGGAAAAAGCATGTTTAATACAGGTCTAATTACATAGAGTTAAATACTATTGCATCTGTTAAGACGTGTCCTCTAGTTGTCTTGATGAACAGGACGCTACAGGTATATTAATAAGAAAAAATGCATTGGGTTTTATTATTAAATATCATATTATAGCTAATAAAAGCTGAAAAGGTGACGTTAGATCTAATGTTTCTTAGGTTTATATTAATTACTTAAAAGGATTGGATTTAATAAAACAATGCCTGAAGACACAAACTGGGTAAAGAGAATAAAGGATTACAAATTAAGGGAGCTTCTGTTAAAAGAATACATAAATCTCCACAGATCTCTTCTGCCTGTGTGCCAGTTCTTGTGGCACTTAAGTAGAACTTCTGAGTGAAGTTCATCGAGAGTTTGCCTCGGTAAGCAGTGTAGCATGTGGTAAAATATCAGTAAAATGAAATATCATGAAGTTCATTTTTCCCTCCTCCACCCCCCCGGCCCAGGAACTACAGTATCAACAACTGATTCATTTCAAATCACAAAGAATCCAATATGTCGGTAATGTAAAGTGATAGAAATGAAGTAGATAACGTTCGCAAACTGAGTACAAAATCTAATAGTCTAGCTCATGTACGTCAGCATAGCTTCCCTGAAGAGGTATGCAGATTTGCATCACTGGAAGATTTGGCCCAAAGTGTTTATTCAGATGAAACTTCAGGCATTGAAGAAAAACGAAAATGTTAAAAGCAAAATGGTATATTTAAAGATGTAACTTGCATCTGACCCCAAATAAGCTTGTTTTTAATTGGTGGGATTATACAAAACTGCAGTTATTTGGAAGGAAATAATGAAAGATCAGACTATCCTGAGCCTTTAAAATAGTTAATGAAATAGAATAATGGATATTAGAAGTGGAAAGATGCTACTGGGTAATAAGGTCCTTCAGTAAAGTCTGGATTGGGTCCAATAAAGTCAAGATTGAATCCAGGATTGGACTTGAATCAAGTCAGGATTGAATCCATCTCTCCGACAAAGCAGAATTTAATTAACAGGGTGGGTGACGCAGTATTTTGAAAGGCATCTCTTCCATCTACAAGAATAAAAGATGTTATGCTTCTGAATATTCTTGTTCCCAACAGGATACAATTAACAAATTAGAAAATGAACTGAGAACCACAAAGAGTGAAATGGCCCGGTATTTGAAAGAATACCAAGATCTTCTCAACGTGAAAATGGCTCTGGACATTGAAATCGCAGCATACAGGTACGATGGAGAAATTGTCCAGCAAATCAGAAACAAGATCAGGTTTCCTTTTCTTTTTACCTGGTGAAGTTATATTTTATTTGTCATACCTGTCACTAGTTTTAAGCCCCATCAGTAACTAAATCCCTCTGAAAATCTCTTAAGTGTTGTTGAAAGTCTCACCTGTAAGTCAGTATTTTAGAGCAGACTTTGTTCCCTGTAATTGTTTTATATTTGGTCCTGGCCATTCTGTAAAGGCAAAGAATGGATTTTTTCCTGTCCATAGCAGAAAATTGAGGAAGGAGGATAGATTTGTAGCATAAAGCCCCTTGATATACTTACTATGTTTAGATTCCCATAAACAAAAGCATCAGCTCAAATTATTGGGTGTCCTAAAGAAAACTAAAATATATCCATGTCTTCCCCTGCAGCTATAATTATATTCTAGAGCTGATTTGTCTCCAGCCATCTTCTAGGTGGACCTTTTGGTTCAGAGATGCATGTAACTGCCTAGTTTCTGTCCTCTAAAGTGAGACACATTGACATCCAGTCTCTTTTTTGGATCACAAGGCAGTTGGATATGGAATAATATTTTTGTTATCTGGAAGACTGTCATCTCTTTGTGCGTGTCCACACATGTTCTTATGCATGCCAAAACTTAATGCTCATTTGCCTAATGCACATTAAACTGACTTAGGTGCTCATCTACACATGCACGTGCTGAAGTGCATTAACGCAGTGTGTGGACCAGCTTGGGACTAAAGTTGGTCCCAAGTCAGCAGACATGCACAACATTAATGCACCTTAGCGCATCTACATGTGCATTAAGGTGTTTTAGCTATTTGCAGGTAAATTTGATACCTGCATTTGCAGGTATCAAATTTAGGTACAAATAGCCTAAAATTGCCATTTTTAAAGTGCATTAAGGGTGCGTACATGTAGATCTCCGCCCTTTGAGTCTTATTCTGTGTTTGTACTGCATCTACCACTGCATGGCACTGGCACATGACTTGGGTTCCTAGTCACTGCCTACAATGCAAGTAAATCTATTTCTGCTTTTTTGGGTGTTCCAGGAAATTGTTGGAAGGTGAAGAAACCCGACTCAGTTTCACCAGTGTTGGAAGCATAACCAGTGGCTACACACAGGCTGTCCCAACCTTTGGCAGGTCTGCCTTCAGTGGTTTACAGAGCAGCTCCTACTTGATGACATCTCGTACCTTCCCCACTTACTACTCTAGTCACGTTCAAGAAGAACAGATAGAAGTAGAGGAAACAATTGAGGCAGCTAAAATGGAAGAAGCCAAAGGGGCACCCCCTGCAGAAGGAGAAGGTGCTGAAGAGGAAGGTGAGGAGGAAGCAGGAGGTGAAGAAGCTGAAGAAGAAGAAGGTATATTTGAGTTATTTTTCACATCATGCTTTTGCAGAATTCTTCCCCACTCATGAACAGTACCCAAGTCCACCAGTTTTCATTAATATAAATAATTTGTGAATAACTCATGTGAATAGACTCCTTGATTTTTAAATGAGACTGTTAATATGAGTAAGGGATTGCTGGACTGATGTCTGCAGGTAAAACCTGGCTATAAGAAAGGGCAAGATCAGATCAATATTGAATGTTCAGCGCATCAGGGGATCAATTCTGCTCCCCTAGAACTCGGTGCAAGTTTTCCAGTTGCTTGCCAACTGGTTATGCTTGCAAAAAGCCTTTTGATAGACTCCATGGCAAGAAACGTAACTGGAAGAAATGGGAACAGTCTCAACTAAATGTTGATTCCCAGGTAACATCTTGGACAGACCCTCAGATAGTATCACCACTGTTGCTCTACTGAGCATGATAAGAACGCTATGCCAGTTTACATTGGTTAGTTTTTTCAGTCCTCTTTGGACCTCTGTCCCATTCTCTAGGCAACATATTATAATGCTCTTAACAAAGCATGGTAAATGAGTAGACAGCAGGGGTGGCGGAAATAAGAAAGAAGATATAAATGATCTGTAGTAATTAGTTCTTGAGGGAAGATTACGAACACACACACCTGAAAGAAATTTGTTTCCATTTAAATATTTAAAAAGGAGCCACAACCCGAAAGCTCATCTGTAAGTCGATGGTGACCGAGCAGGAACTGCATTAAAAGCTTGATCCAAAATTCATAGAAATCAGTGGAGAGGCTGCCATTGACTTGAATGGGTCTTGGATCTGGGCTTAAAACAATGGGTTGTCAATCACTTGTTAAAAGTCAACATTTTCCAAAGAGTGGAAGGGAATTTGATACTTTCCTGCTTTTGCAATTCAGTATGAATTGGGTGCATAACTCTCAAAGTATCTTTTGAAAATCCCCACTTACCCAATATGTCATAGCTTAATTCTCTCTATTGATTGCTGCAAACCAAGTCCATTTGTGCTTCCACTGGAGTGAATGGTGGACCTTGACATTGACTTTTCTGGGAGTAGGATTGGGACCTGGCTCTGCAGTGCTACATATAAAAGGTAAAATGCTCCATTCTTTTCAAAGGTGCCAAAGAGGAAGCTGAAGAAGCCAAAGAGGGTGAAGAAGAGGAAGGAGAAGGAGAAGGGGAAGAAGCAGCAGAAGAAGGAGAGGAAGCCAAGGAAGCTGGTGAGGGAGAGAAGGAGGAAGAGGTGGCAGGAGAGGAAGAGAGTGAAGAGAAGAAGAAGGATTGATTTAGACTATGTGTAGGTTTCCCAATCAGGTCAACAGTACAACCCATAATTGACTTAGCTAAAATTGCTGCACCACATATTTAATTCAGAGATCACTAAGATTTAAAGTTAACGTTCTATGATGTTTCTGTCTATGCAAAGTATCAGCATGCTTGCAGAGTGCCCTGCTGGCTTGCTACCAGAATACGCATGGGGTATGTGTCTGAGTGTGGGAGTTATGGTCGATCTGGGGGATTAACAACCTTAAAAAAAAAAAAAAAAAATCAAGTCACAGGGTAAGAATTCATTTACACTTAAAATATTTATGGAAACCTTGGGTGGTTTAACTAATGAAGGCTTCAATAAGTATGTGCAATACAGCTAGTCAATAAAGTTACAGAACTGCATCTACAGTTTTCTTGTAGTTGTGTCATATGTTACTAAATACATTTTATAAAGGATTGGTAGAGTGAAATTAAGTTATGCACAGAATTGCAACAGAAAACTGATATTCCCATCCTACACAGCAGGAAATGTAATACTGGCAAATATTCCACTCCAGCTGGTACTTTTGTGATGTCAAACCACTCAAAATGTCATCCCCACTGAACTAAATAATAAAGGAAATGACTGTGGGGGGAGGGAGGGGGGTCCCAATCTTGCAAAATATAACACATGAGCTAGTCCCATGTGGAAGTCCTTTGAAGTCAGTGCGACTCCACTCAGACACAGTGGTGCCACTGCATATAATTTATGTGCCTGGCGCCACAGTTTACCCTTCTGGAAGTTTTTAATATTGATATTGCACATTCATATTTTAAATATAGCGGCTACACGTAAACATATTGGTCTAAGAGAGGCAGGTTTAGACAAATGCCAGTATATGACAGAATCAAATATGGACAAGAGGGGAAATATATTACAGTGGAAATATGGCTCTTCTATAAAATTCATTGAAATATTTATTTTTATGCAGCACCTGGGTTCGTGCACAGTGATAACAATGGGGAAAAATTCCTCTTGACTTCAATGAGCCTTGAAGCTGGCTCTTAATAAAAATGATCAAAGCTATGTTTCATTACCAGGAAGCTGAGGAAAATAACAGAAAAAAAGTGATAACTTTGGTATTCGAATGTAACCTGAATTACTACAGCACTTCAACTAAGCGATCTATGTCACACACCTATGAGACTCACTTTGTACTGCAAGCCTGCCAGTGCCTTGTAGGCATCCAAAATCAGCCTAAAACTTCAAGAAATCAAAGCACTGAGCAGGCAGAGAACTGGAGCAACTTCAGAGGCCAGGGGAGTAGTAAAACCAGACAGCAAGTCTGAAAGCAGGAGAAGCATCTCATTCTCTTGTTCTGACCTTATTAATTTTCACAATGCGGCATCCCTAAAGCTAGTGCATAAGGGACAGGATGGAGTTCTTGTCCAGAAAGCCAGCATATGTCTATACCACTGGTATATCTGTCATATTTAGATACATTTCCAAGTTCAGGTGCATAAGTTTAAGTAGGGCTGAGCTCTTTTAAATGCATCGCTGTCCAGGGTTTGCCCAGGGTTTAGCTAGATCAATCGAAAGATCAATTAAGCTACAGTGAATTAAAGCCACTTTACTCCTGAGTGAAAGCACGCAGAGGCTTTAATGTGCCTTAAATTATGCCTATTGACTTCAGTTGATTCATTCAAGCTTTCCTGAAAGTCCCTAGACAGACATAGTCACAGAGACAGGAAGAAATAAGCTGGAGACAGCATTTTACGAGAGTGGGTTCTCGTCTTCCTATTCAGGGGACTTGGAGTATTTCACTCTTTCAACACCTTCCAAGTATCTCTGCACACACTGATGAGAACAGGGTTGGGAAAAGGAGGGGTGGTGGTAACAGTACTTAAGAGAGCTGCCCTTCTGAATCTTTTGGAAAGCAGAATGGAAAAAAGGGAAAGCGATATTAGCAAGTCTTCAAGAAAAAGCCTGTTTTCACCCTGAAATAGTCACTGCGGTATTTGCTGTGCAGGGAGCTCTGCAGGACTGTTCCAAGTGCTGACTTTCCCTAATTTTGCCTGCTTCTGCTAGTGCAGGTAAACCTGCACAGCTGAAGGCTTTGCTTTTCCATGTAAACAGTTTTGTTGTAGGAGAACAGCTTCCTAAATGCTCTCAGTTCTGCTCATTCACACGCATTACATATTTGTTATATATACTTCTGTATAGTCCTGTTATCCTATAGCACAGCCTTCTCCTTCCCCACTGAAGCACAAAGTGGTGACACATGCCACCTCTGGTACAAAGGACAAGAAATTCACAAGCCAAGCTGTTTTACCCTGCTCCTTTTTCCGCCTGCTCCCCCCGCACCTCCCCTGCTATTGATCAGAAAGGAGACGTTCAGGCGAGCCACTACTTCTTGTGCCTTTTACCTCTGGCCACCAAAGCAACATTTCACTGCAGCAGCATAATGGCCAATGTTGCTGTTCAATTTATAGTGCCCCATTTAAAAACTGCCTACGCAGCTGCAACTGCAGTACGGCACTAAGGTCCAGTGATCGAGCCAACCAAGGCATTAGAGCGAAACTGCAAAACAGTACGGTTTGCTGCAAACTCCTGCAGAAGGGTGGGCACCCCTAATGCTTCTACCTTCAGTGATTGCTCCTTGCACTCATGCTTTTCCAGGGATGATTCCTTTTCTGGGTCAGTTGCCTCTGCCTGATGATTAGTTTAAACAGTTATTCTTCAGCCTTCCCACATCTTTCCAAATCCTCCCAGCTCTAAGTTAAGAGCAACCTCCTATGTATGCACAAATCAAGATCAAAGAATTATTTTTTTTTCTTTACAGACTGCCACATTCACCCCAATTCCCAGTCCTTCCTAACGTGCTAGAACTGAAATCCACCCCCCACCACATGGGCTCAATTCACCTTCTAGGAAATAGGCAAGAAACAGCAGGGGAAATATAGTTACTGCAGAGAGCAATGCACTGCAGAGATTGCTCAGCTTTGCCCACTATGTGGAGTTCTGCCGTGCTGGTCAGAAGGGATGGGGTGATCTGCGTGTGCTGTGCGTGGGAGCTGAAACACACTCTAGGGCGCCTAGTTATTCTGCTCAAAAGACTTGTCTCATTTATAACTCTGGGAGCTCGTTTTGACGCAATGCAGTAAGCCTGGAGTGTAAGGCAGGGAGAGGAAGAATGCAAGAAAACTTTTCCTTTACTCACTTGTATCTGGGCAGTGGTTTGGACAGCCGGCAGACTTGCTGTCTCCTGGTGCTGCCTTGCTTTCAGGGTACCTTGGTCATCTCTGCCGCAGCTTCTGATTCTCTGCAAGATGCAAATGATGCAAACTGGGTTTTTTCTTTAATCAGTGACCTTTTCTCCCTTATTTGGAAGGGCAAATTGCAGGGCAGTTCTAATGGTGCAGGTCTAGGCATGGATATTTAATTAACCAATGGTTTCGCTTCATTATTCGCTGCGTTAATGTATTACTTGATATTTTTCATATTAGTATCATACCGACCTGCAGGGGCAGGGCTGCCCCCCAGAGATGTGAAAAATAGGCTGACCGAGCTATTTAGGACAAGGCGGAGGACAGACAGGGAAGACAGATCCCTTTATATGTCCTGTGAAACATTGCAGTTAGCTTTTTAAATAAGCAGGATTTTTGTTGTCTTCTAGTTCTGGAAAATGTAAGCTGTGTCTGAATAAGCATTTTGCAAGAGGAGTTTGGATGAGGATGAGGCTCCCTTCCTCCTCTCCCCCATCTTGTCCCTTATCTGAAGTGCTGGTTTAATGGCCTCCTTTAATAATGAGTAATTTAGGGCCTGATCCACAGCCCCCTGTAGGCTTTGGGATTTTTGGTGGGTTTCTCCATAGGCAGATCTGATCCCTACAATAAGCAGTTACACCGAGAGGAGCACTCTAGTGTCTGTCTGTCTGTCTTTAAATTAGCATGCCTATAACTGTCACAAGGAACTTCCAACTTTTTTTCTTTAATACTTTCCTTTCACAGCTTTCCAGTCGATTCATAAACTTCTCTAGGGGTCCAGAGTAATTAATCCCTTCAGCAGTTATACTAATTTGTAAGAACTGATACCAATGAAATAGTACAAATGGAATAAGGTTTATGCTTCTGCATACTGAAATGACTGTGACTTTTCAAACCGCCTTTGATACCAGATGTCAACAGAAAACCTCATGGCAAAAATTAAATATTTATCCATTCTTAGAGTATTATAAACATTTAAAAATGTTTGTTATTCTGTTGCCTATTTCTCCTAATAGTGTTTCTTTTGAATGATTCATAAGGATCAGATGAAACATTTACTTTAGGAAATAGACTGAATTTACTAACATTTTGCATACATTAGATTTTACAGACCACAAATCAAAGACACTTTTTTTTAAAAAGTTGATAATATAAAAAAATCCCATACAGAGATTAGACATTGGGTAGCCTATGAACTTTGCTTTCCTTGCCATTCAGACCCATACCATGAAGTATATATATTCTTATAGTCTCTTTGGCCCTCCCACATCCATTCGTTGTTTTGATCTATTGTCTAAAGGGTATATTTTTTGCCTGTTTAACTTATTCGGTTAGGCACTATTAGTCAGATTGGTATAGTCACCTAGTGCAGATGCTGCTATATGGATAAAATGTGTTTATATAGGTGACTTTTGTGCATATCTATCTATCTAGGTATGAACTGCAGTGAGACAAGGACCACTGACTTAGACTTTAAGTTCTTTGGGGCAGGACTGTCTGTTTCTTATATGTACAGTGCCTCATAGGGCCCTGACCTCTCGGCAACGTCACAACACAAATTAATATGAGGGAACCTTCATCCAGATTGCTTTCTGTCTTGCAGTATGGGGGAACTACATTACTTTTACACAATTTTTCAAATCCTAATTTGTGGCTTCTCAGAGGTTTTTAGAAGCTCTATGGGCCAATCCATGAGCACGGACATAAGGAATGTGGCACAGCAGACCTGTCTGTGATGCCGCATGTCACACACACGACACAAGCAGGCATACCCCATGCCGCTACTTTGTAGCATGGGGGGGTTTTTGACCCCAGGAAATCCCAGGGTCAAAAAAACTCAGGTCTAAAGAAAGTGGGGTGGCACACATGGTAGCAATGCATGTGGCCCCAAACTGGACCCACACTCCAGGTGCCAGCCAGGCTCCCTGCTGCCACTTCAGCTGCAGCTCCTGAAAGCCCCAGGATCCCAGGTAAGACTGCTGGGACCAGCACAGTTGCTGGCCTCAGCCTCCCCTCCCCCCCCCCCCATG
>NW_017728965.1:1400380-1408586 GCF_001723915.1 Gavialis gangeticus
CCCCCCCCCCCCATGACTCATGGCACCCCACCCAAGTGCGTGTGGCATGGATGTTCCCCGGGGACAAGTAGAAAAGGCACAAGGTAGGCCGCTGCTACTTGTTCCTGGGGAAACAAGTGTTCTCGCTTGTGGGGACACACCCTATTATAGCTAAAGTCCAGGATCAAAATTTGGGAGATCTAGATTTAATTCCAATCAGTCTTTCTTGGGCAACTGACTTAATGTCTCACTGCTCCATCTATAAAATGGAGATTATAATGGTTTCTCTTTTATCTGCTCTATAAAACCCTACCTTAGGGTGTTTGTCAGCATAATCATGTTGTTTAGGTGTATGACTTTTTCACGCTCCTGATCAAAACATTTACAAAAGCAAAACAACATAAAGAGTAAGCTTCTGTATAACATCTTCCACATTGGGACTCTCAGTTGGGGCCTCTAATTGCAACCATAATATATACGATCTACCATTATGCCACTCCAGGTTTATTTAATAGATGTCATAGATTTCATAGGCATTAGGGCTGGAAGGGACCTTGCGAGATCATCAAGTCCAGCCCCCTGCCCAAGGGGCAGGAAGTCAGCAGGGGTCAGATGACCCCAGCAAGATAAGCCTCCAGGCGTTTCTTGAAGGTATCCGAAGTAGGTGCTTGCACCACTTCTGGGTGGAATCTATTCCAGACCCTGGAGACTCGGACAGTAAAGAAGTTTTTCCTTACGTCCAGTCTAAAACGGTCTTTCAGCAGTTTGTGACCATTAGACTTTGTCTTCCCTTGAGGTGCCCTGGTGAACAGACATTCTCCTAGTTCCTGATGCACACCCCTTATATACTTATAGGCTGCCACCAAGTCACCCCTGAGCTTTTGCTACTCCAGGCTGAAATGTCCCATGCCTCTCAGTCTCTCCTTATAAGGCCTGCTCTCTTGACCTCTAATTATGTGTGTGGCTCTCCTCTGGACTCTCTCAAGCTTCTCCACATCTTTTCTGAAGTGTGGCGCCCAGAAGTGGATGTAGTACTCCCCGTGTGGCCTCACCAAGATCATACCTGGAGTGGGAGGATGATTTCTTCGGTCTTGCTTGAAATGCATCGGAAGATGCAAGCCAGAGTTTTATTTGCTTTGCCAGCTGCAGCATCGCACTGGTGGCTCATGTTTATCTTGTGGTCAATCATAAACCCCAAGTCCCTTTCAGCTGTGGTGTTAGTGGGTGTAGCACTGCTGGGCCTATAGGGATGATGTGGGTTTTTATCTCTACATGATATAATGATCATGCAAGAAGGTCTGAGGCAGGAAAGAACAAATCAGTTTCTGATCCAACCTAAACTTGTGCAATTCCATGGACATGAACTGTACCACAGCTTCCTTGCACAGGTCAACATCTAATTCATTGTGTAAGTTCAACCTTTTTAACTCCTCATCTTACAAAGACGACACAGGCCTTGACTGCTGCTAAATTATACCTTTTGTGAGTAGTCCTATTAACTTTAGTGAAATTATTTGCAGTATGAAAAGACCTTGCTGGGTCTGGGCCTTATTTTATTAATATATGTAGCACTTAGAGGTAGTTTTATTTGATTTACTGGTCATTTTTTATTTATTATTTTTTGCAGAGAGTTTGTCATAAAGCTGAAGGACTAGAGACAGAAGGCAACAGCTCTTACAGGACTGCAAAAGGGAACAGAAGAAAACTCAAAAAGCCAAATGGCCACTCAGTTGTATACCACTCACACTCAGATACTGTAACTTCTTATAATACCCTAAATTTTCATTGGAGCAACTACAGAGTCAAAAATTACTTGCAGGTTTAGAGCATACATAAAACTTAGTACGTGGGTAAAATGGCACAGATGAAATACAACCTCAGCCTGTGTCAGGGGATGATAGATACAAATGACATTTTGATTCAGTTGGAAACTAGTGCTGTCAATGCTGGATGGTTGATGAAGAAAGCTGCTCAGTACCCTCAGTTCCCACCTATATCAATACAAGTTCCAGGTGAACAGCTGCTTTGAGGAGGTGCTGATCATGACAGAGCATTTAGTCTATGTAGAGTTTCACCATTCTCTTTAATGGCAGCTGTAGTGCTGTACACCGTTTTTCATTAATTCCTTTTGGCTTAGAGAACAGGTTTACATGGCTCAGTTAGTCAACATCTTATTCATGAGTGGCTTTATATATTTATGCATGTATGTAACTTTTATGAATAATCCATCTACTGAATAGCTACCATTTAATTTGATAACTTTTTACTTTAATTAAATGTCAGCCAGCCAGCAGTCTGTTGAGCACAGATTCCATTAATGATAACAGCAGGAGAAACATTCATTATTTCATTACACAAAGGGATTTGGATTTATTTGAAAGGCTTTCTCCACTTTGAGTATTTAACATTTCTTTAATCTAGGAATGCACACAGCCTAGCTGAATTAAACCGCTGTTTGAATGTTAGTTATTGATAGAGCAAAGAATAACGCCCACTAGAAAACATATGGAAAGCACAGGTTTCTGGTCAGTGCTATAAGCAGCCGGTGGAATCCAGGGTGCTTCTCATCTCTCTGAATTCAGGCACTTGTGAAAAAAAGTATTTGCAACTTTTTTCATTGGTGGCAATTTCACACTTCTCTTTAACTGAGATTAAGGTAATAGTAACTTGGCAAATGGTCTCTTTTATTTGTAGTCCCACAAAGAAATGGATGGAACAAAATACATGGTATATGTAATTATATATAAAATTAGCAATGGGCTTACTAGGTCAGTTCCTCAGTTTGTGGAGACTGGTGAGACACCGAGTTCAATGACACAAAGATTAAACCCACCGATTTTTTTTTAAAATTTAGGGCATTTGCATCTCTGTTTTACAGAGGTCTTAATAGGTATAGGGCCTGATTCTCTACTGCTTAGAATCTGGCATAGTAATTTAGCTGCTCTGCTAATAATCCCAGATATATATAAAGTGGGTGTTAAACTCTATCAAATAAGAATGGGCAGTACCTTTTGCTCCCTTCTACAATATAATACAAGGGACGGGGCACAGGGGAATCGGGCCCCACTTCTATTGCTTTTCCCCTTTCCTTTGACTGTGTACTATAACCTCTATTGCCTACAGAGTGGAAGCCAGGAGGCAATGCCTCTCTAATGCCTAGTATTCTTTTTAGAATAACTTACTTTTTCCAAGACTTTATTTGCTATGATGAACTTTGTGACTGAGTTTAACATGGACAATAAAGTGTCTCAAGTATACAGGGTAGGGAAGAGAATATCTGTTTCTGGATATCATGGCAAGAGCAGTAACCATCAAAACTCTTTAAAGACAATGTAGTTGATGGCTTTTTGTGACATGGACTGATGGTCTCAGTGCCCTTACTGGTGGACTAGTGCCCGTATCAGAAAGCAGATCCACAAAGAAGCCAAGGACTGAATGTATCATGGAGACTCTTCTCTAGTTTGAGATGGCCCTTACAGATTAGAGGTAGCCCTGCCTGTAGGGTGAACAGGACCACATATGATCCCAAAAAGAGAACTTGATTTTGCGGAGGTGTCAATTCAAACCTCTTTATAAGCATCCAAGGTATAAACTAACACCCAATGAATTTAGTTCAAATATTCCCCTCTGTCCCAATGGGCAGCAGACCAGGCTCTTAAGTATCTGCTTCACAAAGCTCAAGATAAATTTAAATTTTCATTTCTGTAGAGTTACAGATAATTAGCGCATTTGAAAACTGATCCATGTGGCTGGTTTTTTTTTAAGGGATGTCCTTTTTTGGGGAAGTGAAAAAAAGCCTCCCCACCCCCCAAAAAAGGGGGTAAAATCAAAGCTAGTCTATAAGAAATAATAAATAATTTATAAAACCTGGGGAAAGTTCCAGAGAAAGCACCACAAAACAAGGCACATTTCCAATATTGACCTTTATTGAGCAAGAACTGCTGTGACGGTTTTACATCGAACAACAAAAGGTTGTATACTGTGCATGTCAACTAGGTTCTCCCATGAACAAAAGTCCACCTTAATTGCACCAGTGAGGTAAACATAATTATTAATAAGTAGCTTTTTTAAGGCTAGGAGAGTTCTGGTTATTTCATAATTATTATTATTATTGTTGTTATTATTATTTGTTTTTGGCTCAGTTGGTTCTTTGCATAATACATCTTAAGACGTTCCTTAGATGTGTCCCTCTGACAGCTCAGGAAATTCAAGAGTTTCTTTGGACATTTCATCTCATGCATTCATTTTTTTTCTTTTGTTTTGTTTTAAAATTCCCCAAGTTCTGTGGAGGGAGCACATCTCGAACTTGCATGCATTCCCGCCCTCCCCCAAGTATTGCACAAAGAAACAAAAAAAGAAGAAAGAAAAAAGAAAGAAGTAAAATAAGTGTGTCTGGAGCCTCCATGAGAGAACCCATTCTGCTTTAAAGCCGTCACTCACATGCATTTTGCAGCTGTCATATGGCTTAACCTTTTGCACCGACCTAAGCTCTTTTAATTTTTAAACTATTGTTTTTAGTCACCCCCTTTTACTTCTTTTACTACAGCATGTGAAGTGACTTTCTCTACCTTCTTAGTGGACACCAATTTCTCCTCAAAGGTTTCTTCATGTTCCTCTACCTTCTGGGTGACTGTTACAGACTTTGTAATGTATTTGGTTGTGCCATCCTCACCTTCACTAGTGATTTTCTCTACCTTTTTCATTACTACAATTTTCTCATCACCCTTCTCTTTCTTCTCTTCAGTTGGACTCACATCCAAGCCGTTGGTGACCACTCCCTTATCCTCCTCTTCAACTTTCTTTTCTTTGAATTCCTCCGTTTTCTCTTCTACCTCTCCGTTCACTGCAATGTCTTCTTTCATGGACTCTTTGGACACCTTGTCACTTTCCTCCTCTTTGCTGCTCACTTTTTCTTCTTTGGACTCTTTTGCTGCACTCACTTTTGTTGCCTTTGTGACTGAAACTGTCTCTTCCACCACCGACTGTTCTTCTTTCACTGGAGTGGCTGGCTTCTCTGGGGACCCTGCCTTCTCCGGGGTGGCTGGCTTCTCTGGGGACCCTGCCTTCTCCGGGGTGGCTGGCTTCTCTGGGGTGGCTGGCTTCTCTGGGGACCCTGCCTTCTCTGGGGTGGCTGGCTTGTCCGGAGTAGCTGGCTTCTCCGGGGACCCTGCCTTCTCTGGGGTGGCTGGCTTGTCCGGGGACCCTGCCTTCTCTGGGGTAGCTGGCTTCTCCGGGGACCCTGCCTTCTCCGGGGTAGCTGGCTTCTCCGGGGACCCTGCCTTCTCCTCTTCCTTGGCTTCCTCCTCTTCACCTTCTTTTTCATCTTTTTTCTCTTCACTTTCTCCTTCTGCTTCCTTCAGTTCTTCCTTAGCTTCTTCTGCTACAGGAGATTTAGGGGGTGACTTCGGTGGGGATGTTTTCACTTTCTCTACCTTTTCTTTTGCTACAGCCTCCTCTGCCTCTTCCTTCACCTCAACCTCAGCTTCTCCTGCCTCGC
This sequence comes from Gavialis gangeticus, assembly GCF_001723915.1. Lineage (NCBI taxonomy): Eukaryota > Metazoa > Chordata > Crocodylia > Gavialidae > Gavialis > Gavialis gangeticus. The sequence continues at coordinate 1,405,857 of NW_017728965.1, forward strand.
CTTCTTGTTCGGCTTCCTCACCCTCTATTTCTTCTTTTTCAGAACCTCCCTCTTCTGCTTCATCGGATTTTCCGGCTTCTTCCTCCTCCTCTGCTTCTTCCTCCTTCTCACCTTCTTCTTCTTCACCTTCAGGTGCAGCTGCTTCCACTGGAGCTTTCTCCTCAGCCACAATTTCCTCTTCTACTGCTTCTCCCTCTTCTGCCTTTTCTTCCTCCTTCTCTTCTACCTGCTTGGCTGCCAGCTCCTCTGCAATGGCTGCCAGGGCATCATCCATTTCTGACTTTTCATCCTCAACTTTTGTCTCTTCAATGATTTCTTCTACAAACTTGTGCTGGACCTTTAGTTTTGGTGGTTCAACTTTTGATTTCTGTATTTTAGTAGAGGATATTGTCACTGATGGTTGCCTGTGTGTAAATATGGGCCCAGTAATGCTTCCAGAGAAGGCACTGAATCTTGTTTCTTCACCCTCTAGTAGTTTCCTAGTGAAATAAAGATGACAAAAATTGGCATGTATATAGGACAACTGAGCACTTAAGAGAGCTGGCTTCTGGGTCAGCTGCACTCAACAGAAATAAGCCAGTGTTTCATATCATGTGGAATAGGCCAAGAATGATTCAAGTATCTGTTATTCTTGCTTCTACAAAGACAGATGCAAAGCCTGCTGGAGACAGCAAGAAGGTTTTCACTGACCCACAGACCAGGCTTTGGATCAGGCTCATGGTGCCATATAAGGACTGCATAGAGCAGACAGGTTTTTTTCAGCTCTTTAAAACTTGCTGATCATAAGGGTCCTTACGCTTTCATCTTGTAAAACTGTAATTCAGATTTATGAGCCAGATACTTAAGTTGGTATAGACCATGGCAAAGCTGTTGACTTCAGTAGAGTCCAGCTGAAGACTGGAGCCTCTCTATACAACACAGAAATATTGAATATGTCCAAGACTTTCACACCCAACTAGGGATTTTAGGCCTTTCATTTTCATTAAGGCATCCAAATCCTTTACATGGCTTTGAAAAGCATCTCTGCTATAACAAAATCTACCTGATTTAAATGATGGTAATTTTGGCAAAAACTACTAAAATATATGGTTTTACATAGGCACAAAGGTGCCTGGGCTATCAGTCACAGAATGGCACTGGGATTTGAAGATGTTTTCTTGCTAGTAGTGTATTTTGCCGTTTTTATTTACATTGCAGAAAATGTAAGTGTTTTATCTAAACCTCCAACCCAGAGAAGTTATTGTTTTCATGTTTTATTTTCAAGAAGTACTATGTGGTACATTAAGAAGCTTAAAAAAAAAAAAAAATCCTGCCAGATGATGGCAATAGCAAGCTATATGCCTGCTGCAAGACCAATTCAAAAGTTGATACTGGAAGAAAGTTAAGAAAAGTGAAAGCACTTTGTAATACTTAGCTTCATACTCCTTATTTGAAAGGTTTAAAAAAAAATAGAACTTTGCTCTAAATTAATAAAAAGGGCATTGAAATCACAGGTGTCACTAGCTCAAGATGTGATATTTGAAGTATAGTCGTTACAAAACAGAAGCTGTCCTTTGCTATTGAGTGCTGTCTTATCCTATTCCGATACCGCATTCTAATGGCCCTATCTTGTTGGAAGTCACTGGAGTTTAACCACCGATTTCCCCAAAAGCAGGATCAGTTATTAAGTCTGGCTTCATAAATTCTTAGGTTTACATAGATTTTAAGGAGTGCTAATATTTTGTTCAGTTGGAAGGTATTTCTGCCTTTGTTTTAGGCTCAGTAAAGATCAACCTCACTAATGACAAAAGCTTTTGGAGCTTTTAAATGGCAAAGGCTGGTGGGAGCCAGCAGCATCTGCAGTGCAATTAATATTCCAGACGAATCCGCAATGTTCCTACTGTACCTATATGCAGCGATTTCAATATCCAGAGCCATCTTGACATTGAGGAGATCCTGGTATTCCCTCAAATGACGTGCCATTTCCCATTTTGTACCTCTAAGCTCATTTTCCAACTGATGAATTGTGTCCTACAACAGAAATACATGAAACAACGTGAAATAACCGTCTGCAAGTAAAAAGCATCCCAGCCGCGAAAACAATGTTAGGCACTGTGCTGTATCATAACGGCAACAGCAAAAGAGAGCTTCTGCCATGAAGCCTCTCAGGACCCCGCCCTGAGAAAACAGAGCTACTGAAGGAAAGGAACAGGGGGTGTAATGCTGCCGTCAGGATCAGGCCCAACAGTGCTTTGCAGCAAAGCTTTGGGGGCCTGATCCTGTAGTACTGACTCAGGCAAGACTTTGCAGTGCAGTCATTACATAAAGAATATAGGTTCGAGTCTCTAAGTCCCCGAACGTACTTTAAGATCTTCCTTAGCCATCAGTAAGCCGCGGTCCAGATTTGCCAGACTCTTTTAAAGCATCCCGTCTAAGAATCAGAGGGCTGGCTGGCTGGCTAACACGCAGCCAGCAGATAGCTGCGGAAGTAGTCCTTAGGGCGTTATTCTGAACCGCGTTGCGAAGCGGCCCCACCGGGATGCGGTACCCGGTGTCCAGGCACTACAAGATGCTCTTGGCAAAGCCGGGCACGGCGTCTCCTTTGTCGGAGCCGAGAGCGGGCAGCCTCGCTCCACGTCCTGCCCTTCCCAGGCCAGCTGCGCGGGGCGGCGACATGGCTTTGCCGCTGCGGAGCCGGTGCAGAGCCGCTGCGCCCGAGCCCCGCGGAGCCGCTTTCCCGTTCCGGGTCGG
>NW_017728965.1:1408619-1409750 GCF_001723915.1 Gavialis gangeticus
GTAGGTGGAGAGGTCGCTGCTGTGGCGCTCCTCGATGTCGTTGAGCTGCCGCTCCAGGGACTCCTTGGTGCCGCGCACCGACTCCAGCTCGATGCTCTTGCTCTGCAGCTGCCGCCGGTACTCGGCGATCTCCTCCTTGGCGGAGCGGATGGCCTCCTTGTTGTGCTCGGCCGCCTCGGTGAGCTTGGCGTAGCGGCACTTGAACCACTCCTCGGCCTGGTGCATGTTCTGGTCGGAGTGGCACTCCAGCTGCGCCCGGATCTCCTTGAGCGCCGTGGTGAGGTCGGTCTTCAGGTAGTCCTTCCTCTCCACCGCCACGTGGGACGCCTGGATCTGGGCGAGCAGCTCGGCCACCTCCTCCTCGTGGTTGCCGCGCAGGAAAGCCACCTCGTCCTGCAGCGACTGCACCTTCTTGTCCAGCTCCACCTTGACCAGCGAGGCCTCCTCGACGTCCTTGCGCAGGGCGCGGATGGCGCCCTCCGTCTCATCGCGCAGGCGGGCCTCCTCGTCGAAGCGCTCCTTGAGCCGCTGGATGTCCTCCTCGATGTGGTCCGAGTCCAGCTGCACCTGCGCCTTCTCGTGGTTCACCTGCTCCAGGGCGCAGCGCAGCTCCCGCAGCTCCTGCTCGTAGGCGTCGCCGAGCTGCGTGCGCCCCGCCTGCCGCTGGCGCAGCGCCGCGATCTCCGCCTCCAGCTCCTTGTTCTGCTGCTCCAGGCCGTGCACCTTCTCGATGTAGCCGGCGAAGCGGTCGTTGAGCCCCTGCAGCTGCTCCTTCTCGTTGGAGCGGCTCAGCTTGAAGTCGCCCGTGCCGTTGAGCAGCGAGGCCTGGCTCAGGTCCAGGCTCTCGGAGGAGCTGAGCAGCGTGGAGCCGTAGGCGGCGCGGGCGGCGCCCAGGCCGGGCCGCTTGTAGGACGAGGACACGGTGCTGCCCGAGCCCCGCGACCAGGACTGCGAGCGGAAGCCGCTGGACGGCGAGGCGCTGGCGCGGCTGTAGGCGGCGCGGGTCTCGCTCACCCGCCGGTAGGCGGCCGGGCTGCCCAGCGCGTCCAGGGAGTAGCTCATCTTGGCAGGCGGGGGGACGTGTGCGGCTTCACAGCGCTGCCTGCCCGCCCGCACGCCCCTTATATCGCC
>NW_017728965.1:1410618-1412499 GCF_001723915.1 Gavialis gangeticus
GCCGGGCCGGGCCGGGCCGGGCTGCCCCGCAATGCGGAGCCGCCCCCCGCCGGCATCGCCCCTGCACGCCTCTCCGTGAAGCCAGGGGAGAGCAGCCGCGACCCCCCTCGGCTCCCCCCACCCCCGCGAGAGCTGCCCTCTGAAGGTCAAAACAGGCTCCGGAAAGAGACTGGAAGTCGGGGGAGGGGGCATTCAGAGGCTTTGCTTTATGACAGCCGACACGGCCAGACCTGGCTTTCGAGCTGTCAGGGCTGAAAGACAAAAGCAGAAAAGTGGGATCCTGCAGCAGGAAGTCCGCTGCAGTTTCCCCTTTCACCAGCGCACGCACAAAGCATCTGCAGTGTAACAGGGACACACATATCTATCCGTGTGTGTGTGTGTTTATATAAATATTTAGAAAAGGTCCCCTCGAATCTAAAACCTTTTTTCATTCACTTTTCTGATTCTTGGCTCTTTCTCCTCCCCTTCCTTGCTCTCATTTCTAACATAATGCTTGCTGCGTTGCTTGCAATTTCTCTCCATGAAACTTTCGGTGGCACCCTGTCATTTTTGAGGGGTACCTTGTGGTGTCTAGCTAGCCTCTTAACTAGTTAATTGCAGGGAGAATTCATTGTTGTTGCTATAAGAAACAAATCTCTGGTGCCTAAAAAGCAGTGCTGGTGGGGTTAGATTTCACCTCTGCATTCCTTCCTCCAGTAGGTAATGAAAATATGTCTGCTTACTTTGGGAGGCAGCAAAATTCAAGAGGGAGAACCATATGCACAAATTACCTTCTTGTCTTTAACCTTGCATAGAAAATGATACTTATACTGCTGCCTTATCTCTTCACTGTGTGCAGTTTGAAAAGTCTGAGGGACAGGGTTAAACTTTGCAAACCACATGGAACATTGTCTCGCAATTGGCTCATTAATATGGTGTTGTCATAGGACTGCAGCACTGCAGTCACTGGAGAAAGGAAATCAGAACTGTTCAAGGTATCTGCTGAATTGCATTTGCAAACACAGTCTGTTACGGTCTGTTAGTTCAGTTTAAAGTGTTCGGAGATGTATCTGACAAACAGAGAAGGTTTTAGTGTAACTGAAGCAATCAAGGATTCTGAATGCATCCGATTAATTCTGTTCAGAGTTTCTCCATAGGTGGAAAACAGATCATTGGACTAAGCAGGTAGTCAGGACAAAAATACTGGTTAAATTAGTACTGCATTTTACTTACTTTCAGAGGGGGAAAAAAGCTGTGTTATAATTCCCTTGGCTGATATTCTCTTCCTTTGATTACATTCTGTAGGGGAAAAACAAAAACGGAAGTCGTTCATTGTACACGAAGATAACTTATTGTTACAGAAAACATAGGGTTAACAGAGGTGCCTGGGACTTTTTATTATTCTTTTCCGGCTCTGAAAATAAGATGATTTGCTGAAAGGCAATGGAAAGAAGAGCCATATTTAGCTTTGCTATAAAATTCTTTTGCATTAACTACCTTGATGCACAGATCATTCAAAACCCAAAAGCCAAACGCTGTGTATAAACTGAGTGCTAATAAAGTTTGATTTATTTACTGAATAAAATTAAGGCCCTGTAAACTCATATAGAATGCAGTCAGCTTCATAGTATATTTTATCTTTTAAAAAAATCAAAATAGGGATGGCAGAAGGAGGTGCATAGACACATACACACACATCCTTAAGAAATCATTTTACAGAAACAAGGTGTTCTCATTCGGAAACAAATCTGTTATGGTGACGTTCAGGTCCATAATTATATGCATGTGGAGAAAACATGCTACATTTTTATGAAGGTGATATGGAGGTTAGAATGAGTCAGTGAAAACCATCTAAAACATACCCTTATTTCTGATGAGCAAATAAGTCCTTCCCACTTCAGT
>NW_017728965.1:1412976-1413459 GCF_001723915.1 Gavialis gangeticus
GCGCCCCGCCTGCCGCTGGCGCAGCGCCGCGATCTCCGCCTCCAGCTCCTTGTTCTGCTGCTCCAGGCCGTGCACCTTCTCGATGTAGCCGGCGAAGCGGTCGTTGAGCCCCTGCAGCTGCTCCTTCTCGTTGGAGCGGCTCAGCTTGAAGTCGCCCGTGCCGTTGAGCAGCGAGGCCTGGCTCAGGTCCAGGCTCTCGGAGGAGCTGAGCAGCGTGGAGCCGTAGGCGGCGCGGGCGGCGCCCAGGCCGGGCCGCTTGTAGGACGAGGACACGGTGCTGCCCGAGCCCCGCGACCAGGACTGCGAGCGGAAGCCGCTGGACGGCGAGGCGCTGGCGCGGCTGTAGGCGGCGCGGGTCTCGCTCACCCGCCGGTAGGCGGCCGGGCTGCCCAGCGCGTCCAGGGAGTAGCTCATCTTGGCAGGCGGGGGGACGTGTGCGGCTTCACAGCGCTGCCTGCCCGCCCGCACGCCCCTTATATCGCC
>NW_017728965.1:1414280-1419510 GCF_001723915.1 Gavialis gangeticus
CGTTACCGCCTTGTATACCTTGATGCACAGATCATTCAAAACCCAAAAGCCAAACGCTGTGTATAAACTGAGTGCTAATAAAGTTTGATTTATTTACTGAATAAAATTAAGGCCCTGTAAACTCATATAGAATGCAGTCAGCTTCATAGTATATTTTATCTTTTAAAAAAATCAAAATAGGGATGGCAGAAGGAGGTGCATAGACACATACACACACATCCTTAAGAAATCATTTTACAGAAACAAGGTGTTCTCATTCGGAAACAAATCTGTTATGGTGACGTTCAGGTCCATAATTATATGCATGTGGAGAAAACATGCTACATTTTTATGAAGGTGATATGGAGGTTAGAATGAGTCAGTGAAAACCATCTAAAACATACCCTTATTTCTGATGAGCAAATAAGTCCTTCCCACTTCAGTGTCTACCTTAGGATTTTTGAGATGAAAGCTAATATTTTTGCTCATGGAAAACTTCTTGTTTCAGTTTAACACACAAGTGTTGCTACTTTTGAGCAAACAGAATACTGATATTTAATCCTTTGAAGTAGGGGGCTGGAGGTAATGCTGGAAAACTAGCCATTTAGAATAGAAAGGAAATATATTGATTTTAAATCTTGATTGTATAGCACTGACAAAACCTGCTGTAAGAGAAGAGCTGTAGAAAGACGAGACTGATATTTGCACCATTCTTTTTTAGAAAAGAGCAAAAAGCAGGAGGTAGAAGGCACAGCATTCTGAAAGCTCGTGCTGGGGGTGGGGGGCAGATTTTGTAGGTTATAGAGACGCTGCAGTGGAGCAGACTGACTGAACAGATCATGCAATACCTTGGGTTGCATCTGTTAAGCTCTTCTTTAGAAACTGGTTCTTTTTAATAGAAGCATGTGTTATATAAGCTGAAAAGGCATTACTAAATAAATGGAAAGTAAGAAAGCACTGACTTTAAGAGTTTTACCTGAGTAAATAAGGACTAAGGATTTGGCTCCATGTTATTTACAGATAGCATTTAAACAATGAGCTAGATCTTCAGACAGTAAACATTGCTCTATTGACTTCAGTGAAGTTGTATACCAGTTTATTCCAGGTGAGAATCTTGCTTTTGTGGAATCTTAAATATTGGTAATGAATATTGTATTTCTTTGGTATTTTTACCATTCTGCCTTTAGTTCAGATTTGGATGTGGCCCATTAATGTTTATAGGCAGTAGCTAAGGAAAAAAAACCCCAACAGACTGAGCTATGCAGCAAGGGCCTGATCCTGTAAGGTGCTGGACAATTCTTGAGAGACTCAGGCCTCATCTTTCCCACTCAAGTCAAGAAGAAACAGAGTGCCTTGCAGTATCTGGCCACCAAATGAATAAGGAATCCATTCTTTCAGTCTCAGAGGAAGCTGCTATGAGGAACTGTCCATCAATCAAAAGCAACATTTTGCTCTATTGTAATCTGCTTTGAATCTTAGGGCCTGAACAGTCAGCTCCTGCTTGTGGATTAATGATGGATGATCAGGAGTTTATAAATTGTACTTAGCACCACTTTGGGAACCAGGCAACTCAATGAAGGAAGAGCAGCAAAAGCAATGATGAAAAATCATATTCATTTAATTGCTCTGTGTTTCAGACTTGTACGAGGAATGGTGGGTCTGAGTAGTCTGCACAACTGAACTTCTTACAGCTTTTTAGTGACTGTGTCAAAGAATAAAATACAAATGCTCTGATAAGTTAAAAATATTTGCTTGCCTGAGATTTGCCTGCAGAATTTCCTTTCTATTCTAATTATAGGTATTCAACACAGGACTAAAACACAGTAATGTTTCTACAGCATTAGACTGCTCTGTAACATTCTTATTCTGCTGGGAGAGGGTTTTATTGCTCTAAATCAAGTCTGGATTTCCAGACATTTGTATTACCTTTTGTGGGCAAAAATATTGCTTTTGAAGCTAGCAAACTGTAGTTATAAAAGAATAAATTCCTGAAAACCCAATCCTAAATCGCATTTGCTTTCGGCTTATGGGTGAATTCTTGTTTCTTGCAAATTTCTGCAGATCATCATTAACCTTGTTGCTGTTCTTCACTTCCCTGATTTGTGCTGCAAGAGCCATAAAACTATAGACTTAAGTTTCTTTCACTGTATCATCACCAAGAATGATTTCACAGCTACCCATACACTGCAATAGAATAATTTATTGCCTTGACAGAATTAAACATTTATTTGCTACGTAGGCTTAATTTTTCTGAAGTATTTATTTTGTATTTTTCAAAATACTGCACTGCACATTTTTTAACGTTTTGGAACGTAACGTTCGTAGTCACAATAATTTCTTCCATAATTTTAGAGGGCCAGCATTTTAGCTTGTGTAGATTGCCATAGGCCACTGATATTGATTTATGGCAGTGATGGATCTAGTCCAAAACATGCATTATGACTCGAGTGAAAACAAAACTAAAAACCCAACCCACTCAAATCTTTGTCTGCTGTAAAGCAATGTAGGCCCACTGACAAGTTACACAGCAGTCCACAGCTTGCGGTACTGCATTACACCGCTGGGCTTCCCAATCAGTATTTTGCCTTCAGCGGTGATCAGTATCTGATGCTTCAAAGGAAGGAGAACCAAGAATTGTCCAAGGGTGAAATGTAGTACACATTCAACTAACATTACTTACTAATTTGTAGCAGATATTACTGCCACTGTTTTACACTTGTCTAGCATCTTTTATTGAAGGATTTCAAAGCACTTTACAAACATTAATTAACTAAAGCTCAGAGCATCTTAGACAGGTGCTACTATTCCCACTTTACATAAGGGTGAACTGAAACAGAGTCACTTGCCCAGAACGACACGAAAAACAAGGAATAGAAGCCAGCAATCATGATTTGTGCTTTCACTCCTACTGTACTGCATTGCCCCCTGCTGAATACTGCACATATTACTCTTAGGACATTTGAGTGATTTTACTGGTGTTATCTGTAGCTGATGCCTGACATTTTGAACTGAAATAATGTTCTGGGGGTCTTTTGTATTGCTGTCACTGTGAAGGGCATTCGGATGCTGTTCATTTTCAAAGAAGCTGGTTTTCAGAAGCTCAGATCATGTTGCCGCTCCAGTTGAGGTTGATGAAAGTTGAGGTTGCGCAGCACCACTGAAAGCTAGGCCCTATGCCCCTTCTGCTCACTACAGACACAAAATGACAAGCAGGATAGCAAGCACAAGGAACCTCATTCTGCCTTCATGAGAACACTGCTTGGTTACTGCTGCCTTCAAGGGCAGCATGCAGCTAAGTGTTTCATTAGCGTGATGAGGAACGTGCTGAAGCCCATGTCTCCTTCCCTTTTTAATCCTTCTCAGAAGAATTCAGCAATTCCAACTTTTAATTCCCCGCTTTAAACACTAGATGCTACTCTTTCCCTAAAAGGTTATAAGAGAGACAATGACCTGAGGGATGCATGGCATCCCTTGGCATCTTACTTGCACTCACATGTGGTTTCTACTGATGCATATCCCGGTGTGCAACAAGCTTGTACCTTGTATAGTACTCTACATGAGGACCTGCAAGAGCAAGGCCTGATTCTGTATGTGAGGCTGTAGTGGGAGGCACTGAAACGATACTGGTTTTGAGCTCATTCCCACACAGAAGATGCAGAGTTCTACATCGCTCTGTTCTCGCATATAGCTAATTAAATATTAAAAACAAAACCACCCATTATCCAAGCTTCTGGCATTTATAATTTCCAGTGTTTCTGCACTTGGTATCTTTGCCCCACATGCTGAGCCATATTTGGACTAAAGGAACTTGAAAGGAATAATTTGGTACAAGTGATGTTAATTGTACTTTTCTGGTAGGTGTGCAACAGAATTTCTGTAAAAACAAAACGTTGCAAATGTTCATGCTATGTACAAGTGTATTAGAGCTGTCGCTGCAGCTGCACTTAGGAAAATAGACTCTTTTTCATGCTCACAGTGGAAGTGGCTGTTCAACTGAACCCCACAGAGCATTTCAAGTGTGTTCTTAGACATTTTAGCTTCAAAATGTGCAATCCAAAAAGTAGTTACAGTGCATGCATGCACAATAACCGTCTTTAGTAATAGTTCTTTCATAGATTTTTATTTATATTTTTTGTCACCTGTATAAATTTTAACGAAACTATTTTTTAAAGACATAAAATACAACCTAAAATCATTATAGTAGCAATAGGACAATCTTCATAAGCTTTTTAATGAGACAAGGCCACTCTCACATAAGAAGTCACTTAGCCTATTCCCTGAAGGAGTACAGAACTAGGTTATATAATAACTCACAGACCTGCAACTATTTCCAAGCATTATCTACTGGCTAGAGCGTGGGACTGGCGACCAGGACTTCAATGTTAAAGACCCTGGGGGTCTTTAAGAAGAGGCTGGATGCCTACCTGGCTGGACTCATTTGAGTCCCATTTCTTGTTTTTGGGGTTTTGTTGTTCTCCCGCCCTGGCGGGGGGTCGGGCTAGAAGATCTACTAGGTCCCTTCTGACCCTAAATCTATGAATCTATGAATCTATGACTGTTCTGGCCCAGCAAATTTCTTTAATCTCTCTGTACATCAATGTATTGGTCTGTAAAATAAAAATGACTACTTCAAAAATCTTGATTTTTTTTATATTCCTGATTATACTAGTGTCAGCGTGCCAGACCCAAATACTGATAAAGCCTTAAATGGACTTTGAATCAGGAAGACCTTCAGGGCGCATCCACATATGCAAGCACATGCGCTTGCAGCAGCTCAAATAGAAGTGGTGCAAATTTGAGCCGGGACTTTTTGCCTCAGTGCACATGCCCAGACATGCACTTTGGTGTGGGGCAAATTGTGCCACTTGGGGCAAAATAACCCTGTCTAGCTCTTCCTGGATCTTCAGCCAGGGGAGCTAGAGCCTGGGGCCAGCACCTGTGCTGTCCCCACCAGTATAAAAAGCTGCCCTGTCCTGGCCCCATCAGTACAAGAAGCTGCCCTCAGGAGCTTCTGAAGCCCAGGCAATTGGTACCTGGGGACACTACCCCTTCTACCAGCTGAGAGTTCCCTGCACCCTTTACCCACTGCAGCAGTCTGGCAGTGGGGGCTGCTGCCTGGCTGTGACCTGCTGCGCACCTGCCAGACCTGGATGGGGACTGCACAGCCAGTAGAGGCATCTGCCCCTCTGGGCCAGCTCCCAGTGGGTTCTGGCTGCAGAGTTGGCCTTTGTGTGGTACTATTGCCATGCAT
>NW_017728965.1:1424510-1425100 GCF_001723915.1 Gavialis gangeticus
ACCCGGAAGATGCTCCCCGTGTGGTGACCTGCTTTGAACTGTCAAAGTATGTCCTCCTGGCCCCAATTGGCTAGGAGGTTAGCCACCTCCAGCTGGGTCCAAGGTGCCAGGTCTGAGCAGGATCCTCTGCCTGGGTCCTGCCACTGGCCTCCCTAGCAGGAATTCTGGTGTTCCCTATTTGAAAACTGAAAAATCCCTGATAAAAAAAATCCCAAAGTCATTCTGTAAAATATCCTGAAATCCATGCTCCTCCACAATTAAAATGAAAGACCACTATATATAGAGAGAGACAGAGAGACGGCAATCAGTTAGGCAGTGTTTTATTGATATATTTACACTATTAAAGCAAGTTGGAAGCTTACCAGCATCTCTATCATCATAATAAAATGAATTCTAAATACCTATATGTTTTGCTGTTTGCCTTTGGTTTTCTTACCATAGAGTAGTTAGAGCTCCCTGTGACCCCTTCACTAACCAGGATGCGGGGACAGCTGCCCCTGCAGCCACAGCTCCTGCCAGCGGGTCTCATCCTGTCTGGCAGTTGGGCATGCAGGGTGTGTGCTGGGGGGATGTGGGGTTTGCAGGAGGAG
>NW_017728965.1:1425130-1429343 GCF_001723915.1 Gavialis gangeticus
GCCATGAGATCTGTGGGTAGGTGTGGGTGGATTGTGGAGGGACTGTGCAGGGGGCTGCTCAGGAGGGGTGGGTCCCCTGCCCCCCACAGAGTGCAGCCCCCCCTACACAGCTCCTGGACTGCCCCCCACAGGGGCACATGGCCTCTGCAGAAGCTACCACTCTCCCCTGCACGGTCCACATGCCCCACCCCCAGCCCCCCAGATTGCTGCCCTGCCTGGCCCCACTGACTTCTGCAGCTGACCCTGATGGTTGCCCCACCCAGGCCCAGCATCCCTGCACTTTAAAAAAAGAAAAAAAAAGCCTGGTACTCACCAGCAGTAGCAGGGGCTGTGGGGGCTTTGGGGCCTCATGGCAGAGCCCCCCTGTGCAGTGAGGGGAAGCAAGGCCCGGCCCCAGCTGCCTGGCACCCGCACTGCTCCTGCCCGTGCCCCAATGGGCGGGTGCAGCCGGGGTCAGCAGGGCATTGTGCAGCTGCAGCTGGGGCCGCTGCGGCTGTCACCTGGGCCCTGTGCTGCTGGGGGTGCTCTGCCACAAGGCCCCTGTGACCCTGATGGCAGCTGCTACTGCTGGTGAGTGCTGGGCTTTTTTTTTTTAATTAAATTGCTGGGATGCTGGGGCTGGGTGAGGCAGTGATCAGAGGGGTTCAGAGGGTATGGGGCTGGGCAGGGCAGCCATTGGGGGGGCAGGCAGGGGATGGAGTTGGGTGGGGTAGCCATCAGGGGGCTGGGGGAGTGGGTGGGGTTGGTGGGGGTCCTCCCATGGTCCCCCCTCCACTCTTTCAGCTCCCTTCCCCTCTACTTACTGGCAGGAACCTGGGTCCAGCTCCCTGCGGCTGGCACACACACAGCGTGCTTCAGCACCGGGGCGGGGGCCAAACATAGAGATGCTCTGGCTGGCTAAATTGGGGTCTAAATTTTGCCCCCGCGCTGCAAATTTGCATTTGCATGAACATTTTTTCATTCCGGCACGTGCCTCTTGCAGCGTCTCAGAGGGCTTGGAGATGCTGCAAGAGGCACGTGCACGCTCGTCTAGACACACCCTTAGAGTTTATGTGAAATATAGTAAAAAGAATTCATATCTGCATTAAAGGAGCATTGGAAATCTGATTCATTTTTGTGATATGCTTTGGAATCACTGAATCAAAGATGCAATAAAAAGGCAAAGTTTCAATAAAATTTGGGGAAAAAAAGGCAGGGGAAAACAGACAAGGAAGCACTTTCACTTAGTAAAACAATACAAATGCATCTGAGAAAAGACTTTGGGTTTGAGTCTCATTTATATTAAGATTATCTTCACTGTTTGTGTAGCATACAAAAAATTTGTATACAAACAAGAATCAGGCCCTTTGTATACAAACCCGAAAATCCTGAAAACAAGCAGTTTTAATAAATTTGCTGTCTTAGCTTTAGCTATACCTACTCTCCTGAGGGCTTTCATGTTAGTGTTACTATTTTCATCTATAGCACGATACTACTGAACTTCACAAAACGGTGTCACCTTATAACCCCTATGTTCCCATTGTGCGTCCCAAATCTTTTGCTAGAAGTAATACTCCAAGCTTTTGCCTGTTTGGGAACATGGGTTCAAACACCCATTAAGTTCCCATGGACAGAGAGTACGGGTTGTCATAATCATAGGGGAGATTTATCTATATCAAACGGCCCACACACAATTTAGCAGGACTGAAAGAATTTCTTTATGCAAATCCCAGGACAGGAAAAGCCAGGGAAAACTGCATATCAGAACAAAGATGCATTCATAGAGCTTGTATATTTCTGGAACAGGTCTAATGTAGATCAGAGTAGATTTGTATTGCTAGAGGGGTATGAGAGGCCCAGAATAAGAACTGTGAGGGTTGCTGCAGATGAAAAAGGAGAAGAATATGTCTGGAACAGTATTGGCTGATGGAAATAAAGTGCAAAGGATGTGGCTTTTCCAGACATAATTCAGATCAACGTTTCTTGTTCTTCACTGAAATGGACATTGAATTCAGCAGCAACATATTTTTAAAATGATAATTGTACAGTGGTGAGAAAATGCTGTGCAATAGCTTGTCATCTGCAGTCATAACACTGAATAATAGGTTGATAGAGAAGGCACAGAAGGGTGATGGGATCCTATATGGATGTTGTCCAATCAATAGTTAGGAAACAGTTAATTTAGGATTTTCTGGTCCCTCGTGGAGAATTCTGCTGCTTCAGAGCCATTAAATCACCAACACTGCCCTCAATGAGGCTGGCCAATTTCAAACTGTCCTTGTGAGTCATGCAGTAGGATAAACCATGCAAAGAATCAATTCCTTGCAGCTGAGCCACATCCCAAACCCAGGTTGCCCTAAGACTAATTTGTATAGATGAAAAGTGAAGCGAAAGAGCACCACCTCTTTGCTCCCATGGTGCTCCCAAATCATAGCACCATGTGTGCGCTTTAAGGGTCAAAATCATATGTTTTAAAATTGAACTGGGCTGAAATCTGGCATAGAGAAGTAATGCAGGTTAGTAAAGTAATTTTTTAGTGCTAAGGAGTCCAAAATACTTTTTTCCCCCAGCTATGGTAGTGGGTTTGATAGGGTTTGATGTTTTTTTTTTAAACCTCTTCTGTCTAAAGACATATCTGAAAAGTGGCTAACATGCTCTATATGGTCACTTTTCTTGAGAATATTGTGTGCTCCAGATGAAACTTTATCAAGATACCACTGACTTCAATTACTACAAATATTTATACAATGCTGCCACTTAGGGGTACTCATGCATATCATGATCACACTGAACAAGACAATGATCATGCAGAGTATTATGTTAGAATACATTATAATCCAAGTAGATAAGACAGACAATGGGGTGAAAGAAAGTAAGTGTAACCTCCCTGTGTTTTTTTCACTATACTGTAACATTGGACAACAAACATTATGTAGCTTGCCCAAGACATAAAGGGAGTCTGTCTCATAATCTGGAATTTAACATCAATCTCCTGGATCCAATATTTTAAACATAAGATCATATTTTCAAGTGCTCAGCACCCACCCACAATTGGGACTCGATTTTCAAAAGACCTCATCTCCTATTTACGCTGATAATGTCTAGAGTTTTCCAAAGTGCTTAGCACTTCCTGTTGAAAAATACAGGCCCAAAGTTCTAAGCTTATTTAAAAATTTGATTGCTTGAATGGGATCTGAGTTGTCTATAAAATCTGATCTCAGTTACAGATATTGAGCAGCTCTTCATATTCAAAGCTGATGTAAATCTGTTTCAGTCCTTTGACTATGAGCTAGCTGAGGATATGGCCTGGCCCTTTGTCTCTGGGGATTAATGTTTGTAGTGCATGGGCCCAATTCTGCAAACACTTCCTAGGGTGCAAATGACAGCTGGTAGGAACTGTTAGCAAGATTGGGACCTATATTTACCTTTAGCTTTACACCATTTGCTTGTTGATACCATATTTCAGCTCTACTGAAGAGCTTATTATTAAAAAAATAACAAGGTGTCTGCTGTCTTCTCATTGTGACAGGTTTGCCTTTTGTTTTGACTTGTGCTTAGGAGAGGGAAAAATGCGTACTTCCGTATGAATTATTCGGAAATAGTCTCTCCCTGCTCCTCTAATTTGTATTTAGGTTAATTGCACTCTTGGTGGAAGTGTTTAATTGATTTGCAGAGGGAAAGTCAATGCCAGTCTGTAGTTTAGTGATGACACCACATAACTGCAAAGACTCCTTTTCTAATTAGGGCTAAAGTAAGAAGCTGCCTCTCAGAAAACTACAGAGAATTCTCTAGGGATGAACTCCTGTTTTGGTTCACTTCTTCTTCCAAGGCAAATCTTTCCTCTACATGTCCACTCAACCAGCAAAATAATGGAAGATGGTTCTAGCAAGAAACACTGTGTAAGGTAAAGAACCCAGCGAGCATTAAAATAAGATGTCTTGTGGAAGAGGCTGATCTCAAATAGAGGTTCGGTGGTGTTTTTTTTAATAGAAAGAATCTGAGAACACCTTGGCATATGTTATTTTCCCACGTAGGCTGATGTTTCCCAAGGAACTGAATGAAACTAGCCACTCAGCACACCTTGAATTTCAGTGTTGTTACGGCACTTAGGTTTCATAGATTTCATAGACATTAGGGCTGGAAGGGACCTCAGAAGATCATCGAGTCCAGCCCCCTGCCCCAGGGGCAGGAAGTCAGCTGGGGTCACAGGATCCCAGCAAGATAAACATCCAAA
>NW_017728965.1:1430299-1436396 GCF_001723915.1 Gavialis gangeticus
GTCAGCATTGACAGAGGGCAGGGGACTCCCTCACCTGGACCTCCCTGTCCCGTAGTGGGCATGGGCATCCCACGGGACTGATGAAAGACCAACGCAAAGTACCCATGTAATCGGTTGGCTTTTTCTTGGGCGTCAGTTGTCAGTTGCCCCATCTGGTTCAGTAGGGGTCCAACGTTGCCTTTGCTTTTCCTCCAGCTCCCCACAGATCTGAAAAAGTTCCTCAGACTCCTTTGGACATACAAAAAACTAGAACGCTTGGCTCGAAGATGATACTTTTTATTTGATCAACTGGGAAATAGCAAGAAAATCGCAAGGACAATTTTCTTGCGATTTTCCAGGTGGTCTAATAAAAGGGTATCATTTTGGAACCAAGAGTTCTAGTTTTTTTGTATGTCTTCTTGTCTCAAACCAACATGGCTACCAAGTACACCCCTCAGACTCCTTTGCAAATCCTAGCTTCCTTTTTTTTTGGCCATCTCACTTCTTATTGAAGAATTCTGACTTACTGCTCAAGGACTTGGGTCAAGCAAGTATTTCTGGATTAGGCAGTCTTCAATACACAAAGTCATGAGGGTCTTGATTGACTATTTAGTAGACATGGATGGAAACAAAAGGAAGAGCAGATGTGGAGCAATAGCAGTCTAGCATTGTACTAATGACACCAATTACTTCCTGACAAAACTACAATTAAGTAATTCCAGGGTCTACATTGACTTAAGATTTTTCAAAGAAGATTTGCCTGAAGGAGGATAAGTTATGATGCCTTTCTGTTACTGAACCAGGACCTATTCAATCAATATATCTGTAGTTTTGTCTAACTTAAAGCAGGCAAGTTGCATTGACTGAATTCTCTGGGGGCTACTCATATATTTAAAGTTAGACATGTTTATTAAGTATCTCTTTACAGTAGGATCAGAATTCGGAGGTGGTCAAGAACGCAAACTAAATGTTCTTTTTTCCCCCTTCCATTAGAATTTGCTATTATGTCCCAGCTCCGATGGGATAACAATGTGACATAAGGAACAGAAATGTAAATACATGGTAGGCAATAAAACTGATTTGTTCTTTAAATCAGGCAAGTTACTATAGGACTCTGTGGCTTTTTTGTAATAGTCTCCAGATTTAGGACTGAATTATTACTAGTTTCTGAATTACATGTTGTAATAACAGGTCAGCCCATTTCCGTAGTGCTAGAACACCCAGGGTAAATTCTGAGTAGAAGTAGCTCCAAGTTAATTAGAAGAAAAGGCATAAATAAAAACAAATGGAAGAATACAGATATTCAGGGAAGAAAAATCAATATTTTTGGTAATGTATGTTGCCAACTAATTATTTATTGCCAATACTTTCCTTAAGTGACTTTGTTAAAAGGGAAGCTGAAAGTTGCCTTTTGCCTTTATAGTCAAAATCCTCAATTGGTGTAAACTGGAATAACCCCACTGAAAATAATGGAACTACCTCAATTTACGCTTAGTAAAGAACTGGAGTGAACAGAAAATGTAGATGGTGAAACATGAAATTAACACATTCTGAAGAAGTACATGCAGAATAGGGCTGGTTACAGTGAGCTGCCCTTGGCAATTCTGAAATAATCAAATTAAGTGGTTTAGAAATAGAAAAATCAAAGGGAATTTTTTCTCACTTTATTAAATCAGTGACTTTTATGGGTAGTTGCAGATCTGATAAAACAATGACTAATGAGTCTAAGATTAAACAGAAGCTCATTTGTCATCTGAAGTAGGGAATAACAGCTTCAGAAGAGTTTCTCCCACCCTAAATATGTCTATGTGAAATGGAATTGTGTATTCTTTGGAACAATTATATTCATTAGGGTCCTGCAAGTCATTTTTAGGTCTGGGTACTTATCCTTGCTAAATTTTTGTTTGTCTTCTCCTCTATTAGAATGTTCTTGACTCCGAATTCCTGGCTTGTTTTTCCATTATGAATGGTGAGTGTGAAAATGATCTCAAGTGAAAGAGAGGATATAAATATACAGAAATGCAAATTGCTTTCAGTAAGGCTGAACTCACTGTAGTGCTTCAAGATTGCAACACTGAATATAACCCAATGGGGAGGATAATGATGGCAGAGCAGATCCAGCTTTCTGTTACAGCTCCAGAGGTGAGAGTTCAATGGTGTACTAAAGCCTGCACTCAGTTGACCAAGCTCTAAATGGGTCTCTGGTGATTCAGTCATGGGGTGAAAAGCAGTTGCACACAATGCTAACTATGAAGCACCACTGCCTACAGGAACTGGTGCATTTTAATTGTATTAGCCCAATGAACCACTTGGCTTCAATTGACCTTTGACTATGATAAATTACATTATTGCTATGGTACTTTTTTTTCTTTTAACTCAACATTTTCAGACTTATATTTACATTTTCCTGTAAATGAATTCCCTGTGAACTGATACAGACAAATCAGTGCAGTGACACGGGGACCCAAGTTGTACTATGTGTAAGCTTAATATGGTTCCACTCTACCCCACTGATTTAAATGCTGCCTGTCATACTACACAGAAGGAGGTGTCTTAACTTTCTAAGTGGTTTGGGGAACAACTCTCGTCTGCTGTTTCACTATGGAGACCACAGTATTCACTTTAGAATGACTTCCAGGTCTTTATTATTACAGGGCACTTTTCATCAGAAAATTACACAATGCTCTACAAGGAAAGTCACTGTAATTTTCTTCACCTTACTAGTGGAGAGACTGTCACAGAGGAGAAGAGATTTGGCTGAAGTCATCTGTGAGATCAGTGGACAAGATCACAATACAACCGTACCATTCAGTATCAGATAAAATTGCCACAAGCAAACAGTATCTGGGATACTGTAGAGACAAGAAAGAGCAGAAACCACAATGGCAGAGAAATCAAAAGAAACATGCTACTATTTGGGAGGTTCAGACAGTTTTGTGCCACTTCAGGAAACAATCTTGTTGGAAAAAAAACAGACCTAGTTAATACTTGAGTGGGAGATGTGTTAGGAAAACCCCATTTTGCATAGAGACTTTTTTTTTAATATAATAAATGCAAATATAATGTTTGGGTAACATGCTGATTCCCATAACAGATGTGGCATGTGCTCTTGGCTGATAAATTGAGCTATTTCTGTGCTGCGTCCTCTCCACTGAACAAGAGAAACCGAGACTGTTTTGTAGCTGTATTTGTTCCTGCTTTGTGCCTCATGAAATGTAATCGCATCCTACCTGACTTCAGTCAGTCCCTCTAATACCTGTAATCTAACAACCTACAGCATAGGCTGGGATATAGTCTGAATTTTGAAGATCTCCATTTCTTTTGCCCCATCTTCATTTTCAAGGAGAATCCAGAGAGTCTTAGCACAAGAAAATGCAGTTGTACATATTTAGATAGGGTCAATAGATGTAGAATACCTCATTTTGGGATAATATCAAAATCCACCTCCTTCAGGAGCCTAGTAGTAGTAGCCTAATACTACTGAGCAGTAGCATACTAGCATGGGTTTTCCCAGCACACTACTGCACAGTGTTATTAGGCTATTACGCAGTTAGCATCTCATGTAGACGCTCTAACAGAGACCAAGAAGCCAAGTGGTGCAGGGGTGAATTATATCCTCGTCTCAGCAGTGATGCAGTAGAGACATGGTGAAAGGAGGAAGGTTACATCACACTTCATGCATTCTGCAAATAAACAGAGGACTTCAGCCTTTGGTCTTACCCTTCTGGAATACTTTACCTAAATGCTGAGCCTGTTTTTGTATTCCTTTTCTTTTTTATTTCTCCCTTTCAGCTTTAGTATAAACATGTTTTAAAATCATTTCATGCAAAAAAGTTTTGGGTGCATTAAGTGACTAAGTTTTTAAAATACAAAACAAACAAGCATGAAAGGAAATAATAGGAAACAACTTATTTTTTTTCCTGCTGAACATAGCCACAAAACATCTATAAAATCAGACTCAAACTACTGCAGTCTTCAAGTTCTGAACAAGTGGGGAGATCTACTCTACATTTGACACTATTTCTGACTTTTCTTGTACACAACTCTCCTTGAAATCATTGACATTTCCCCTTTTGTCTTTAAAGAATGGTATTGATTATCTAAGTCAGGCCATGGATGAGCCAAAAAAATAAGCTCCTACCTCAATTTTTCCATAGACTAAAAGTTAATGAAAATTGGCCCAAGTCAGATCCTCAGGACGTTAGAAGAGGATCACTGAGACCTAAACTAGGAGTTTGGTTGCAATAATACACCTTGCACCCAATTCTGATATAAATAGGTGGTAACCTAATTAAACCAATGGAATTACATGGGTGTTAAAGAAAACTCTTTTGAGAAAAGAGAAGGCTACATGATAGTGTGATAGAACTATCTTCCACATTGGTTAAGGTTGTTAGAAAGGGAGTGGAGAACAGATGTGCTACCTGGATAATAGGGAAGGAAAAAAGAAGACATTTGTAACAAAGATTAAATCCGTTCCAGCTGTTAGGGTGCTGAAACATTGGTACAGGCTATCCAGGAAGGTTGTAGAATCCCTGTCACAGGAGATTTCTAAGATCAGGTTAGACAAACATCTGCCCAGCATAAGTTAAGTATACTTGATCCTGAAACGGTGCAGAGAACTGGACTAGATGTTCTTTTGATATGTCTTCTAGCCTTATATTTCTACAATTCTGTGTGGACTTTCTATCTAGATATATTCCATATAGCTTTCTTTTTTATATGTTATGTAGCAAGTCCACACACAGACTCATATAAATCATATATATTTTTCAATGGCCTTGGTACTGAAACGGCCACTTTTCACTTTTTTCTTTTAAAAGGAAAATCTATAAATATCAATAGAGATATATCTATATAGATACAGAGATATATCTTCTATTTAAAATGGGAAAAATGAAAATCTGCCATTTTGGTACCAAGGCATGGAAAAATTCTCAGACCACTGACAAACTTAATTCCTTGTATTCATGGAATCACCATAACATTAGAGAACAGAAGTCTGTCTGAGACTTGTCTATTGTAGAGGTTGGAGAAACCTTTCCACCTTGAACAAGCTGTGTAGTTTACCATCTCTGACCAGCTTCTCTTGTCTCCTAATCACTCTTCCCTACCTCCCCTTCCCCCCAGTAGAGTTATCACCATGTAATCTAGCCATTTGCCCTCCTACTTGCTGCTAATATGGCACTAGTATGATTAAGTATTTTTCTCCTGTTCACATTAAGAAGCTTGTCTCATTAACTGCAGGACATAATTGTGTCTTGTAGGAACAGGTGTGGGCAAATGAGGAATCTGCATAAACTCTGTAAACAGTCAGTGGTGGGAGTTACAGAGTCACTAGAATCTCTTAAATCTTACAGAACTATTGTAGCAAGATCTATTGTCCAGTGATCTAGGATGGCCAATTTGCTGTGCCCAGGTGACCTTTAAAATGTCATGGGGACAGTGAGGAAATAACTCAGGTTCATCACTGCAAAGGCCCAGAAATCTAAATTGCCCAATGGATAAAGGAGCGTTACTACCTTATAAGCATAGTTAAGGAGTGGAAAAGTTTCTTAACAACCTAGAGATCTGAACATCCTTAGCATCAGTCTAGCAAAGAGGCCAGGGACTTAATTGGTCAGAGATGCAGCATACGTGTTAAAAGGTGGCTGATTCATAATAAAGTTAAGATTCACTGGCAGGGAATATTATAGGAAAAGCTGGCTCTACTGAGCCTACTCCTTTCTTCATGGATGTCAAGCCAGCATTTTCCACAGGCAGAAAGTTGATCTTACTACTCAGTTACTATTTCAGAAAGGGAAAATAAAAGCCTTGCAAGGAAAAAACTTGCTGTTTCATTTCAGGACAAAATGGCAGCAACATGAATAAAAAAAAAGAACTATAAGTAGCTATCTTGATTGCTGAAGAAACAAATTACAGAAAAAGCATTTTCATGAGAAACCTAACTCTTACATACGACCTTAGGTGGCACTGAAGCTACTTTAGGAAGGGATTCCTGATGTGTTGTGAGCATTATTCATAAGAAAATATTTGTTCAAGTTTGCCAGGCACAATGCAACTGTGTTGGCTTGCCTCAAATTTATCCACAAATTTGAACTTTCATTTGTCTGTTCTT
>NW_017728965.1:1436572-1449027 GCF_001723915.1 Gavialis gangeticus
GGGGGGGGGGGTTCCTATAAAGATGATAATTGTGCCACATAGAGGAGGGCTGGAAGGGACCTCAAGAGGTCATCTAGACCAACCCTGACTGGTGTTATCCCTATCCAAACCTTTGTATATAAATCCATTGTGTAACCTCTTGGCAGAGTCAATCCTGACACAACATAAGGTAAAACAGGGGAACCAAAAGTGGCCAATATTCTGCTGCTTGCCTGATGCTAATACATTTCAGTGATTAAATGACCATCAATAAACTAAGAATACCTTAGTGCTGGATTATTTAAATAGAATTTTATGAGCCATAACCTGCCATTATTTCTTATGCAGAACTCCTGCTGAGTTCATCAAGATTGCTGTGCAAAGAAGGATGGTATACTGGAGATGGCCTTCTGTTTTCATTTTGTTCACTTGTACTTGCTTCCTAACCTTTAATTATAAATAGAATTGTCTTGAAGAAAACCAACCCAGCAAAGCAATGCTTCTAAAATTAGGAAGCAGTTTACAGTTATCTAATTAAGAATTCCATGTGCCACATAAAGAAAACATTTAAGAAAGTATTATTGGGTTTATAGCATAACGCACACAATCCATATCAGTCTCTTTGGAAATTCTATTACGTCCTTGGTAAATTGCCTTGCTAAGATAATGTTTCCTCCCTAATAAAATTATGAAATAGAGACCATGTAAAAAAATGTTTTCTAATAATTCTACATATGGCCTGGAACTTTATTTCAGACAAGGACCAGATTCTGCCATGACATATCCTAAAGCTTGCAAAGAACAGCGTTTTCAATTATTCAGTTGGTCTAATAAAAGATATCACGTTTAACCAAAGAACCTTGTCTGCTCATGCACACAGAGGGCTTAATGCAACTGCAATTGAAGATACAGTTGCACTTTAAATCAGACCTCCAGTTCAACAAGGTGAGTGCATTTATGAACATAATATTTAATGTTTTTAGTACTTGACAGATTTTATAAAAATATTACTAAAGATCTGTTGGCCTGTGAGTTTCCTTCAAATATGTCTTTCACTCTGCTGCATATTTATCATGCCATCACCTCTGTTCTCTTCTGGCATAGGAATGAAGCAGCATCTCATCACTCTTATTAAAGTATAGATTTTCTCACAGCAAGCCAGCACAGGGAAATTGCTGTTCTGTTATTCTGCACTCCAGGTACTACATCACTGCCTTAAGGCTGCTTAGCTAATAATTCCACAATGCAATACTCAAACAAAATAATTTGTTCACTCCTGTGCAATATGTTTATTGGATTCTAATGTTCTCTGCCTCATTGTGAGACCTAATTACAGCAATATAAAAAACCTCCCAATATTTTACTGACTTTTAAAACTCATGAAGAACACTAACAATTATATTAGGTTTTTAGTTTATTTCCCATTAAAAATTATATATATAGTTTCCGCTAATTATTTCAATAGGTCAGTGAATCAAAAGATGCAATATGCCTCCATCAAACTGAAGGAGTGGTAATGAAAGACTGATGATTCTCATCACTCATGTGGCTCCTCTTGTCATTTGGCAGTGATGTAGACGTGGGATGAGGAAAGATAATAATAATAATAATAATGTCACAGCTTGGCATTAACAAGTTTCTTAAACAGAACCCTTGTTAAAGTTCTCAGATGATCAGATCAACTAGCATCAGCTTTCAGCAGATGGTCTTGTTATTAAGGCACTGAATTGGCACTCAATACATCTGGGTCAAGTTCCTGGACCTGTCAGACTGCCTGTGTGACCTTTGAAAAGTAACTGATTCTCTTTTGCTGAAATCCTCCATTAGTAAGGTAGGGTTAATTATACCATTTAAAACCCTACTCTGTTTAGACTGTAAAAGATCTTTGGGGCAGGGCCCATGTCCTACACATATGTATGTACAGCCTCTAATGCTGACTATGAGGCCCTGATTTTGATCAGTCTAAGAAACGTGTTTTCAGCCTTTTCCTCACTCCCATCAGCAGAGGCTTAGTACCATTTAAATGCCACTGAGGGAGCTCTGTAATGGCCTAAGTTACCAATGCCTAGGTATGTATGCACTGTATATTGTAATGTTGTGTGGAGATACCCAAGTGAGTTTTAACTTGTGTAGCTCAGAAATCAGTAGCAATATACATGTATAAGCATGAAGATCAGTGCAGGCTAATTGACCCTGTGTTTGGGAATAAGCATTTGAAGACGCAGGTCCAAAATTTGTCACCATTTAGTTTCAGGGATTAGGAAATCAAGAAGTGCCTTGTTTTTCCTCTAATGAAACAATTGGATTAATTTTAGATGATAATTTTTCCCTGCCCAGACCTCAATACCTAGGGGAGGAAAAAAACTCCGAGATGGAATTTACTTTTAAGATCTTATTATCATTTCCAATTACTAACAAAACTACTTAGTAGTCAATAAGGTGATTTAAAACCCCCTTTAAATTAGCAGCAGGAAGTTTTTAAAGCAACATGAAAGGAAGACAAGGAAAATGAATTTGGGGTGCCCATATGTAATAGGTCTATGTCCCAGGGTGTGGCATAATCTTCAAACACTGCTTTGAAGGTGCGGAGGGATATTTCATAAAAGAATGGCTTGGTTTCCCTATAGTGAGAATTAATCTAAAAACAATAAAACATTTCATTTTTGTTTGAATGAATTGTTTGCAGTTGCCCCTGAACTTTCCTCGCATCCCTACCATTTCTCCCTTAAGCTCAGAGGTAGCACAAGCCTCACTGTGTGCTTTATCTTCTCTAGGAAGGCGTTGAATCTAATCAAATTGGGCACCTGCAAGTCTGTGCATGACAAACATACATGCTCCTGTTCACTTCAGCCCCTGCTCATCTTTCAGCTCTCACCACTCATTACTCCTTTTTATTGCCTCCTGTTCAGCTGTGCCTCTTTCACTACTTTCTCTTATTCCCATCTTTTCCCCACACAACTTACTGTACCAAAATCTCTACCCAAATTGGTCAACCAGTCTGCTCTGCTTCACACTTTAGAGCTGCATATAGTACTTCGCCGGCAACAGGTGCAAAGTGTATCTGAAAAGAATAATCTAGATTTACTTCACAATATGGATTCTGTCCCCTTTAATACCCACATGACTCCATGAACTTAAAATTATTTGTGATACTGGTGTAACAGGACAGAATTCAGTTCTTTTTTGTATAGACAAGTTGGTTCTTTGAATGCAAGGTCACTGTCTTCTCTGTTCTGAGCAATTTAAGCCTTCCATGGGCTTGCAACACAAATAGAAGAGCAGAGTTACAGAAGATATAAGAGTTTCTTAGTGAATAGAAAAGTTTTGAGAATGGCATCCTCATGAAAATTACAGAGACATCTCCCACTAGCATGCAAAAGTGAAGTGCTCCTATGACAAATTCTTCAGCAAATGGGGGAACTCATCATCAGTCTCTTGCCTATTCCTATTAAGAGCAGTAGTTCAGTAGATGCTGAGAGCCATACCATTCCCCTCCTACCTATCTATAAGGGGAAAGACCAAGAATATTTTAAAAAATTTCTTCTGCCTAGAACAAAGTATTCTGCTCTTCTGAAAGCAAAGCAAACATGTACCTAAAACAATCAGGACAGAAGGGGCTGAGCATATTTTCCAAAGCCTTTTATGTATCATCCACCATGGGAAAAGCTCTGTCGCTACTCAAACTGGCAAAACTTTGAGGAGTCAGCTTCACTAAATTATAAGGCAGAGTATATGTCTGCTTTGAATGTGCATGATTATGTTCCACTGATTCTGAGCGAGAAGCTCTCACTGCTATTGACAGCTATGACTCACTGGCAGAGGTGGAGAAGGCAGGGGAAGCAGTGCAATTATGACTGTCGCTTAGAAAAGCTTTCTCTATCACAACAGTCCTAGTGACTCAATAGGTTACACTACACCTTCTCCCTTAATTATATTTGGGAGAAAGTGTAGTGTAGGTCTGGCAAAGTTTTTCTATGATGTTTCCCTGTTAGCAAGTGGGAAAGGGGTAAATAGGCTCTGCTGATTCACAGAGGTGTGTGGATCTCAGCATTACAAGACAGAGATCTTTGCGGGAAACAGGATGTGGGATATGAGTAATTCAGGAGGAAGCCCAGAAAGCACTTGAGGATAAAGTTGGACCAGATGCTTGTAACTTATTAATTTGTTAAAGCCCAATCTCAAGGATGGGCAATTATCTGACTAGAGGTGGGGTGCAGATTTTATTTTAGAATAGATTGAGGAAGGCATGTGTCCCACAGGGACCACCTGGTGTTTCATACTACTGAGGAATCAAATGATAGTAGCAGAAATGTTCCAGAGACTGGAAAGCCCGCAAGCAAAACACAAGCTGATTCTGCATGTAAACTCACACTTGGGGAGAATGATTATGATGGTCTCCTTCTGTTTTTATTATATGCTGTAATAGAGAAGACCATATTTTTTTCTGAGTTGTGTGCTAATGGTTACTTTCTCTCTGAAACAGTTGGATGGGGCTCTTGCTCCTTTGTCAATTTTGAAAACTGTTAGATGAGCTACTATTGTCTCCTGAATGGAGAGAGAAATGGAGGCTCTTCATGAAATTTTCCAAACCCATGGAAGTTAATGGGGGGTCTTTAGGATATATAACGTGGATGAACTTATCAGAGTTCCTGGCTTCTTTTCCAGTTCTAGGACCAACAATCAACATAGCTTCTCTTCTCTTTATAGCTCAGCCACTGAAGCAAACAATTCATTACTGTTCTTTTCATACTTACTAGAGTGTCTCAACCTCCTTCCCTTTAGACAGCATCTTACCTTTATCAGGGCTGTTTCTTTCATTTCCATGTGCCACAAGTAATTGCTTCACCTCATAGGAGAAGTCCAGGAATGGAATCACATTTGGTGCATGTTGGGCATTTTTGGAGTAATTGCATATGCAAAATAGCTTATTTAGAATCTGTACTAAAATAAGTAAGCAAGAAGATTGGTATAACTTCAAAGCAGATCCTAAGAGAAGCTCATGAAACAGAAATTCCTCTTTGGCAGACAAAGGCATCTCAATACCTCGGCAAGATGCACTGTGCTATGACCCTTCACATAAACATTGGCCAGGAGATTAAGACTTGACTAGTGATTTTGGGTGCCCAAGTTGAGATTTTCAAAGAGTCCCCGTTTTCAGAAAGTGTTGAAAACCTTGAAAATCTGCATATCACAGCTCTTCAAGGTGCTTTACAGCAATCACTCAAAATCACAGGGCAGTGTTGAGAGCTTTGCCCTTGCCCACACTGTGAAGATCAAGAAATGAACTTCATCGAGAGCAAAAATGACAGACATAATAGCATAGGTAGCAGAGTGGCATTTTAACCATGGCTCAGTGTTGGAATAAATGCAGAAACAACATGAACACTGATCCCCTTTCAAGTCTACAGCTTACACTGTTGCTGTGCCCAGTGGGGCTGCATTTGTGGGCAGGACGACGAGGGGCATATTCTGTTTTGGCTTGTGCTTAATGCTCAACAGTTAGGCTGATGTGAACGAGCCAGAAGGAAGAGCAGATTTCTATCTTACACACTATGTTAATCGGAGATGCTTCTGAGGGAGTTCATAAACTGGGATTGCTTAATTTAAGTTCTTAAGGTGAATTAAGAACTTAGAAGTATTATATGAAACATAGAGATTTCAGTTGTTCAGGTATGAAACAACTGAACTAAAAACAAACATCAAGAAGCTCACAAGTTTACTGAGCATTTTATTTTTATTGGGACCATTTATTTTTAGACAAGGAACACCTGAACTTCAACAGATTATACAAAAGCATCACAAAGTAACCCTAAATCCACATTTTTCTGTGATTAAAATGAAACACTGCTAGATATATATCTATATATTAGTGGCGTTTCATTCTAATCACAGAAAAATGTGGATTCGGGGTTACTTTTTTTAAACTGAAAATTGGGAATTTTTTTAAATTAGAAAAAAACCAGGATGCCTGATGAGCAGTACCACCCCCCCACCCCCTCAGAAGTTACCCATGTATGACAGCAGAAGGAGGTAAGACCTGTTTGTAATGAGGTCCCAGGCATCCAAACCTTTCATGACTTGCTTATCACATGGTCAACAGCTTGGGGATGCAATTTGAAGAGAGAACAAGACATTGTGTCCAAAGTCCCGGAGAAAAACCTGCAAGGACCTGAATGCCAGCTGACAGGTGCCTCAGGCAGTCACGATCAGGGGTCAAAGCTGCCCTGTGTCTGGAGGACAAAAGGGCTGCAAATTCAGCCTCCTGTCATGGAGCCAACAGAGCTCAAAAGGCTAAACGAGGCTTCATCTCCCAAGGCCACGGTGGGGCACAGCCCTGTATACAGGCTGCAGAGGGAGGCCTTCTCAATAGTGCCAAGGGCAGCAGAACAGAGGAGCAGAGACCTGGACCCCAGTTACAGAAAGTCACTAAGCCCAGGGTTTCCATCGTGCTCGGTATCCTCCAGAAGCCTGCAACCTTCCCTATTATCATCTCTGGCCAACCTCACCACGTGGAAAAACATCCAGACATTCAAGGGGACCAGGACCCCACTTACGGGCTGCAGGCCGCAGGGTGGGGTGGATGCAGAAGAACAGCTGGCCAAGTGTCACATCACTCGCTTCCAGGGACTCGGGTATGGAATAGATAATATAGTCTTCCCACAAGAGGGATGGTAGTAGCACATCATGTGAGCTAACAAGTAGCCAAAATAACATGCTAGCCACCCAAAAAGAGGAGGCCTATGACCTGTACCCTCAGATACAGGGAGGTTGCATGCCCTAAAATATTAGTGGGAGGACGAGGGGGTCCTAATGCTCCTCTAGACCAGCAGGCACGGAAATTTATACTAGTGCTTAACCCCCTAGGTGAGGAGGTGGGAGGATAAAGCTACAAGGGCACAGCAAGCCCCTTTTTTGGCACTGGGAAGACAAAGTATGCTGTAGTGATTTATAGTTTCATAGTTTTATTTTAAGAACAAAAAAGAAAATAACAAATGCTTTCATTCCCAGGCATTCCTCTCTCTCACTATACTCATGCTGACAAGAGAAAAAGAGTGTTCCCAGGTCAGAAAAGAGCTCAGTGCAGCAAACTGCTTGACCTCCAGCCTCACACTGGAAAATCCTCCTCCACTTCCAGAGGGCAAGAAGGTGGAGACCGGCACCCTCCTTACAGCGTATGGTCCAACCGACTAGCCTCCTCCTGAGGTTCTGGTTGAATTTCTCCCCCCACCTTTTTGTTTTTTGGTCACTCCATCCACGGCCCCACCAAGTCCTGGGACCTCCTGGTCAACCTCCTCCTGGCCCTGGCCAACTGGACCCTGTACTCGACCAGGAAGGTGCCCAGAGACTATGGTGCAGCTTTCCTCTCATTTGTCTGTGCACATTTCTGGGCAGAGCACCAGTGGGCAGCATCCATTGGCTCCTTGGATGCTTTTGAGGACCGGTGGGAGCGGCCCAGGAGGCTTTGCTTGGTGTCCCCCTCCGGAGCACTTACTTTCACTTTTTGACACTTTGACCTCCATGTCACTCCTATCCTGTTTTTTTTCTTAGTTGTCCCACAAAATAAGTTGATCCATTCATCCATTAGCTCCCACATAGTGGGGGCTATTAGTTTACCGGGTGGGCCTTAGAGCATGCAGCAATTTAGGGCTCTAAGTAATGGAGAAACAGACAGGCCAGCCAAAGGAAAGAGCTGTCACCAAAGGCACATTGGGACCTGGACCAATGTACAGGGTGGTCCATTCCTCTGCAGAATCTAACCTTGACCAAGAAGAGGCACAGGACTCACACCCTCATTACAGGGTGGCCAAGAGGTCCAGACGTGCTGTGCCAGGCATAAATGCAGGAAGGACAGGTGCTGGGATGCAGGGAATGGAGAGGAGGCCAGAGGCTGTAACCCACGTTACAGGAAAGTCACAAAGCTCTGGATTCTGAAGAGTTTGCTGTCACCCCACAAGACTCGGCTGCTGTCTGCAAGGCCGCCCTGGTGCACAATGCTGCAGACTGCTCAGTCCCTCTCAGACCAGCAGAAGAAGGCTACACCCATCCCACAAACAGGCTCCTCTCTGACTGGCTGGCTTGGCAGTGGACTTGGCCTCCTGATTATGGGACATCCAGTGCTACTCACATTCAACTCACCTGTTGTTCTCACGTGGCTGGAGGTAGCATGCACCCCGCTTCCAGGAGGCTGCGCTGTCAGCACCCACTTCTGGCAGCTGGCTTGGACCCCAATTACAGGGCGGCTGTTGAAGACCACCAATCAGATGGATGGCCGTTAGATACAAGGTGGCGCTGACACACACCTTGCTTACAGGGTTGTCTAGCTTCTACCCAACTGCAGCAGAAGCACAACAGCATCAAGGGCAGAGACCTGTGTCTGGGTTACAGGGAGCTCGCCAAAGGCTCACACAGCCAAAATCTGGCTAAGACATGATAGAGACCTAAAGGGAGGGAGGTTGCTCTGTCCAGAGTCCCTTGCCTTCACATAGTTTCTCTGGCTGGCTTTCCTCCTGCCTCGCCCCTTCTCCGCTGCTTCTCCGGGGCTTCTCCAGGGTCTTCCTCTGCCAGGCATTGAAGTTCAGGGTCATCATGTTGTACTTGCTGGAACTGGGTGGGACAGGTCACCCAATTCAGACATAGACCTAGAACGGTCTCAGTTGGGGCTATGGGCAGCATCTCTCCGACACATCCTTCACCACTACGTACTTTCTTCTGCTCCTCTTCAGTGGTTCTCACCCTCTACAGGACTCTATATATTGGCTCCCATTCCCTTCTGATAATCATTTTGCAGGAGAGTGTTGGGGCTAACCCCACCTTAAGCTCCTCCTGGTATTCCATTACCCGGAGGGGCACATAGCAGCCTTCAAAATGCATTTCCCCTCCCAGGATACATGTCATCGTGATTGGCTCAGCCCGACGGATCCCTCATGTTGGAGCCAAGTCAGCTGTTAGGAGCAACTGTGAACACCCTGCGTCTAGAGAGGCTCTTACTGACCGCTCTCCAATCCAGGCCACGACAACCAGTGCTCCCAACCCTTGACCTGAACCCTGTCTGTGAAGCTGCAGCCCGCGGGTTTGCCACGCTCCTCTTCCTGATGCCTTTCCCTAAATGAAGGAACGGGGTTGATGGGCTTATTTAAGGTACCGAAGCCTTGAGGACATTCTTTAGCCATATGTCCTGTCTTCCCACAGTGGTAACATACACCACCTCGTAGTATGACCTTTGGTGGGCCCGGTTTCCATTCTTCTTCACGTGGGGTATTCATAGTAGGAGGCCTAAGACCTCGGCTGTGGCCCCCATCACCTTCAGATACTGTATGGGTCTCCGCAATTCTGAGGGTTTCCTCACAGCCACGAGGCTGGTGTCGGTGTACCCACCTCTGTGTATCCTCCTCTAGATCCCACATGAATTGCTCTAACACTTTTTGATCCAAGACCCCATCTCTATCATGATGGTTAAGAGGGAGCCACTTCTTTAACCTATCTCTGAGTACTTGCATAAGGATACGGGGCTGCCTCTCTTCACACGTTTCCCGGGCCTGGAATACTAACCTATGATTTTTCTGGTGTTATCTTGAGACGGTACAAGACCTTGACAGTCTTGTAGTTGCATGTGTCTTCTCTAGGCAATGACTGGTATGTTGCCTGAGCCTTATCAACTACTAATGCTCCCAATTGATGAGCCCACTGGGAGCGATCCAAGCCCACCTGTATGGCTGTTCGCTTAAATGATTCTATGCAGGCTTCTGCATCATCTTCCTTAGTCATCCGTGGCATTTTGAATAAGGAAGAATTTCTCTGCAGCCATTCCTGCTGCAAGGCACCTTGCCGTTGCTGCAGGTCTTGAACCTGACCAATGGCTTGCAAGGCCTGCCCCAACATTTGTGTGTGTGAGATCCCTGTAGGATCCATGCTGATCTATCCTAGGTTGGATCGCTGATCCTCCCATTCCCAGCCAATGCACCACTGTAACGCTCCCGATTATCTGAGGGCAAGTTCTTCTTGAGTCCCCACCAAGTTAGGCCTTCTCTCAACTCACCTGCCATGACTTTGATGATACACAATTTGATAGGAGGGGTTCAGTATTGTTCAATACAGGGGCCCCACTTGGGGTTACTCATGGATCCGAGAGTGTCTGATGAAGGGGGCTCCACCTCCCCCACATCCCCAGCCACACACCAGCTGTTGGTGTCAAGACAATGGACTGATATGGGATCCTGGCTTGATCCATGTTTTGAGCTAAGAGGCAATTCCAAAGGCACTTCCTAGCTTTGTCCGGATTGCTCTGTGGCTCCCTTGCTGACAAGGGGTTAACTCTGAGCTTAAGCCCAGACCTTAGAGCTCTGCTGGTCCCAGGCAGCCTTCTCTCAAAAAAGGAAAAAAAAAAAAGCTGAAAAAGAAAGAAACAAAGAGGAACCTAATTCCTATGTTCGTTGTCTCTATTCTGGCTGATGACCATCTCAGCCTGCCAGCAACACTGCCAGCTCACTCAAGCTGCTGGGTTTCGTTTAGTAAATGAGGCTTCACTCCCTAGCCTTGGGAACACAAAGCCTATACTGCTCAGTATATATTGAGCCCTCAGGCTCCACTCTGCCTTGGTGTCCCATGTCTGCCACAGCCTCTGCCATAACTGGCGCAGAGGCAGGCTCTCCACCCTCCTCCCTGGCACTCTGGGTGTCTTTTCAATCTCTCGTGGTGGCACCAGGGGCTGATGTCATCAGCCCAGTGCTGCCCAGCTTGATTGACAGGTGGCTTTTAAACTTCAGCGGTGGTGCCACGTGTCATCACTGCCCTGCCACCTCCTAGGCAAAAGATCCCTAGTACCAAGGAGGTAGCTGGCCCAGTGTGAGTGTTATGTTTTATTGGGAGCTTGTTCAGCCCATGCAGGGTTTTGGGTCTTGCTCATGGGGTCTTTCAGACCCCTTTCGTTACAGCGGGATTTGCGGCTGAAGCCTCAGGTGGCCAGTCCAACCGCACAGCAAAGTCGAGCGACATCTGCCATTAATCAGCAGGGATTCAGCATCTTGGGTGATCAGCCATTAGGCATTCAGCATGCAGTGATTCCAAGAGAGCCACTGCAGAAATGAAAGAGGGCAGCAGGTGGGGGCAACTTGGATGTGAAATGACAGGAGAGAGGAAAAACTGTGCAGTGAGGAAGGATGAGCTTGGAGGTGAAAGATATCAGGCACCAAGGAGGTGGCTGGCTCATCAAATTTATTTGTCTCTTAAATAGCAGGTCAGCTCACACCTGCTTTTCTGTCATCTTCTCTGCTTCTCCCTCCGGCGGCCACGTAGCTTGACCCCCGAAGGGGACTCGTTTTGTGGGATTTGCAGCTGAAACCTCAGCTCTAACTGGGAGGCAAAAGATCCCTAATACCAAGGAGGTAGCTGGCCTGTCAATTCCATTAGGCTTGTGCTTCCCAGTGGCCTTGAGAGGACGCAGGGCCCTTGAAATGGCTATCAGTGCTTGACCTCCCATAGAGCTAGGCAGCACCACTCCACAGCTCGGGCTTCTGTGTGTGAAAGACTGTCAGTGCTTGATATCTTCACAAGCAGGGCAGCACTATACGGCAGCTTGGCAAGATAATCCTGAGAGCAGACAGCGGAGGCCTTAATGTACTTCACCTGCTGCAGGCCCAAATGGGGCCTTAAGGGAGGACTGCAGATGGAGGCTCATGGGCCTTGCCCGCTGCCGACCCAAGGGAATGGAGCAGACTTCCAGCCCCGACTGCTGATCACCGGTGCTTGACAGACTACGAACCAAGCGGCACCTACCATGGTTCAGGATGTCACTCGCTTCAGCCTAACTCAGTAATTGGCCAGAAGAGGGGCTGCAGAGACTGAGGAGGCTCCACGGCTCAACCTCACCTTGTCCGCACGAGCCGGCTGGGGCTTGATGGTCACTCTCTGCCGGGCAGCCCCAAACCTGCTAGGGTTTGCTACAGATTGCACCCACGGTAGTTACTCCTAGTGACTCCCACCAACAAAAAGCAGGTAGTGGGAGCCCAGGCCCGCGGTGAGCACAGCTTACTTTGCCTTTCCTGCGCCTCCTCATGAGGGCAGCTGCTCTTCCGTGCAGCAGCCCTACCGTGGGCACAAATAGGCTTCTGTCCTCCGCCTTCCCCGGGACACCTGAAAAAGAAGTAAAAATCCCGTGGGCGAACAGAAAAAAGCCTGCGCTCAGCACTGCGCAGCCTGAGCTTTGGCTGTTTGGTGGGGAAAGCCGAGCGGTTTTGCTGGGGGCCTTCCTGCTGAAGCCCACATTGATGAGCTCATCACAGCACCGACTGTCCGCCCTCACCTGCCCCGGCTCCGTCCCGCCTCAGGCGACGCTCCTGCTCCCGCCTCCAAGCAACTCGGGGCGGCCAGCCCGGCCCGGCCCGGCCCAGTCCCCTCCGCGCGGGGCCCTCGCAGCGCCGCTGCCGCGGTTGAGGCTGGGGCGGTTTGGCGGACATGAGCTCGAGGCCGGGCCTGGCGGG
>NW_017728965.1:1449186-1464101 GCF_001723915.1 Gavialis gangeticus
CTGGCGGGTGTGTGCTGAGCCCCCTCCCGCGGGCGGCTGTGGTGCGTGTGGGGTGGGGCGGAGGCCCGAGGCGGCTGGACAGAGCTGGCGGCGGAGAGCCAAGGCCATGGCAGAGTGGCTGCGCGGAAGAGCAGGCCGCCCTCACGAGGAGGCGGAGGAAAGGTGAAGTAAGTGCAGGCCTGGGCTCCCGCTGCCCGCTTTTTGTCGGTGGGAGTCGCTAGGAGCACCCACCCTCGGTGCAACCTGTACAGTAATTCTCTTGCAACCACTGAGCGCTGAATCCCAGCCCCTGGTCACCCAAGATGGTGAGTTGCTTGCTGGCTGTCCGGGAGCGAAGCGCTGGAGATGGGACCAGCCATGGTAGAGGCAGATTTGGGCATAGACCTAGAGCTGGCGACCAGTCCTGCCCCGTTCTGGCAAGTGCAACGTGATGACCCTGCACTACAGCGCCCGGAGGAGGAAGACCCTGGAGAAGGCCCGTTGAACAGAGGCACCTGGTAGGAGGTAAGAAAAAATCTTCTATACCGTAACCAGAGGAGTATGGGTGCTGGAAAGGAGGTAGCCCCGCTGGTGATACCAGGAATATTTCAACTAGTGTATGGCTATAACCCTAGAGGCCTTATGTAGGTCCTCCAGGAAGAATGGGAGAAGCTGGTAGAGCCAAGTATTGGGGCAGAAGGGCATAGGCAACAGTTGCGACAGCGCCTGCAAAAAACACAGCAGTTGGCCAGTGAGAATTTGAAAGAGGCTCAACAAAGGCAAAAGACACAATGTGATAAGGATTTTTTGTTTGGGTGATAAGGTCCTGGTCAAACTTCCCTTGTCCGTGAGCAAGCAGCTCACACAATGGCAAGGCCCCCCTGAAGTGGCCTGACAGGTGGGACCAGTAGATTATGAGGTCTTAAAGCCAGGACGTAGAATGGAGCAACAAATCTACCACAAATCTCTTGAAGGAATGGAAAAGGCCCCAAGGCTGGATGGCTATGCAAGAAGATGGAGCCAAAGATTTGGAGGTCCCATGGCTGGAGCCAGAAACTGGGGAAGCAGCCGTGGCCTCTAGTCTGTTTTGGAGAAGAACCCTTCCTTCCTCAGAAAGGAATTGGAAAGACTAGTTCAGTCTCTTAAGGATGTCTTCAGGGAAGAACCAGGACACGCTAGAGGGGTGGAACGTGTCATTAAAACACCAACGGGCACCTTGGTTAGGGAAAGTTGGAGGCCTTTCCCCAACATCTACATCAAGAGATACAAACGGAACTAAGGAAGATAATAGAGCAGAAGATTATACATCCCTCCTGCAGTCCCTTGTGCAGTCCCAGTGTGCCTGTAGCTAAACCTGATAGTTCGCTACATCTTTGTGTTGACTTTCAGAAGCTGAATGCCGTAACAACCTTTGATGCATTTCCCATGCCACACATTGCGCACCTGGTAGAACGAATATAGGAATGTATAAATACAACTAACACATTATTACCAAAGGTTCATACCTTCCCAACAAATATGGGAAGCCAGTTTCATAACAACCCTTGATCTATCAAAGAGGTACTGGCAGATCCCCATGCCCTTAGAGATTGCACGAAAATGGCCTTTGGAACACCTTGGGGACTTTATGAATTTTTACGTATGCCGTTTGCACTCAGCCATGCAGTGGCTACCTTCCAGAAACTCTTTATTGGATCCCCACGCAGCCTACACTGCAGTGTATATTGATGACATTGTTATCTTCATGAGGGACTGGTCCCAACATATACAGTGAAAGCTGTTTTAAGGGAATTGCAAGCCGCCGGCTTAACAGCAATGCAAAAAAATGCATATTGGCAGGTAAAGACCAAACATCTAGGCTTCTTAGTGGGGCAAGGAATCATTAAACCGTTGATAGACAAGGTAGAGACGATCTGCCAGGTACAACCTCCACAAACAAGGCAGCAAATGCGTTCATTTATGGGACTAGTAAATGTTGCATTTCTGCTGCGGTCAGGGAGAAGGTAGACAACCCTGTCATCAAGGTGTGTGTCACCGTCACCTCATTTCTAAAGGCCATCCATCTGGTGGGTGGTCTTGTGCAACTCAGCCGCCCCGTAATTGGGGTCCAGGCCAGCTGCCAGAAGTGGATGCCGATGGCACCGCCTCCTTTAAGCAGGATGTGTGCGAGAATGATAAATGATTTGAATGTGAGTATCATTGGACGTCCTGTAATCGGGAGGCCAAGTCCACTGCCATTGCCATTGCCATAGCCAGTCAGAGAGGAGCCCCTGTTGGCCGGGTTGTCGTAGCCTCCTTCTGCTGGTCTGAGAGAGACAGCAGCCGAGCCCTGTGGGGTGACAGCAAACTCTAGAATCCAGAGCTTTGTGACCTTCCTGTAACGTGGGTTAAAGCCTGTGGCCTCCTCTCCATTCCCCGTGACCCGGCGTCTGTCCTTGTCCCTGCATTTATGCCTGGTACTCCATGTCTGGACCCCTCGGCCACCCTGTAACGAGACTGTGAGTCCCATGCCTCTTTTTGATGGAGGGCTAGATTCTACAAAGGAGTGCTTGCTGCTTCTTGGCCAGAGGCAAGACTGAATTGTACGGTGCCTTGTGCATTGTAGCTACCTCATAGTAAGTGTCTGAGATCGCTGCCATAGCTGGCTGGTCGAGGAGAGGCCCTCCTGTAAGCAGGGTGTGCATCTCCCTTCCCCCTTGTTTCTGCTGGACAGGGAACTCTGGTTCTTTGAGCGCTGTCACCTCCCTGTAACTTGGGCTCAGGTCTCTAGACTCCTCTTTTCTGCTGCCCTTGGTGCTTTTCAGAAGCTTCCTCCCCTTTTGCCCTTGTTATCAGGGCATTGGTCACTTCTGACCGTGACTTGGGAGCTGAGGCCCCTTGGGTTCTGTGGCTTCCATGACAAGAGGCTGAAGTCACGGCCCTTTTGTGCTGCAGACATGGAGCCGCTTTGACCCATAATTGAGGCTGCCTGGGGCACCTGTCAGTTGGCATTCAGGTCTTTGCAGTTTTTTTTCCTGGCTTCATGCCCCATCAGGGAGCACTGCCCTGTAAGCAGGGTTGCCGGTGTTTCTGGTCACTTCTTATGGTGCTACCCTAGCAGTTCTGTCCAGAGTCCTGGCCCATCTCGCTGTGCTTCTGGCTGGCCTCGATGTTAGTAGCTGAGCCTGCAGATGTCTGCCCTCTCCCGTTTCAGCGGACAGAGGACAGAATGGCAACAGGTCCATGTAAGGGTAAAAGAGGGAGAGAAGTTGGGGCCTGTAGACCCGTCTTCCACTGCGCTGACTTAAATCCCGTTTCTCTCTTGTTCTGTATGTTCCCAGAAGGAGAAGCCACGAAGATGACAGACAAATAGGAGTTAACTGATAGCCAGGGAAGAAAACCATGCCAGCCCACCAGGAGGCAAAGGTAAGAGAGTTTGGGTAAAGGCTAGGGATTAGTGAGCCATGGTAGGTTTGGAGTGCTACGACCTCCTGCCCCCGCCGGCTTATGAGCAAGGTGCAGGTCTCATGCTCTTTCCCCAAATCATAGGCTACTTTGTGAGGTTGGCCAGAGGTATTACCCATGGATTAGGGGGAAGGTTGCAGGCTCCTGGTGGATACTGAGTGCGCTGGAACCCCTTCACATCAGGGCTGAGAAGGGAGAAGTTGCAGTTGCTAGGCATGTGCTCGGGCTGTGTCGACTTAAAGCCAGTTTCGGTCTTTGTTCTTACAGTCGTCAGAAGACCTGGCAGTGAAGGGGCGAGGTGGGAGGAAAGCCAGCCAGGAAAACGGGATGCATAAAAAAGGGACTCTGGACACAGTGCCAACCCTGCCCTTAGATCTCAGTCACATATATGAGCCAAAATTTGCTTGAGGGAGCCTTGGAGCAGTGGGAGCTCCCTATAACCAGGAAGCAGGTCTCAGCTTTGTGTGCTGTTGCTCTTGCAGAGCTGTCAGGTGAGAGGCTGCCCTGTCTGTCACCTCCCCCTTGATTCTGATGCTTCTCCACTTGCTGCAGTGATGGCGCGGCATGGCTGCCCTGTAATCAGGGCCCAGGCTCACTGCTGTAGCTGGCTACTGAGTGAGCAGCCACCTTGTTCAAAGGGTGCTTGCTGCTTCTTGCTGCGAGGCAAGACTGAGTTGTATGATGCTTTGTACATTGTAGCTGCCCCAATAGTAAGCATCTGAGACTGCTGCCGTAACTGGCTGGTGGAGGAGAGGCCCTCCTGTAAGCGGGGCGTGTGTCTCCCTTCCCCCTTGTTTCTGCTGGACAGGGAACTCTGGTTCCTTGAGCGCCATGACCTCCCTGTAACTTAGGCTCAGGTGTCTAGACTCTTCTTTTCTGCTACCCTCGATGCTTTTCCGAAGCTCCCTCTGGCCTTCACCTCTGTAATCAGGGGCTTGGCCTTGAATTCAGGACTGAGGCCTGACTTGGCGCTTTGAGCTGTGGCTTCCATGACAGGAGGCTGAAGTCACGGCCCTTTTGTCCTCCAGACAAGGGGCAGCTTTCACTCCTGATTAAGAACTCTTGAGGCACCTGTCAGCTGGCACTCAGGTCTTTGCAGGTTTTTCTCCAGGCTTTATGCCCCAGCAGCCAGCTGTTTGGAGGGGGCACTGCCCTGTAAGCAGGGTTGCCAGTGTTTCTGGTCACTGTTTACGGTGCCGCCCTAGCAGTTCTGTCCAGAGTCCTGGCCCATCACACTCTCTGCTTTTGGCTGGCCTGGATGTCAGCGGCTGAGTTTCCAAATATCTGGGTAGAGTTCAGATTGGCAGCAGGTTCAGGCAGTGGTTAAAGAAAGAGAAAAATTACGGCCTGTAATTGTGTCCTTGAACACAACGAGTAAAATGTAGCGTTTGTCTCCCATTTTTGTAGCCCCTGGAAAGAGAAGCAGAAAAGACAAAAGACGAGCTGTAGTCAGGTGATGAGAAGGAAAGAAAACCATGCCAGTGAAGCAAAGGTATGGGAGTTTTGATTCAGGGACTTTTGGGTTTTTTTTGCTTGGTTTTTATTCCATCGCCAAGCTGTAGACCTTGGGATCAGTGGGCCTCAGAAGGTTGGATAACTGGCACCTTCTTATAAGCAGGGTTTGTGTCTTAGCTCCTGATGTTGTCATACATGGGTAAGTCTTGCACAGTAGGAAGCAGCATGTACCCCGCTTACAGGAGGCTGCTGTTGGCAGCCACTTCTGGCAGCTGGCCTGGACCCTGATTTACAGGGCGGCTGCGCTGTGCCAGGCCACCAACCAGATCAAAGACCTTTAAAAATCAGGTGGCGGTGACACACACCTTGCTTACAGGGTCATCCTCCTTCCACCTGACTGCTGCACAAGGGCAACAGCATCAAGGGTGGAGACCTATTTCCAGATTACAGGGAGCTTGCCCAAAGGCTCATACAGCCAGAATTTGGCTAATACATGAACGAGACTGAAAGGCAGCACAGCCATTCTGTCTAGAGTCCCTTCCTTTGCCTTCCATTTTGCTGGCTTTTCTCATCCCATTTTGCTGGTTTGCTCACTGCTTGTCCTTCCGGCGCCTGCAAAAAGGAAAAAGAAAAAAAATAAGAACCCACTGCCCCACAAAAAATAGGGGAGAGACAGTCTGAGTGTAGGGCATGGAGCCAGAGGCTGGGACAAGCTGTAATGTCTCTCTGTTTGGTTCTTCCCTGTAACCCAGTTGATCTGTCTTCTGTTTGACAGAGGGACGAGCAGAAGTGTCCTTGTTCAGCTACCAAACACTCGATCAGTTGGGAATGGAAAGCCACGGGCCACAAGCCTATGGACTGAACTCATACCATGGCACAATATACAGCAGCAGGAGGCACCTGGAACCCTTCTTGCAGGACGGTGTCTCCTCCCAGCCGCTGGCTTCCATGGCAGAAAGCCACACGAACAGTGCGTATGACAACAGGTGGGTAAACGAGAGGGAGGAGTGCCTGGGAATGAAAGCATTTGTTATTTTCTTTTTGTTCTTAAAATCAATGCCGCTTACTTTATTTTCTTCCCAGTGCCAGAAAAGGCTTGCTGTGCCCTCTTAGCCTTATTGTTCCTCCTCCTCACCTAGGGGTTAAGCACTGGTATAGATTTCTGTACCTTCTGGCCTAGGAGAGCTTTAGCGCCGCCCCCCCCACCCCCCCAATATATTAGGGCACACTACCTCCCTGCATCTGAGGGTACAGGTCTTGGGCCCCCTCTTTTTGGGTGGCTAGCATGTTATTTTGGTCACTTGTTAGTTCACATGAAGGGTTACTACCATCCTTCTTGAGGGAAAACTATATTATCTGTTCCGTACCCGAGTCATAGATTCATAGATTGTTCGGGGCTAGAGAGGACCTTGCAGATCATCAGGTCCAGTCCCCCTGCTCTAGGCAGGAAAAGACAACTGGGGTCAAGTGACTCCACCGAGGTCACTGTCTAGTCTCCTTCTGAAGATTGCCAGGGTAGGTGACTGCACCACCACTGGAGGGAGTTTATTCCACACTCTGGACACCCTGATGGTGAAGGAGTTTTTCCTGGAATTGAGCCTGAAGCAGCCTTCCAGGAGTTTGTATTCATTGTTCCTGGTCTTCCCCAGGGGTGCCCCGGTGAACCGCTGTTCACAGAGCTCTTGATGTACTCCTCTGATGTAGTGGTAAACCACTACCAAGTCCCCTCTCATCCTTCTCTTCGGCAAGCTGAAGAGGCCCAAGTCCTTCAGCCTCTCCTTGTGTGGCTTGTCTTGCAAGTCCCTGATCATACAGGTGGCTCTTGTCTGGACCCTCACAAGATTTTCCACGTCCTTGTCCCTGGAGATGGCACTTGCCCAGCCGTTCTTCTGCACCCCCCACTCTCTGCCCTGCAGTCTGTGAGCAGGGTTCGGGTCCCCTTGAATGTCTGGTGTTGTTCCACTTGGTGAGGTTGGCCAGAGACGGCACCCATGGACTACGTGGAAGGTTGCAGGCTTCTGGAGGATACTGAGCATGGTGGAACCCCTGGGCTTAGTGACCTTCCTGTAACGGGTCCAGGTCTCCGCTCCTCTGTTCTGCCGCCCCCGTTACTATTGAGAAGGCCTCCCTCTGCAGCCTGTAAATGGCTGTGCCCACTACCCCTGTGCCTTGGGAGATGAAGCCTCGTTTAGCCCTTTGAGCTCTGCGGGAGATGAAGCCTCGTTTAGCCCTTTGAGCTCTGCGGCTTCTGTGA
The DNA here is from genome assembly GCF_001723915.1 of Gavialis gangeticus. Taxonomy (NCBI): domain Eukaryota; kingdom Metazoa; phylum Chordata; order Crocodylia; family Gavialidae; genus Gavialis; species Gavialis gangeticus. The sequence continues at coordinate 1,456,319 of NW_017728965.1, forward strand.
CAGAAGGCTGAATTTGTGGCCCTTTTGCCCTCCGGACATGGGGTAGCTTTGACCCCTGATCAAGACCGCCTGAGACACCTGTCAGCTGGCATTCAGGTCTTTGCAGGTTTTTCTCCGGGCTTCATGCCCCAGCAGCCAGCTGTCTGGAGGGGGCACTGCCCTGTAGGCAGGGTTGCCAATGTTTCTGGTCACTTTTTAAGGTGGCGAACAAGTAGTTCTGTCCAGAGTCCTGGCCCATCGCGCTCTGTTTGTGGCTGGCCTGGATGTCAGCAGCTGAGCCTGCAGATCTCTTCCCTCCTCGCTTTTCACAGACAGAGGACAGAGTGGCAGCAGGTTCAGGTAAGGATAAGAGGGAGAGAGAAGCTGGGGCTTGTAGTCCTGTCCACTGACTCTCTGACTTTTAAATCCAGTGTCTGTCTGCTTTTTAAATTCCCAAAAGGAGAAGCAGAGAAGATGACAGATGAGCCACCGAGGAGGGATGAAAAGCATCTCAGCCCAACCAGTAGGGAAAGGTAAGGGAGTTTGGACACAACGTCTTGTCCTCTCCAAGTTGCATCCCCAAGCTGTTGACCGTGTGACAAGTGAGTCATGGAAGGCTTGGATGTCTGGGACCGCCTTATAAATAGGTCTTACCTCCTCCTGTTTTTGTACGAGGGTAACTTCTGGGGGAGGGGGTGGTATTGCTCATCAGGGATCCTGTTTTTTCTGATTTAAAAAATCCCCAATTTTCAGTTTAAAAAAAGTAACCCCAAGTCCACATGTTTCATTATTAAAAGGAGGGAGGGAAATGTTTAAAGTATGCTTAGATAAGGACAGATGGAGACTGCTGTATGAATCTCTAAACTTTCAAACACCCATTAGGAGTAAGCAGCCACGTGCTTCAAGTTGAACTATGCATTCGGTCTTGGTTTTGCCCTGATCATGTGCAATGCGGTTGAGGCATTGTTCTCGTTGTGTATATTGATATGTGGTACTCAAAGTTTTTGCAGGTTGTTTGGCTTTGCTAGTTAAGCAGTTGATCAAAATAGATGCGATTGAAGACAGCGTGTAGGTTTTTCTTTGTTGAGTTGTTGAGTGGTTCTTGGTGACAGTGTAGAAATGCAGTTTTGTGCTTGTTTCTGTCTGTGGTTTGGCTGTAGCTTGCTTTGGCTGTGGGTTGTGGGGCTAATTTGAGGCTGTTTGTGGTGCAATTTGTTTGTGTTTGTAAGTTAAGGCTCCGTGGGTGTTTGAAAGTATCAATCTTGGGCTCCCTGGGGACAAAGATCTCATCCCGGTTTCGAAATGATTGGAAAGGTAGTTGGCTTGGTCAGCGTCAAACTGGTAGGAACTAAGATGTACACAGCCAAACAATAAATGATATAAAAAACTTCTCAACTTGTGGCTGGTGCTTTTCTACACTGAGAAGATTTTGTCCTTATCTTTTCCTATTCAATGCTGGGTGAATGAATAAACTTTTTTATTCTATCTCCTGATCTGATTTGTGTTCTTACTTGTTTAATGCAAATATTTCCCTTCCGATTTACAAATGGTAAAAGAATGTGTAACAGATGGTTCCTAGTCATGAATTTATGATTGTTAATGCACTGTAGGAAATCCATCCTGTTTCTCTGAGGAAATAAAAAGTAAGGTACAGTGAAGTTGTGATGCTTTTGTGTAATCTGTTGAAGTTCAGGTGTTCCTCATCTAAAAAGAAAAAAATGGTCCCAATAAAAATAAAATGCTCAGTAAACTTATGCGCTTCTTGGTGTTTTTTCTTAGTTCAGTTGTTTTGTACCTTTTTCTCTGAATGCCTTCAGTACAAGTCTTGCTACTTCTAATGGCAAGATAGGTGCTTTTTCTCTAACGAGCTAGGTCACAGTGGTGGGAAGATGCAGTTGTCACCTTGGAATAGAGAGAATGACTGTCGACCTCCAATTGCCTCAAGTTTTCATGAGTCTCTTAAGTCCAGCTGTGGTCCTTCCTTGCCTGTTTAATGTAATGTCTACAGGCTTTCAGTCATCTGTAGCTGTTTCATCCCTGAAGGGCTGCTGAGTTCTGGAGGAGCCAAGCCCATTTTTTCACTGCCGTTATATATAGTTTGCCCCTGTGGTCCAGTAGTCCTGGTCACTGTGGAGGGGGTCTGGAGGGGGCAATGTGGGGAAGTTCAGAGCTGGGCTGAGGTTTCCCTGCCAGGTGCGCACATGACTTTTCCTGGCCTGGGGCACCAGGAAAGCCACCATCTGAGTGACTGGCAACTGTAAGCAGGTGAGGAAGGAAACTTGGGCTGTGGTGAGGATCAGGTTGAAGGGGTGGCACAGGGAGGCATTAGGTGCAGAGCTGCAGCAATCTTGCCAACAAGTGGTGGAGCAGGACTCAGAAAAGCTGGAAGTGCTGAAGGGGCATGGCTTGGTGGAACGTATCTGCTCTTCCTTTATGCACTGCCTGTGTCTTCCTTGTGCACGGTCCGCCCCTTTCTCACGCGGGGGCTTCGCCTGCAGCTTCCAGGCTCAGCGGCTGTCAGCGCCAGCAGTCACAATCAATAGGTCCAGCAGGTGAGTGGCAGGAGTGGGGCAACAGGATGGGTTGCTGGGGGACCCTTCCCAGAGCAGGTGGGTTGAATAGTTATATGGGAGCTTGCCAGGGCATTGAGGGATTCCACCCAGGCAGGGGCAGGTGAGTTGGAGGGGGCAAGTGTGGGGTGCAGGAGTCCAGAGACTTGGTGTGCATGAACATACTTTTTTTGTATCTCTGGCTATGGTCACCTGGATGGCAGTAGCCCTGTGGAGGCAATGGTTGGAGCTGGCTTCAAGGTCTGATTGCCTGGGATTTTAGGCAGGGAAGCAAGTGGCTGGACCAGGGGCATTGGGAGCTCAAGCTTTGGAGTGTATTTTGGGGAGTCACTGCTGCATGCTTTTGCCAGGTGGTTTGCCTCTGTGTTGTATGCTGTGGAAGTGGGTGGCGTAGCCACTGACAAAGATCTCCTCCCCTTGGAAGTTTATCAGATGGAGGTATCAGCCTGCATGTGCACCCACAAGATCAGGGGTCTCAACCCCTAGCCCCCTTCATGGATGTGAAAATTTGGCACGGGTTGTGGGGGGCAGTGGCAGCATTAATTGTTCATCCCCTGCTGCCCATTTATGGACCTGGAGGTGGATGAAGTGGCCCTGTGCACTAGATAGTGCTAACATGGGGTCAGGCAGCAGGTGGCTGGATGCAGGCACACCAAGGGTGAGGCTTATGCATAGATGCCACGTGGATTCAGGACATGGACCAGCCTCCTGCTAGTCATCTGGCCTGCAGGGCCAAAAGGTTGGGTGCTGCTGCCCTAGATCAGGGGTGTCAAATGCATCAGGTCCCATGGGTTACATTAGTGTGTTCCTGGTCCCTGGGTCAGACTGGGTCTGCAGAGCAGCTCTGCACACTGGATCCAGCACATATTGCCTATCCACAATGGCCACTGCATGCAGCATGTGCTAGATAGGTCCTGCATGCTGTGTGTAGCTCATGTGCTATATGCAGCCCTGCATGTCCTGCACATGGCATGCAGGTCAAGCTCCAGATCCATGGGCCAGATGATAGGCCTCTGCAGTCTGCATCTTTGACACCTGTGCCTTAGATAGCTCTGCCCCTGCATGCCAATTAATGTGTCACTGGAATGACCACTCTTCTGAGCTGTCCAGGGAGGATAGGTGTGCTGATATTAATATGTATGACCAATAATGTAGAAGGTACATCATTAGAGGCTAAAGCAGTCTAAGAAAGCAGGTAATTTGAATAATAATTAAGCTATTTGTTTCCTGTGGTTGACTTGGTTTTCCCAAGCCTCTTGGATTTTTGTCGATTGGTTGCAGTCAGGTTTTTGATCATTAGCATTTTAAGATCCTTCCCTGACATGACCCGGAGGAGCAGCACTTGACATGGAATGATTAGCCATTAATTTTTAACACCCATGACAGTAGACAACTTCAAATTGCAGGGTAAACTCAAGCAAATTAAGTTCTAGGCCTTACTGCCATCACAGCAAACCTCCCAGTGGCATCACTGGGAACAGAATTCACCTAACCCCTATCATGAATTATTGTATCATTCGCACTCAGGGGCAGATGGTGGGCAGCCCTGGTGTGGTTGCAGAGGGGAGTCAGAAGCCACAATCTCTGTAATAGTCCCCACTCTGCCTGCTCAGTGAGCAAGCTACTGAGAAGGTGAGGCAGTGAGCATAAGATGTAGTGGGGCGTTGCTGTGCCATCCTCTACTTTTGCTTATAGATTCTGGGCTTGGACTTCGTAGGAGAAGTCACTACTATTGTGGTTTTTTTGCTGCTTCTAAGGGCATGTTATTTCCACAGTATCTGCTATGGACAGCTGTGGCATATCAGTATTATGTCTCTCTGAGGTATTTAAACAAATATGTAGCACAAACTTGCTCCTGGAGGAGTTCCTTTTTCCAGTACATAAGCACCCTCTGCTTTCCTTGGTCTCGCTCCATACTTTGTTTTCTCTCGAGCGTCTCTGTAAAATCAAAGTTTGCCAAACCTGAGCATGTTTTTTTTTCATGTTGTTATAGATCAAGTTGTACTTACATAACTGCCTGGTATTTCTATTCTCCTCTGTGCTACTGAGACCCTGGCAACATTTGCTACTGAAAACAAATGAAGAGGAGCTTTAAATCAATGCTGCATAGGATGGCTTTGCAGGCTGAAGTGTACCACAGAGTAATTAATGTGCCCATGTGCTTTCCAGTCGAGCAAGCAACTGCTAGCCAATGAAATAAACATGCACTGTAGATGTCTCTCTCCACTGCAGAATGGAGACGCACATATTCAAGAGCTGCAGTCACAGCAGTGTTGAGTGGAAGGGGAGGGATGAGACAGATTTTATATGGCCTGTGCACCATTCGTTGCTGATGTGTATGAGTTGCCTGCTTTGCTTTAGGTTTTTTTGCAGTCCCCCTCCCTAGCTGAATATCTTGGGTACAGGGGAGCTTTCCAGATCTGAGCTTCAACTTCCAAATCTTTATTCTTGTTTAAGTGTATGTTCCCCTTTAGAAAACGGTACGAGGCCTTTGTGATACTTCTCTCTGAAATCCTTTTAATGTCTTTGGCTTTGGGTACTACTGCTGCATATATGTCTTCCCTGCTTTTGTATATCATAATTAGCACATTGCTTCCATGGTACCGCTTTTTCTTTCTGTTATTTTTTCTTCCTGCATGCATAAACATGTTCCCTCTTTATCTTTTGTTCCATCCTTCTATCTCACTGAGCATCTCCACTGTGTTTTATAGAACCCAATATTGGGCTAACTTTCCTGTATCCATCTTGCAGCATTGTGGCCCCTTCAAACTGTACACTCGACATAGAAATGATTAAAAGGTCATCATCTCTAACCCTTAAAGCTCACCATTGAAACAAAACAGTTACTCTGAGATGCCTATGCAAAGATGTCCTTTATGACTGGCTTGTGGTTTGCTTTTTTACTTCTGTGAGTATTGAAGTCATTTGCAAAGTGAATCTTTAAAATAAGAAAGATTGAGAGTCTGTTCATATTCCCACTGGCAAAATCCCCCCTGACTTCATTAGGTACAGGAGCACATCCTTATAACATTTCTATTCTCACTTTAGGTTGCTGTAATGAAATATCTATAGTATTTTGTGTCAAATTTTTCAGGAATCAATGGCTGATTCACTCCTGTCTTATGCACATGTGAAGAAAGCATGCTTCTTACTCCAGTCTAGAATTGGCAAACCTCATCTTGCAGTCAATAAATGTAGGATTTTATCTGGATTGCTCCACTCTCCCCACACCCATCTCTTTCTCCCTTCCTCTGAAGAATGGAATGATTCACGTATTATAGTAACCTACATTTGGCTTGGCACCACTCATAAGCTATTAATAGATGACAGCCACCCTGTTCTCTTTACTATTCAATACAACTTGCTTTTTTTAGACAAAATGCTCTGCTGGGTTGGGGGGTGGTTTAGTGAAGCAGTAATTGGAGGTGGAGCCCTTCTGCCCTTGGATTATTTTTCAGGCTCTGGAGCTAATGTGACAAAGCACCTTGGGTGGAGTGAGATTTTGATGCCCAGATTGAAACAGTTTAAAGAGGCCTGAAAGTGGTGACTACTGTTCTTTTCCAAATGAGGCTTGCTCCTAACGACCCTGTATCTGTTCTGTGAGTTAGGAGAACACTTCACTCTCCTTAGTGTCTGTCTAGCACTAAATTCTCCTGTTTTCCTTTTGATTGCTAAAATAGTGGGTAACAATAACACTTTTGTGTAACAAGTTAATCAGAGCCAGAAAATACTGTAACTAATGTTCACTACAATCAATGGTGTCTTCTCTGGAGCACATCACAGCTGCTCAGATTTGGGTCCTCAGGAGGGAATTGCTGCAAACTGGCACATGGCTAATCTGAGCTGCTGCAGAGGTTGAAAGGTTCTCTCAGGAGCACTGTCATGGTTGCTAGAGAAGTTTATCCTTGATTGCATAGTGGCAATACTGCTTGTGAAGGAAGCGCAACTGGAAAAGAAATAGAGGGGGAGGAAAAAGAGGAAAGGAGGTTACAATGAATGCTGTAATGCAATTAGAATAATGACCAATCCATGAAATTTCAGAGATACTAGGCCAAACTCCTCTCTAATATAACACCACTGAAATGCATATTATGGATGTTGTGCATGGAGTCTGTGATCCACAGCATGGTTTAGCTGGCACAGGCCCCTCAAAATAGCTGTGGATACAGACATGGAAGTTATGCCAAAAGTATCAGTAGGTTCATCAGTAAAGGTTCCAGCTTGGTTCCAAATCCAAAATTGAATGTCCACAAAGTTAAAGTGAGGTGTGCAATTAGGTGATCCAGTTCATATCTGCTACAGAGACACACCTGAGTTAGCATTCTAATTTGGGCCTGCATGCGGCTTTGAATGTCCCCACAAATCAAGAATGGGATGCGTCTTGTTGTTCTGTACCTTGCATGCCTTTACACAGCTCAGATCTGAAAGCACCCTTCCTCAGTGTATTGAGAGAGAGACTGGGAGGGTGGGGGTGCATGTGTGTGCATGCATGCATGGAGGTGTGCAAATGTTTTCTCGGTTGGCTGTTACAATTTGGATCTATCTTTAACTAGAATCCTCTATTAACAAAGTAATTTAAACAACTTGGCTTCAGATTTTTGGCTAGTGAAAATTGCCTTTGCTTAAGTAAGCTGGTGCTAATTTACACCAGGGAAGACTGTGGCATCATTATTGCCAACCCCATTTTAATCATGTGAGCTGTGTCTGCAGTATGGGTGACTGGTGCCACCTTAGTCAGGGGGAGCACATGCCCCCCCAGCAGTGACTGGGGGGGAGGGATGGGTCCCTTTGTGGCCAATCTCACCAGGGCTGTCCTTGTCGGGGGGGGAATCGGGGCTACTGCCCCAGGCCCTGCGCTTTGGGGGGTGCCGTGGAGCTAGGCAGAGTGGCATGGCAACTCTGTGCTGCCGCCAGCTTCGCGTCTGGCTGCTCGGCAAACCCCACTCCCCACTCCCACCGAATCCGCCTCTGAATCCAGTGCCTCTGGCCCCTTGCCACATTCCCCCACCCTGCCGCCACCAAATCTGCTGCCAGCCTCCTTGTGTCTGGGTGTGGGGCCATGCACTGGCTGATTTGCCCTGCGTCCCACACCCTGTTCAGATTGTCTCTGAATCTCGCTGACCAGGAAGCGGCCGCAGCGCTCCTGGAAGTGGCTGCGGCACTACATCCAGTGCTCCCACTCCCCGGCCGGCGCTTGCAAGGGAGGCACTGGCACTCCCACCTGCCCCCCCCCC
>NW_017728965.1:1464287-1484783 GCF_001723915.1 Gavialis gangeticus
CCCCCCCCCCCCCCGCTCATTGCCTAAGTGGGGAGCACGGCTGGTCAGGGGGTGCACCAGAGCTCTCAAAGGGTGCACATGCACCTGTGTGCCCCCCCTACACGTTGTCACTGGTCTGCAGTATGAAAATGACTGACTTGTAGATGACCATGTAACAGCTACAGGTAGAAGGGGAGAGGAAGAGGAAGGTGACAGTGGGAAAGTGACAAAGAGAGCAAGATAACCATGAGCTTAAGAGCTGTCCAAAATATTTCACGGACAAAAAGGGTTTTTCAGGGAATGCTCTCAGAATGTCAGAGCCTGTTTCAGAGCTTGCCGCATTGAGCATTCTTTGCAGTGTGTTATTTTGAACATCCTTTGACAGAGAGGATGAGTGTCTCGGTTGGAGCAGTTGCATGGTTGCTTATAATTGCTGTTCTTTCTCCATTCTGATAGCTCACTTCTTATTTCCTTTTTATGCTGCTCAAATAACATCACAATAAAGGAACACTACTTGGCTTATCCCTTCTCCTACAAAACACCACCATTTCCATCTGATGTGTTCAGCTTTGGGATGCACCACAGCTGCGCTGATAAAACAGTTTTATTCATGACCTCTATATCAGCAAAGGTCCTGCCTGACCGGTTCCTGGAGACACCATATTGACAGTGTCTCCCATACATCCTAATAAAACTATTGTGGCCACCTATGCTGAGAAGAACACAGCTGCTTCCCCTGCCCCTCTGCCTGCAGTGCAATCAATACAGCATAGCAGGAAGGGTCAGAGCATCCCTGATGAAAAATCTATCATTAAAACCAATGTTTTATTAATGACAAACAAGTTGTACTCCAAGAACTTCAAGGATAATTTGACCTCTGGGCTTTAGCTGGATAATGTTCATATGGGGGAGCAAAGGGTATGCGGCTTAATTTGCTCTACAAAGTTTTGCTAGTCTAGCTCTGTTGGCTAGAAGTGTGAGAAGATTACAAATTGTTGCCACCATGGCAGTGATGGTAAATCTCCCTGTCTGGTCTCAGTTGCACCAACAAATGATGACTTCTCTTCTGAGTCTCGGGGAGGTGGCCTAGCTGTGCCAGCAGTGAAACACCTCTTGCTGCCTCACACGGTATCTACGTGACAGAGAGCTGCTACCATAGCTTGTCACTGCTATGACAGCAGCAGTTCTGTACTGTAGACCTGTCCTAAGACTGGTACTTCGCGACTGTATCTCGTGGGACTTGAAACCTGTTTTCTGCAAGCACAACAGCTCCTTCAAAATCATCCTGGCACGGTAAATGGGCATTAAAGAATAAATATTCTAGAGCCATATTAAGTAGCTTTAATGTACATGAAGATTAAATCCATTGTGCCCTGATTCACCACTAGTGCATAATTTCAGTTTTGCCTGGGTTTGATTCTTTTGGAATCAGTATGATCGGTAATATCAGGGTGAAACTGGAGTCATAGAGTGGATTAGGCCCATTATTGTCCAGCCTTGTAAATCCCTGCTCAGGTTAGCAATCCTGAAAGTATTGGCAGGTGTATGATTTTGCAAGGCTGAGCCTTAGGTTTGTGTAGGTCATTTCTAACAAGTGATTCTCTCCTGAAGGATCAAAGGAGTTGGAGAAAAACACCCAAGTATTAGGAGTCTAGGTAACAAACAAGATAAATTACCCCCATCTTGCCCTGCTTGCTGAGTGGGTCTAGCTCTTAGTGGCCTCTGCTATTGATGTCAGTCACCTGCATGGGTGTGTCTGCCTGCTTATAAGCAGCAGGTCTCCCAGAGCCCTAAGGGGTTACTCAACAGGATAGATGTCTCTCTATCTAGTCTTGGGCTTCTGATTTCATGTTTTGTTTCTTGTGTCTTATTTTTGATTCCTAGTTTCCCAGTTCCTGAGTCCTGCCTGTTTGTTCTTCATGTCTTAAGTCCTGCTTGTTTGTTTCTGGTTTTCTGTTCCCTGGATCCTGCTTGTTGGATTCTTGACCTATCCCTGTTCTTGGTACCTGCCTGCTTACTCCTTTTTCTACACTTAAGCCTTGACCCCTGTGCTCCAGGATTTCTTGCTGCCTCTTTGATCTCCTGCAGTGCTTCCAGGCTTCAGTCAAGTCTCTGTTTTCTGATAGCCAGTTCCTGGCTGATGGCTTAGCATGGTGATCGTCCATGTCCTCATCCTGTACAGGGCTAGCTGCTAATCTGGTCCCTTGGCTAGTGATTCTGACCTGCATCTCTGCCTCTTTTTGCTTACAATCTACCTGCTACTACTTGCTTTCTCTCTTTGCAAGCCCTCGTCAAGAGATGGATGGTGTAGGGATTAGTAATTCCCTATTCTGTTACAGATTTCCCAAGACCTTTGCTTAAATCACTCTGTGTTCCCCACCTACAAGATGGGATATTAGCACTTTCATGCTTCAGAGAGACATTGAGAGGATGAGTGTTGCAGATTATGACGCGTTTTAAGGACTATAGCAATAGAAGCCATAGAAAGATAATAATTCTGAACTGCCCTTATAATGTGTTCCCTTGAGACTAGGCACCATTACATAGTCTTTCTTGCTGTTTAGTGGATTTTTCACTACTTGAGTTGAGTGAAATGCTAAAATTCATCTCAGGAGAAAGGAAGCTTTCTGTTCTCATGCTGTTTATTCCTTCCTTCCTACTGCTTCTAATTAATTAGGGAAGTTGAAGCCATACAGAAGCATGTTGGCTAGAACAGAAAACAAGGCTGCAGGAGATCACTGGTGTTGGCAGTAACCCAGATGAATTTTTCTCTCTCTGTAAGTGCATTTGTATAGGATGCGAATTTGATGCAAAGATCAATGTTGGATAACTGAAAGGAAATGATCAAATAGATTGAAGAATAAACAATTGCAGGTGCACTGAATTTCTTTCTTTCTCTTGAAGAAAACTGAGCCAAGTTTTTCCTTGTGTCTTTCAAACCCCTTTTTTAGCAGGTGTTGAACTACACATTACTTTTGTATTGCTTCAAACTTTATAGCTCTTTATCCTCAAACAGGCAGAATTTGAATTGCTGATCTGACTCGCCAGCCCAGCAGCAATCTTATGTTCAATAATTAATATGAAAGGTTCCATAAAGCCAGCTTTTTTCATAGACATCTCCTGCTCGGTGCACTGCTGTGGCAGCACCTTGATGCGATCTGCACTTCTAGACCCTAGGGACTCAAGGGAGACCACTCAGATTTTAACAACAGATGCAAAGAAGTGAAAGGTCAGTGCTTTTAGCCATTAATAATGCCCTACAGCCACTGATGCAGAGAGAGAGGCAGTGGGGGAAAAAAATCCTACTAACTCCTTTACTGACCATATAATTTTATGCACTGATCCAAGTCCCGGTCTGTACAGAACTGGCTTTAACAGCTGAGGATGTGACTACTGCTGCTATGCATTTTAATGTTGCAGGTACGTGGGTGCCCTTGAACCCTAGTGACAGTCCAAATATTTTGGGGGTAACTCCTTTTGCTGGTGCCACCAGGCACGATTCCTTTGAGGCCAGGTCTGTCTAACAGAGTTCATCTTTTAACAGGTGTTAATTAGAATTTTTCTATTGGCTTCAACAGAGCTCCCTGAATTCATACCAGTGGATGATCTGGCCCTTACGCTGCCTTCTGTAATTTTGTCTAGAAGTAAGAGTAATCAAAACAATAGATACATAAGTTGTTAAATGGCCAGCCAATGTTTAAAACGGACCCTGTCTGCCTCCTTACACCCATTGACCTGAGGGTGAGGAATTGCAAGTTATTATAGAAGATGTTGGCAAAAGAAGGGTGGGGACTGCTGTAACTTGCACCTTCTGTCCCATGGCTAATTTTGAGGAGGAGCCAAACACAATTATGCCTTGTTAAGGGGATGAGAGCCCAAGGGAATGCTAGAGCATGATCCAGTACCCATGGACATAAAGGCCACAGTGCACACCAGGAGCCTGAACTGTTGAGGTCAGCAGGATTTGTTCCATTGCCTTGGAGGAGGTTTGGATCAGGCCAGCCATCGGCTTCCTCACTGAAAAATGCAGAGGCCACTCAGCATATCTGGTGCTGCAGCCTGCCTATCATGCTGCTGTCTGCGCGTTGCAGTCTCAGCTAGTCAGTCTCCACCCCAGCATCTATCTATCAGTGCCCAGCCTCCTCCCTTACGTCAGCCGTTACTGTAGTAAGTCCCTTGCATGGAGAAACATGTCCTTTGTTAAACATGTAGCCTGAATTTCAGACTCTGCCCTTTTCCTATCGCTGTTGCTTAGCTGATATATTATTCTCATTCCTTCTCCTGTACTGAAATGCTATTGGCTGGGAGTCTTTTCTTTATTGTGGATCACTCAGTGGGGAAGCGGGGCTGGATGCAGCTCCGCTGCCATTAATCAAAATAATTCAATATCCTCTCTGCTTGTGTAGTCTGGGAGCTAATCATACCTTGCTTCATCCTCCCCCCTACCACCCAGGGGAGTGCATGATGGTAGCCCAGACCCACTTCTCCTTGGAGCTCGCCTTGGTTCTGAGCAGCCTGGCGTGCTCTGAATGGGATATAGAGCAGAACTGTGTGAGGCAATGTCTGCAGGAGGCTGAGTCAGCTCTATCTGCAGCAGTAAATCTGTCGGTAATTCCAGCAAGGACACTGCAGAAAGGGCAAAGGCATATGCTAGGAAACAAAGCGGGAGCCTGGGAAGCAAGTGGGTGTTTCCTTTTTAATGTATTGTTCTTCAGTCGTGGAGGTAATGTCCCTTTTTCCCTAAAAGGGAATAAAAATGAAACCCCTAACCCCACCACTTTCTTTATGATGAAATGCATCTAATCTAATCATGCATTAACCTTTGCTCCTGCATTAGGCTGCTGTTGGCTAGCACCCTGATGCTTTTAGACCAGGACTGCAATTAGCTGAAGTGGCTCTTGACAGCCTTCTGAGCAAACCAATAATGGGGGAGCCACATTAATGTGAAGGGAGACAGATCATTGCTCTTCCTATAGGTCACCAGGGGCTTGCTACCCAGGGGAGGATGAGAAAGGAGGCTCCTCTTCCTGAACTGAGGGCTAAATGGAGCCTTGTGTTTACTGAGGGGAGTTTCAAGGCAGCTTTCAGAACAGATGATTTGCAGAGCAGTCCTTAAATGTGCTCCTCTGAGTGTGCTCCCACTCGCATGCTTTAAAAGAGCACTCCCATCTCATGAAATATAACAGGGATATTTATAGGAAAAGCTTTCTAATAGCATGAGATGGAAATCTCATTTAAAGCCAGGTCTCTTCCCAGGTAATTAAATGACATGCTTATGATTAAGAGCATCGATCGGGCATTCCTGCTGTCTCCTTTTCCCTTTTCCAAGCAATGAGACCAAGGGCCTGATTCTATTGAATTCAGAAGATACAAAGCCACCGACTGTAGGAACAAAAGTGCCCCCCTGCCCCCTCTGCTGCTGGCTAGAATCAGTAGAAGGCCCTTCAACTTGATCGAAGGATTAGATGCGCCATATTTGAACTGCAACCTTGGGCTGAACCCAGTCCAAATACCTTTGAAATGGGTAGGAGATATATCCCCTTAACCTTAATGGGAAGAATAAAGCAACGTTCAGAAGCCTGCCAATATGCATTCATTCTGAAAATGAATAATTTGATCTATACTTTCCAGTCAGTTTCTACCTCCATGGCCCACACACAGATGTAAAAATCCTGATATGTTTTAATTAGCATCTGTATTTTTCAGGCTTCCAAGTGGAGAAAAGCTTTCTTGGCTTTCAGTTCCCTACCAAGCATTGGTTTGAGGCTTTGCAGTTATAGTATTCCAAGTGAGTTTGCATTAAGTGCCGTATGGCTCACAATAAAATAACCTTGATTTCTAAGTCTGAAGACTGGCTTAGAGACACCTTTAACTCTTTTGAAAAGAATTGCTTAGTCCATGTGTAAATTGTTTGTGCATTCTCACAGAAAGGCTCCTATTCAATCTGAGTAGCTGTTTACCTCACTCTTAATTCGCTGTAGGACCACAAGGTCAAACTGAGCCTTTGACTGTGGTTTTTCATGTACAGACAGAAGTTAAAAAAAAAAAACCCAAAACACACAAGGGAAAAAAGCTATGGCTGCTCTAGGCTCCAGATGTTCCTATAGTTGCAGAGAATGGGTTAGTTTTCTGGGATCTTAGCACATGTCAATGCCAGCTTCCCCACTAGGTCTGAACATCATCTCAGCAGAGGAAAAGGCAGCTCAGTTTCTTTTGCAATCCAAATTGCCATTCTTTGTGATTCACACACATTCAGTCTGCTGCAATGTGGCCACCCCTTTGGTAGAGGCGGATAAGGAATACAAAATGCTAGTCAGAAGCTGGAGAATTTTGAGTACAGTTGAATAGGCAAAGCTCTGATGTGGAGTGAATGAATATTTTATTTTATTTTGGTTTTTTGCAAAGGTTTAATCCAATCAACCACCTAAGATACCCATACAGGTACCTTCCCAGCCCTAATGTGCAGGCTCAACTTCTGAATGGTACTGTGGAATGCGTCTGTCTCGCAGTGACTGACCAGTCTTTGATAGCGTTTGAAACCAAGGCCCACATCTCTGCAGGTGTAAATTGTCTTGAAATCAATGGAACTAGTTAGTCAGAAGCTTGCAGCATGGAGTTATGTTTGCTTAGATGTATAAACTCTTTGATACTTCCTCAGATTAGGTAGGGAAACAGTTGATGAAGAACTTATGGCCTATAGCACCTCACCTTGAAGAATCAAGTCCTGTAAACGCCTGAGTCCTGTGTGGCTGGTTTCAATTAGTCTTTACTGAGTTTATTTCTCCTAATGCTAATGGAAGCAATAGGAAATGGGATTCCTTGGAATCTGCAGGAAATTGGATTTGCAATTTTCATTGGATGGAATGAGTTTTAATCAACAGACATTCATTTAGTTTTCTGTTTGAACCTTAGAAATCAGACTTTTCTCCTTACCTTGTTTCAATCATTATGAAATCAGGTTAAATATTAATTCTTACAATGGCTAGTTCTCTGAAGCTGCCATACCAGTGACTAATGGAGCACCAGTCTCACTTTCCTTCAGGGGCTTGATGGGTCTGTGCAGCAATTTATTTCCTTTGCGAAATGATGGTGAAGGGAAAAATGTTACAGCTTTTCAGCAACTAGGAAGTTTCAGCATTTTACTCCCCAGACAGAGGTCGATTCATATTTGACATGTTGACTTCAGTATAATGGAGGTAAGCAAAAATAGTTTGATGTCTTTAGGTGTTTGAAATAGGTTTTGGAGACTGAATCACAAGTAGAGATGTCAGAAACTATACACTGATGTCTCAGTCCAGTTCAGCAGGCAAAACTCCAAACCCTTCTTTTCTTAAAACTCTCATCTGCTGACATACCTACAAAAACCTGACAATGGCTAAGCAGAAAGCATGCTGGAACTACTGCTTCTAGGTTAATCAATGGGGTCTTTTTATTTCCTTGTGCTTTTGTTTGCTCCCCCTGTACCTTAGAGTGTAGGGTGTTTGGAAAAGAGATTAATATTGTGCTAGACTCTGTACAAACAGAACACTGTGGGATCCTGGTATATTATTGAGGTCCTAGTGCTATTATAATACAAAAAATAACATTCATGAAGATGAGATGCAAAGTTATCATTTGGTGCCAGGCATGAAGATTTCAGGGGGCTTTTGTGTTATGGAAACAGATCATCTGTGTTACTTGGATGAGGACTGAAAAAAATGAATGCATTAGAATAGAGATGCCTTTTCTATCCATTCAGATATTTTGAAAGGCACAAAGGGGAATTGGTTACTCAGCCTATACTGATTTTTAAGTAAGAGCTGGCTGCTGCTTGTGCCTGTAAAACTTTCCCCCAAGGAGCCTCAGACGGGGTTTTCAGATTAAAAGTGAAATGATGTGTGATCCTAAAAGGTGGTGAAGTTGCCTCCACAGATCCATAAGATCTTCAGTGCTTAAAATAGATAAAAGTTTGCATTTTGCTATTAGAGAAGGTGGGTGTAGCATTGACAAAAGGCCTCATGGAGATCATAACAGGAGATGTGAAGCATCCTCAACTCACCTTGAAGTTGATAGGAATCAAGAAAGGCACTCAGTCATATGTGGGAAGAGCCCAACACCTTGTGGGATTGAGTTCATGGTTTAATAAAAGGCTGATGCATAGGAATGCTAGTAAGGCACTGATCTTTGTTTCCTGTCCCTACACATGATATGGGTCAAAGTAATACAGGCTACATGGAATGACTTGGGGGAGTATCCACTGACATTCATCCTTGGTAGGGCTCTGGGGTGAGGCTGTAAGTCCTACTCTAGCTCTCGTGTGGGTGGTGCTGGCTGATATATTGATTAAAAAGGGTTTGTTTTTACACGCACTACTCAAATCATAATTGCTCTCTAATGCTTTGATAATGTAGCAATACGGGTTCAATTTATGGCATTTACTGAATCCTGTAAAATTATTTTCCTCCATTAACGTGATACATCCCTGATAACCCATTTTTATGAAGGACAAATATGCATGCTACAAATGGAGAAAGACCAAAAATAAGTACATTCATATAGAAGCCTGATTTAAAACCTATACAAATTTAGATTGAAGACCAGAGCCAGGGCCCTAATGCCTACTAGCATTTGTATTTATTTCTAACAGCTTGGGGCCATGGCACAATTATCACTGTTTTGGTGGATGAGAAGTATGCCCTTACTGTGTGTGCAGCAGACTGGCATATAAAGGATATAAAGAATTCTCTGATTCTCCTTTTCCTTATGTCTGCTATACATGGATTTGATGCTGTTTACTTCAGTGGCTTTGGTCTGGGTTTATAATGGTTTAAGAAGTACACCAATCTCTTATTTTTCCTTGTTTTCTTGTTTGGTGATTTTTTTTGCAGTGTTCAGAGCCAGCCTGGTAGCTATCAAAGCCAAAGACCCCCCTCCCCCCAGCCCCCATATTGTGGAGAAAATTAAAATGACTGAGTTTTGAAGTTTGTGCTTTGAAAATTTCTCCCCACTTTGTGCCTGAAAGTTTGTCTAGCATCTCTCCCAGCTATGTAGGGGAACCAGTGCCAAAGAAACACTTGATCCTCCAACTAAGGTCAGGGACAGACATTCAAAAAGCCTGAGCCTGAATTGATTCAATTTTTGCAGGTTAGTCTAATCTGGCTAGGCTAAATCAGTCTTGTAACCTGATAGACATCCCAGAAATGCAGGCACATGCCTGCAGTGCTCAGTCTAGAAGCCAGGGGGCACTAGAGCAGCCCTGCCTTGGCTTCCATAGGGCAGAGCTGAGAGGGGCGTGGCCAGGCCCTGGCAGGGTACTCTGATTATCCCCACCCCCAACCAGCTCAGTAGAGAATGTGCATCACCCCTAACTCAGTGTTTATCAACCCATTAAGAAAACAAAGCCTCTCTCCATTAACTAATGGAGCTCTTCTTAAACAGCTCTTCCAAAGAAGGACATTAAGCTACCTGCTGATTAGCTCCAAAAAGCCTGCCTGTCTCTGTCATCTCCTACAGCATGGACTGTAGCCAGCATGTGGTCTGCTAGCTAACGCTGAGAGGTGTCTATGTAAGGCCCAGGGGAGGAGGGAATCATCCCTGCTTAACAGGGAGAAGACAGGCAGACGCTCTTGGCCTGCAAGTCTGCCGGAGCTCCAGCCAGGGAGCAGAGGGGAGGGGTCAGCTCTGCTGTGAAGCAGAGAATCTGCCCAGCGCAAAGAGCATGCCGGGATGCTGAGGATGTCTGGTTTATCTTAAACTATCAAGGGGTCTGGGACAGACGTTGCATGAACCAGTTTGAGCCAAATCAGTTAAGTCTGATACTACATTCAACCAGGGTTATCTCAAACTGGTTTCAGCCATTTTCAAACTGGTTTATGTGCACTGAGCATCTTGTCCTGTTGTAGGTTTAAACCAGTTTCTGATCACGTAAACCAGTTTATGTGTAATATCTGTCCCTAGCCTAAGAGTATCTGTACACACAATTCCTATTGAACACCTGCTGGTTTATGGGGCAGCAGGTAGATGTACTGTCTCAGGAGAAGCCCAGGGAAAGTGTCTGCTTGCTCCTCTCCTTGCTCCTAGAGGAAGGCATTTTGCTACTCATCTCCAAAGGCTGATGTACTGGAGGCTTCACCTCTCTGGGCATTGTCTTGCCTCTGCTTTTTTTTCACACCTTAAGAGGAGGTGCAAGAGTAGCTGGAAAGGATTGTGTGTTCTTGGTTGTGGGAGTGTGGGGATGCAGATCTTACTGTGAAAGTGACAAAGTTGTGACATGCAATCTGGTTCTAAGATGATGCTTAATCCACTGAAGGGGTAATACAGATTTAGGTCATTACCCACCTTCTACAAGGTTTGTCATCCTGTAAATCTGCCCGGGTGCTTCATTTAATACTCATTTAATCTTTGCAGTTCACCTCCTGTTATATTATAGTTGCTTTAAAAAACCAGCATCTTGGCCTTTTTAATTTCACTGTAGCACTGTTCAAAGACCAGTGACCTCTGTGCCTCTGCATTCATCATCTGGAAAATTTAATTTAAAATATTTGGTTAGAGGCTTATAGAAATACAAATAAAGACCCAGACAGTTCAATTCTTCTGCCCTTTGTCCTAACTGCAGTAAGCCAAAGGCTTTTATTTTAGCATTGAGTTGATCTTGAATGCTTGCCAAGACTCAAGTTTGAGTTCAAAGTGGATATGTTTATTTAAACCAAGGTATAAACCCATCAGAAAGAGGGATTATAGTGGAAAGGTTGACAGACTCTTAACACAGCTTTGTTAGTGGGTGCTACTGTAAAAATGGATCTGGAGAGCTTTGTGTCTTCCTGATCTCTTATATTTTCTAAAGTAGTCTGGCTAAAATAGGATTCAGAATGGGAAGCCACTTGCCTTCTTGTCTGTTTCTATGTCAGTATAAAGTTCACATTCTGGATGTATCTTCCCTTTTTCTTTTTTCATTTGATCTGGCTTAAAACATGATGCATTTTGACAAGATGATGCAAACTTGAAAGCAAGTTTGGTTAGAGATGAAGAGTAGAACTGTGCTGTATTTTGAGGATGTTAAGATCCATAAATGAACTTTTGACCTAGAACCAAAAAGGATTCACCAGCTGATCCAGGATGAGGATTAAATTTTCTATACTAAATAAGCAATATCAAGAATTTGCACTTTTCAAAGCAATAGAAAGGCCAAATGTGCTTGATTTGAAGTCCTTTATTTTCTGTCCATTAAGCTTTATATCAAGCCTATTTTTGATAGGTTTTTAGTGTGCAAATACAAAGTTTGAGTTCATCTGAGCTATCCCCAGATCTGTTTCGAACATAGTAATTATTGTCAAGTTTATGTCTCATTGTATGCAGGTGGTCAAGTTAGAAGATCTTATGGTTTCCTCTAACTTGACACTCTAAGATGTTGTAACACTGCTCTGAAAATTGAGTTGCCTTCACGTGTCTCAGACTGGGTGTCCACACTTTAGAATATATGGCTTTAGACAATGTTGGTCTGTAGCTTTAAGACCAATTCAAAGGAAGGTTAAACTGGAGTGCCAGAAGGTTAAAAAAAAAAAACAACCCAAAAAACCCTTCCTGGCATAAGGATCTTATTGTAAGATGTAGTTACTACCCACAGGGAATGCACTGATAATGTTTTACTTTGGTTATAAGACAGATGTGGGTGGTGCCATTGCCTGACATGTCAATCCCAGTTTCAGAATTAATAATAACCAATGCACTACGCCTTATTTAGGCTTCCTAGGAAAAAAAAGTAATGAACAAAGTATTGACTAATGTCAAAATGTGTAAGGTATTTCCAAGTAGTAATTAAGTTTTTCCACAGGTCAGTGAGAAATACTTGCAGACTGTCTGTTTTAACTGTTATCCCTCCTTATTAATCAAGAGCTCAACAACTAAGAAATGTTCGAACCAAAATTTGTTACTTAATCAAATCCATCCTAAGGCAGGAATGGCTGGCTTTAAAGGACTCATTGAGAAAACAGAAGCGATTTCCATGCCAGATGTTTCTAAACTGAATTTTGCATAGGTGCTACAAGCCACATAACATTTCTCTTTTGTAAAATGAGTGAGGCTTTTCCCAAGGTCTCTATAGGTTTCCTTCATAAACCCTGTGCCCCTTTGCATAAAATAACAGTTCTGCAGCGCTGGAGAATTTTTCCCTTCTCCTAGCTTCCACCTTTGACAGGAAGATCCACAATAATCCCTCCCATTACTCTAAGGAAAAAAATAGGCATATTTTATAACCAAATTAAGTCTGGAGACAAAGCAGGCAGGCAAAGCAGAGTGTCTTTTTACAGATCCAATAGTGAAAGTTGGATCCTTGCTTCAGACTTGTGTCAAAGGCTGACTTGGACTTCAGCTGCCAATGCACAAATGGCCTCTGGAGTCGCAGGTGGATAGACAGAATGGTCAACATGTCACACACTTGTATGCTACAGAAATTAGTCTGCTTAGTTTTGGTGGATGGACATATGACCTTATTTTTTAATGTCTGATAAGCTTTTCTTGTAAGCTTACAGTTCCCACAGTCACAGGACTACAAGTCCCAGAATACCTCCCAGGAGTGAGTTCACCCTGAAACTAACTTGAAAGGCCAGTTCTGTAATGCATGGGGTTTCTCTTCCCTCTCCCCACTTTCCTTCTTCTGTTCTCTCTTTAGCAGCAAATAAACAGGTTTTTTCTACCAGAGCAGTCATGCTGAGGTAGCTAAAGTTGTACAGCATCCCAGTGTAGATTTGGTGCATTGCACCTGCAAACTGGGATTTGCAGTCAATTCATGGTTTACACCAAGGCACAGGGTATTTTTACTGGGGTAGCTGCCTTAGTCTAGGCACATGGGATCCAAAATCCCCAGTGTACATAAGGACTCACTCATAAATAACGGTGTGCAAACAGCAGAATCTTTGACTTCAGATCCAAAGAGAAGTGATCCTGACCTTGCAAAGTTGAGATTTGATACAGGATCCAAGCTTTTTCAGCTGTTGTGTGTAACTGTGGGAGAGGAGAAGATAGAAGAGGAAGAGACTAGCTGTGAAGTTTGCTTGTACCTGTGAGGTCTTCCAAACTCAAGGGATCTGGGATTTTGTTCTAATCTGTACATCCCATGGTCTAAGGGCCCGAGTCTGTTCTCACAAATGCTGATGTAATTCCATGATGTTTCCATGGGATTTCCCATGGTGGGTTTCTAGGATTGGGCCCCCAAAGTTGGAACAAGCGTAGGAGCTAATCGTTTCAAGCTCTCTTATTATTTATGTGAGAGGTGGTGGTTTTAGCAATCAAGAGAGCTTTACTCAAGGCATCTTAGAAAACCCTTCTTCTGCCTAGATTTTGATGATACTTCATATTCCTAGCCCCCAATGTTCACTTTACTTGTGACAGTTTGAAGGTCAGATCAAATAGCCTTCATTTAGCGGACAACATTTTTATTTGTTACCTGTTCTGAATTTTATAGTAACTTAATACTAGAATGATTGCCAAGCCTTTCTGCTTAACGTCCCAGTGAGACATTAACAGTATCCGCAGGAGATTAAGAATGGCTGTCAACACAGGGGATTAAGATGGATCCTATATGACAGTGGTCTCCAAACTTTTTTGATCGTGCACCCCAGCAGTAAAAAATTTTTGAATGCGCACCCCCAATATATGTATATTTATATAAATCTACATCTAAATAGAAGTTCTAATATTTTCTTCCTACACCCCAATGGATCGTCTTGGGCACCCCCTGGGGTGCGTGCATCCCACTTTGGAGACCACTGCTATATGAGATTAGCCCAGTTAAATTAAGACTAAATACAAAACATAATATAAAATAAAAATAAGGCTCTGGCCAGATTTTCGAAGGTGCTAAGTAGAAAGGGCCTTCCTGCCAAGTATTGAAGTGCTGCTCAAGCAGGTAACTAAATATGCATTTAGAACACTAACTTTAAGGTACCCTGATTTGAAAATCAGGCTAATATACTTTAAACATGGTTCATTTACCTTTTCTTATACAAGTGCACCATTGGTTGCAGAAGCATCCCTTTTGATCTGCTTCTCAGGCTCTCTTAGATTGTATTTATCAACCAGCCCACATGAATTGTAGAATCTAGGCCAGGTGCAAACATAATTCATCCTTCAGTTACCACAGGAACAGTGAATAGCATATATCTGACATACTGATGAACAGGACTTCTTGTGCAAGGTAAATTAGTGAGATGTTTAAAATCACGTCTTCCTGATTATCCCTACCCAGCCAGAAATTTAATTCCAGAGTGTCTGGATATGTTAGCCCTGAAGAATTTCAACAGCTCTTTTGCTGTTAACATAAATTGGGCCTTTCTCTTGTTTAAGCCATTGATCAAAAGCTTTTGTCAAAAAGGATTAGTTGCTAGGGAAGAAGGTAAAATGCTGGAGCTCTACCAAACAAGCTGATAAGTGATTTTTATTTCCCAAGTCATCCACCAGTTTGTTTTCCTGATGGTACAGATGCTATAGATGGATGAGTTTCGCATCTACGCAGTATGGTTGACTCAGCTCTCAGAAAATAAATGTTTTAACCAGGTACATATTTCTCAGGCATCAAACCGATCCCCTGCTGATGTGACCAAGGGAAGGGATTCTTAATAACTTCTTCATCCATTTCAGGATGCTTTCTAAGATGATGTGCTAACTCCCAAGTAGCTGTTGATACTAGTATTAAACAAAGGCAATCTGTGAAGTGGCTGCAGCAGAGGACTTAACATGCACCTGATTTCAAGTATGTGACTCTCTCTGGCTTCATATGGACTGATCATTTACTTAAAATGAAGCACTTGCTTAAGCATCTTGTTGAATCAGGGTGCAGGAGTCAAGATCTCTGGCCTAGTTATGTCACTGTCTGTCAGAAGATGGCCAAGTCCTTTAAATTCAATACTTTTAAACCAGATCCCCAGCTGGTTTGGCGTTAGCTTCCATGCAGCTAATGTATGTAAGCTATGGATCTGAACCTAAATATGAATATATAAAATTAAATGCCCTGATGTATATTTAAGCATCTAAATAACAGGATGCCTCCCCTTCACAAGTGCTCAGTGGCACCAAATTGAAGTCACAAATGGCTTGAATTGGTATTTGATTTCCATGAGTGGGACTTGCACATACGGAGGGCCTGTAGAATTAGTCCCTCTTTTAGTTTGTTAAGCCATATTGATTTCTTTACGTATTATAAACCTCTGCAGCCAATCAAATCCAATAACTGAATTACACATTCACCCTTTGTTATGTTCCTATAAAAGGAAATGCAGTGTTTTGCTCTAGTGTATTCAGTCATTTTGTCCAATGACTTAAAGGTTTTCTTCTGTGTACTCTTGCATGCTTTTAAGTCATGGCATGCCGCAAATGATTTGCACTTGATTTCTTTATTTGACATAACCTGATGTAAAGATTTCTTTAATTCCCTTACAGACTTTTCTAAATGTAAAATTGATGTTTTCAGACTCTTTTTATTACTTCTCTGCCCAGCGGGGATTGGATTTGTCTCTCCTATTTTTCCCCCTAAAGATTTGTGCGTGGTGGTTTTAGTCCTTGCATGGGGCTCAGCTCCATCCACACTTCTATAAACAGAGTAATTGTTTTTCCGAAGTTTGAAATATGAAAACTTTTGGATCAGCTCAGACAAATGAAAACACAAAGCAGGGGGACAGATTTCTTAAAAGAGATACATTAAGAACAGTGTAGTCACATTGCATTTATTCTTTAACTGCAGTAATGTTTTAATTATAAAATATAGCTAAAAATGTACTGCTTGGATAATGAGAAGAACAAATGAAGAGCTCCGAGTCCCAGGCATTTAAATTATAATCTTTCTATGGTTCCTGTGATGTTGTAGGCATTCTTTGAATTGATGGTGAAAAATATTTGAAGGTTCTAATGGAAAGGACTGTACGATGATGACACTAACCTGTAGGGCTCACGGAAAACCCCCATGAGGGTCCTGGGGGGGCTTGAGTGTTTGACATCAAAGACTATTTCACAATGGAATCAACCTGTATTGTCAGAAAGTATCACTTCTTTGAAGGACTGCATATGAGTGGCAAGCATCGGCAGCATGAAAACACTGGACGTTGAAATACAATTCTAGTGGGAAGAAAGGGTCAAGGGCAGAGTGACTTAATATATTATTTTTTAATTGCAATTCCAAAAGATGCTTTCACTACAGTAAGTGGAAAATACATTATTCATGGCATAACAGAAATAAACACTCTGTAGAAAATAACCGTGTCCTTCATTGATTAACACAAATCTGTTGAGAAAATATCAGATTAGATATTTGCAGGGACATTTCTACTGTCAACCAGAGAGGTGTTGGTAAGGAAAGCAATGTGGAATTGAGCATGAGCTGTGTAGACAAAGGTACTTAGTTCACTGCTGTTATAAACTGGGTAATTTTAAGCATTTTTCATCAAAAAACTTGGAGATCAGGGTAAAGACTAGCGAGAGGCCTGAGATGAGGTATTGGGATATGGATCCATGTTTGGCTCTGAACTGCTTCGGTGGCTGTTTGTGCCCAGGGTTTCAGCTGTGACTGTAAGGGTAAGATGAAGTCTACATTGTGCACTTGGGTATGCAGCTGACTAACCTCCCTGTGCTCTCATATGAGCTACCTTGACTTCAGATTTGTGAATTTAGGAGTAAGCAAAGCTGTTTGCCTGTTTACTTTCTTGCTAGAGTAATTGGGCAGGGAGTGAGTGGACCCCTTGGTTATATCGGCAGTAGATTACCACTTGAGAGTGAAAAAACATTGTGGAGCTGAATCCCCCCAAAGCAAAGTGCTCCTTGAAGTGGTACCTGTAATGTTGTTGCACACAACTAAAGCCACAAGCCAACCCAGAGCTACGACACTGGCTGGACAGGGTTTGTATGTATATCTGAATTAAGCCTCACTTTTCTGAAGTCCAAGGATGTTAGAATTTGGGGTCTGGCTTGGGTCCATCCCTGGGATGAATCAGTTGGATCCTCTTATCAGTCCCTTGGCCAGCGTATGACTGTTTCATAATGGAAGGTCAATAGCACCAAACAGCCATTTAAACCAGTTTATGAACACAAAACTAGGAAAATGTTCACAAAAGCCAAGTTCTGACACAATATGATCCTCTGAAGTTACTCGTAAGTGGAAAATAAGCCAGAAAATCACTGGCTTTGGGAATATCATATATATATTTGCGCAGGGTTGTTCTTCAGCAAGTTTGATGTGTGGAATTCAGCACTGTACTTGAGTCCTTCAGAACATCTGCTTTTGATTGGGAGATCTAAGTTAGTAGTTGTGTCTCTGTACACTTGTTACATGGGATCAAATTGTTAAAAGAGTCTGTCAATAAGATACAGAATAATGGAAAAATGAGGCTGGACGGGTTTTTGGCAGGTCATTTAATTCATTCCCCTGAGCACTCAAAATTTCTAGCGATATTTGAGAATGTTGGCCAATATGTGTATATAAATTAGATATGGTCCTTGGGTTTTGACAGCTGGCTAATGCAGCTTATACTGCCAAAAACTTAGGCAAAAACTGAGGTCAAAAGGAGTTTTCATTTGACTGAAATCCTATATGTGGATACCAGTTTGAAAGGCTAGTTCCATATAGCCTAGGAAGCACAAGCAAAATACTTGTTACAGATAATCTACTCGTAGCTTGTGTAAACTGGGAACTTTCAAGGAACAGAAACGTCATGGTTGCAGCAAGATGCTTTTCTAGACAGGAGGAAGGCAGAGGAGGGGACAGTACATAAAAAAGCTCTCCTTTTCCTGATATAACCACTGTGGAGATGGTCAGATTGTGGGACCATAAAAAGAAATTCATTTCATGTACTGTGCCAAGAAATATGATGGTATTTCAAGCCAATTACCTTTGGTGGATTGAAGGGCTACGAAGAATATTGGTTTATTATTTCCTTTCTTAAAACCTCAGTCAAAGAAGCAACAAAATGAGTTTTAAATGGTAAATTAAGTCAAACTGAAATGTGCATTTATGTTTAGAAGAAACCATTAGTGAAGGAATGAGCAGGCTGATGGGTCTTTTTTGGAGGTCAGTAAACCAAACTATCAAGGAAATAATTGGTGAAATCATAGGACACAGAAAGCAAAACTAGCAAAAACTCATTTAAATTTAGAAAAATATACCTTGTGTTTAGGACAAAGTTATTCTTTTGCCTAATCCTGAGACCTGTCTGCAGATAAATGCTTTGTCTATACTGGAGTAGTTCAAATGCCACAATCCCTCTCATAGTGTTGGCTGTATACCAGTGTAGTTTATACAGCATACACAGGGAGACAAGGTTAGACTGGTATAAAAATGCCATTATACTGGTATAACTGTCTGCATATAGTGGTATTGGTGCCTCGTTAACTATACCAGTATGGATAAAGCACCTCAACTTTTGCAGTACGTACACCTATATAGATTTTTTTTAAAAATCATACCCCTCCCCAAAATAGTTACAGCAGGACAGAAACAGGAATACAAGCCTGATACCCTTACTCACACTGAATAGTACTATTATCTCTGGTCCATTTGAAGTCAGCAGAAGCATTTGTGGAGGGTGGCCCTGTGGAATTATGGTCTGGAGCGTGGTGCTGAGTGCTGGTGGACAAGAACCCAGAAGAGAGGTTGTTTTTTGCGGGGAGGGCGGCTAGGGATAGGGGCGGTGGTTGTGGTGGTATTTTGTTCTATTTTTCAAAACAAATAAAAAACCCTTTCTAGGCTACTTCTGAACATTAACACTGCCAATTCTAGGCCAGATATTGTAGCAGTCTTCTTCCAAACTAGATTTGTGTCTGATTCATGGAAAATTAAATTCTTGGGAGTGAAAAGGGGGAGAGGAATAAAAATGAGAAGTGAGATAACGCAATAGAGGGAAATAATGGCTTGCAGAAAAAGCCCTCGCAGCAAATACCAGGAAGGACAATTTTAAATAGACAGGTTCTTTCACCTCTGCAACAACATGAGATTAATAATGAAGGCCATTAGAAGATTAATGCCTGCAATACAAAATGCAGCTGAATAGGTTGCATTAATAAGGAGCCTGATGTTGCTCCTATTGAAATCAAAAGAAATTTTTACAATCAATTTTGAAAGGGAGCTGGATCTGGCCCAAAGACAGGGTTTCTTAAAAAGATAGCATCACCAGAGCTATGACACCAGCTGGACAGCTATTATCGTGGGTGCCTCTGGAGGCAGCATGGCAGGCATGATAAGTATATTAGGATGACTCATACCTGATAAATC
Source organism: Gavialis gangeticus (assembly GCF_001723915.1). Classification (NCBI taxonomy): domain Eukaryota; kingdom Metazoa; phylum Chordata; order Crocodylia; family Gavialidae; genus Gavialis; species Gavialis gangeticus. The sequence continues at coordinate 1,483,495 of NW_017728965.1, forward strand.
TCCAGACCTAGAATGACATTTATAGGGAAGATAAATAAACCTTTAGAGCCAAGAGCTGGAGAAAAGCCCTTGGAACCATGGCTAAATATGACTGTGGTTGTGCAAATAAGATTTAATACAGCAGAAAAGGACTGAGCTAGGAAATTGCAGTATTGCACATAACTTTATTCTGTAGGCTGAAAATAACCAAAACGCATACTGAGTGACAGCAGTGGTGGAAGAAATTAAAGACCTGAGACAAAAAAGTCAGATAAGGAACATTTTGTAAGCTGTAAACAAGTAGTGGTAAATGGTGCCAAGAGCCTGAGGCCTAGGCTTAGGGTGGTGTGTGCGCTCAACCAATAGGGTAGAAGCTTGGAAAGTCTGGGTAGCTCACAGACCCTTCCTCTAAGCTTTCTTACCATCTATGGCTGCTTCCTTGCCCTCAGATCTAATATCCTACTGCTGGCTTAGCTGTTCATGTTGCGCCATAAGTTTCAACAGTTACTCCCAAATTAAAACCAAGTTAAATGTTCACTGCGTGCATCTACACATGCATTAATGAGCTGTTGTTACTGTGCATTAAGTTTAGTACCTGTAATAACAGGTACTAACTCAATGTATAGTCTTTTAGTGGTGCTAATGCACAGTAGATTAATTCTGGACATTAGCATGGCTTTTGCCATGACAAGTGAATGCACAGTAGAATTAGTCTACTGTGCATTTAGTATTGCATGTAGAGGTGACCAGGGTATCTTAAAAGTACAGTGGGCCAGATCTACAGCGGTGAAGTGCCATCAAAGTTGGCAGTACTGGATCTATTTATATCAACCTAAAATCCGGCCCTTTATGGCTGATTATTACAATACCTTTCTTTACAGAATTACTCAAGTGCTCTTTAGTCTTAAACATTGCAGTTCATTACAGTATTCTTGGCAATGGCAATATAACAATAACAATGCTGGTAAGCATCATTTTCCCCATTTTATAGATGCCACAGATAGTTCTGCAGACAGAAGCAACAGCTGGGCTGAGAACAGAACCTTGTCTTTGCTCTGCATCAAAATAGACGCCAACTGCCAAGGAGATGCAGGACAGGGATGAAGAAAGTGAAAAAACTGGAGAGGGTGGAGCTGGGGAAAGGCAAGTTATGAGCTGAAAAATACTGCAATTGAGATTTACCTAAAAGCTGCTAAATATGAGCTGAGATGAGAAATACCTGAGCCTAAAACATCAGGCAAGATAAAAACTGAATCCATATAGTAATTGAATTTGAATTTGCAATTGAATTCCCCGCCCCCCCCCCCCCC
>NW_017728965.1:1485001-1510461 GCF_001723915.1 Gavialis gangeticus
AAGTCATCTGAGTCCATCTTGATGATTCTGGGCTTTTATGAATCTTTGGAAATTTAGCATCACAAATCCCATTTCTTTTTTCCCTGAAGAGACTACCTACAAGAGCAAAGATATATCACTCCAGTAACATGCCAGATATCTGCCAGGTCAATACTTATTAGGTATGGAAATGTAATCTGTACTCTCATAAAATTGATTGAAAACCACTTGAAGTTTTTTAAAATCCAGCTGAAATTGAAATGCATGTTCTTAGTCTTACAATGATTGCACATGCACTGAAACCAGATAAAATGCATTTAACAAGAGTCACTATTTAAATGACTCTGTGGCATTTTTATGGCCATTGAAATATTCTTATGCAGCTATTAATAGCTTTCTCAAATCCATGCATGGCTTTCCTTCAGCCTGACTGCTTCTTTTAACTTGTGCTTGTTTTTAAAAGATTGAGTATACTTTTTAATTAGAAAAAAAATGGGAAAAATTGTGTGACCTCACTTTGGAAAAACAGATTAATGCAGGAGTTAGTGTTCACAAATGCAATATTTGGGCTGGATCAAATGGATGGAGCTCAACTGCATTCAGTGGAACCATGCAAATTAATACCCCTTGGGAATTTAGCCCAAAAGAAAAGGCTTATTTAAGTGCTATCTGCAGCCAAGGCTGTGTTGTTTAGGTTTCTGTTCAGTTGGTAATGGACAAGAGTCCCTGTCGCTAAAGCAGTGACCCAGGTAGCACTAATTGGTAGTCCTGGCAGAGGAATCTAGGAATGTATAGAGGCTGAATTCCCTCTTTCCCTGTACAGATGGTCCCTGGATGCACTGTGTGAGGGGAGCACACACTGTTAACCTGTCTCCTGTCATGGATGCTAAAATGCACTAAGGTAAGATATAGGAAACTGAGGATCAGACACTTGACTGACACGAATTGTAGTGCTACTTAGCCAAAATGAGCTAAGATACTGGATTCTAGCAAGAGATTCAGCTTGCAAGTCATTGTTGCTCTTGCAGTCTGCACCAGCTGAGGATCTGATGCCTTGTTGTCTTCCATAAAACTGTGCCAATTTAAGCCACTCAAGTGAACAAAATTTTGCTAAACATCTTACTCCAAGTCTCTCTTCTGAAAGCCCCATACACTGAGTACAGTTATCACAACGATTCCATTCTTTTTTTAGTCAAATGTGCTCATCCTCTTGGGATGGGTTGGCAGATGGGTTCCTAATAGTTTCTACTATCTCGGTTTCTGCCTGTCTGTCTGCCTGTCGTGTGAAAACTGGTAATGCAGTATGAGCTGATCATTCTACATTTGTAAGAAAATTAATATTCCCTACATTTTCAGTTTTGCAGGGGCACACAACACACAGGTCTCTCATGGTATGTTTCCTCATCCCCTACTATAATGGGGTTCTAATTGACATCTGTAGATTAACACAGATGGGTAACAGTAAAATTAACACAAAGAAAATAGAAGGGAGATGCAGAAACAGTTTGGAAAAGCTTGGATCTGGGGTTTCTTGGAGAGCATCCATATTATGTCAAAGCACACAAATTGAAGAAGTTGAAAATATAACCAAACATGCGCAGAGTTGCTAATATGAAAAACTGCATAAAAAGGCAGTTTGAAGATGCATGTGGAGTAAGTCTTTTTCTTTGTAAAGTCAGTGGAAAGATTTTACATCAATTTTTATGTTCCTCATAAAAAGCTAATGCAAGTCTCTAGCACCATGCAGTACCAGAAAACTAGACTTTCTAATTAGCGCTATAAAACTTTGCCTGCCTGAAACTTATTACCCATCTAAAACAGCTGAAATGTGTCAACCCTAAGGCATTTTTTTCTTTGCTTCATGCTTTTATAATAATTGCCTGCTATTAAATGGGCGATACCTACCCAAAGCATGTCCTAGTGTATTTCTCTTGCTTATAGGTGACCTTTTACTCTCAATAATTTTCAGATGCAGATCAAAGATTTTTTTGGATATGAGTTCAAGGAATAGTAGAGAGCATCCTTATTTTGAGGACATCTGCTCTTATTTTTCTCTCTCTAACTGTTGGTGTAAGATTCTCTGTAGATTTCAGAGGAAGTCAAGCCTGAAGCAGCTTGAGACTAAATATAGAGAGAGATTAGTGAGAAATATATAGGCATGAAGGAATAATGATACAGAGGAAATTAATGTGACAAAGACCTGCCACTTATCCTGGGCTGGTCTTAGCATGGGCCAGATCCAAATCCCATGGAATTAATGATATGCCTCCAGTTGACTTAATTGGGAATTAGTCCAAGCCTAAAGAGACGGATTGATTTTTTTTTTCAACCACTCTAAATTTGAGGTTAGATTTTCAAAGGATCATAGTTTCCAGGTAGGCATCTAAATTAAGGACAAGATTTTCCAGGAGCTCATCTCCTACTCTGATAGAGTGAGCTATTTTAAGAAGGGATGCGTGGTGCGGGGAACATTGCATGGGGACGCCCTGTTGCAGGGCACTAAGGTGTGCCTGCTCCTTTAAGAGCAGAAGCTGCCTAGAGAGAAGGGTTTGGGAGCCAGGCAGAACCCCCCCAGGTGCAGGTTGCCATCGCAGCAGGCTAATGAGGGAATTAGCCTGCACCTGCGCCTGCACCTGGTCAGCTGACGGGAAGAAGGCAGGGCCCTGGGCACATATAAGCCCCAGGACTGGGACTAGAGAGTTAGTTCTCTGGCAGCAGCCAAGGGGAAGGAGCTCTCATAGAGAAAGCTACTTGGACAGGCTTGACTGCCTGTTCTGCTGCTGGTAGGATGAAGGGGCTATAGGAGCTCATAAGTACTTGTGGGTAGGAGGCACATTATACTGAGAGAGAAGCTTGGAAGGGATAGAGCGTGGACCCCAGGGGTTACTGTTGTGTTGTAGCCGAGGGGCTTGTGTTTTCTATTGTTATTTATACTGGTGGACTGGACTGAGGCTATTGGGGAGGAGGAGGCCTCTACATACAGTGTAGAGCCCCAGCGCCAAAGGGTACAGCGCCAGGGTTGTGGAGAGCCCAGCAACAACAGGAGGCTGAACTAGGTTAAGGCCTTGGGGACAGCGTTTGAATGCCATCTGTGAGGCATGGGGCATGGTAAAGGGGCAGTGTTGTAGCCACACATCTAGCTCATAAGGCTTGGGGAAGTACCATAAGGCACTTCCCGAGTGTGAGATCCAGTAAAGGGTCCAACATCCCACAGGGTTTAAAAGAATCTGTCAGGACTGTGACCAAGCAGGAACTCGAGGGCACCCTCCTGATTCATCATGTAATCCAGCAAGATGTGGCAGGCGAGATTAGTAGCCACCCATAGGACAGAGCTGGCACAGTCGTGGTGCCGTAGGGACATCACAGCCATCCCTGGGGAGGCCATATCGTGACACTCCCGAACATCATCCATCAGGAATGTGCTTTAAAACTGTTCAATATATAGCTATCACAAGGTGCATTTTATAGGCAACTTATTTGCCGTTAAGAAATATTTTCATAAACGAATGGAGGACAAGAAGACATTACAGTATCTGGAAAATAACATATGAGATAGTATGGTGTAATACATTGATACGTGGATAGGGATGTAGGAAATGAGATCTCTCTCTCTCTCTCTGAATCATCCAGTTTGAACCCTGAATATAACTTGCAAAGGTAGATCAATGACAAGTAGTAGTACTTCCTATGAAGTATGAAGACAAGAGGCATTCAGGAAAACTGGGGAAGCTTCAAAATTGACCAAAGGAAGTACTTCTCCTGGACTCTGCCCACAAAGAGTAATTTGCTGTGGAACTCATGGCCACAGGCAGCGAACCAAGATTTAAGCACTTGGACACTACGAATGGACGCTAAAGTAGAATAACAAGAATATCCAAAAGTATTGTAACCAGTTTGAATTAAAATATCTGAAAGAACTTAAAGCTTAGCCCTTGGAGCCTGGGCCAGTCTCTCACTATCAGAGATTAGGGCTGGCCCACCTCATGTGGGGAGCGGCTTACCCCCCATCTTGCTGTTGCAGAGTTCTGACACCTTTATCTGCTGCTGGCCACTGTTAGAGACGGGTGCTACGCTAGATGGCTCTTAGGTTTGGCCCAGGCTAGCAATTCCCATGCTCCTAACTGATGACAGGACAGTTACAATGCATAAGTAGCCAGAACATCGCAGAGCTTGCTGACTTTGGCTCAACATGGGTGTCATGGAGTCAATTCAGTGGCCATTGACACCAATCGGGAGACTCCATGACAGAATCATTCCACTGTCCACATCCATCTCTGATGTAGCACCACACAAGCTAATGGATGGTAAGCAGCGAAGACCTCTACATGACTTGATAAAAATACACAGCAAAGGCCTGTTACAAAGCCCATAGCAGTCAGTGACAAAGTTCCTGTTGGCTTCAAGTGTTTGGATCAGGCCCTTGCAGATTTTTAACTATTCTAAGGAGAATACATTTGTGTACTCAGTAATATGATTTAAAAAATGTGAAGGAATAAAGAGATGATTTATTTGATTTGTGTCAATACCTAAATTCCTAAGAGGTTTTTAATGGGTTTAAGTAAAATAGATTAATGTCCATTCCTCCACCTAATAAATTCCATTTGGTTTTCATGTCTGGGTAAAATTAATCAGGGCTTATGTAAACAATGCATCAGGATTGTCAGCTTGAAAGTATCCATGCTTCAGAAAGACTAACATGCTTTTAAATTGCTTATGAAAATGAAATGGACATCAAACCAGTCAACAGAGCCATGATGCTCTTGTCCAGTTGGACTAGAAATCCAATGAAAGGTCTTTCTAGAAACATTATTTTTTGTCAGGAAGTGGCAAACCTATTGCACTGCAAAAAAATGAAAAAATAAGGGACATATCTGCTATCTCCTCCAAACAAAATCAGATGCCAAATCGAATCTGATCTTGCTATTTGGGAGGTTTGCCATTACCTTCTATTGGCACTGGATTGGCATCAAGGAATGATTGGAGCAGAGCTTCTTCCCATCTGGGATGTAGTATGTTGGCTGAAGTAATTTTCCATGACCCTGCCTATGGGCAGAAGACTAAACAATCTGCAACATTGGGGATCTTCTGTATTTGCTTTGTTCAGGGGAAGTTACGCTAAGCAGCGTTTCATACTGTGTTTATGTGCATGTGTAATGTGCCCTGCTGCACCACAACTTCCATGTAAATCCTCAAAATAGGGTTTTAAAAACTGCCTTGTGGTTGCTGTTCTGTACACAACTGAATTTTAACCAAAGTGCCATCCCTCCCATGGGGCAGTCTGTATCCCCTTCCCAAAAATCCTTCCTTCCCTTGCATAGTGCAACTATACTGTTCTATTACTAGTGGTCCCACCAAGACCATGGAGCTGAAGGGAGGAGGGTTTAACCAAAAAAGTCAGATTTTTCAGAAGAGCTTTGCTCCCTTAAAGCCAGAAAAATACATGGCTGGATTATCAAAAGAGCCGAGAGCCTGATGTGCAGGGGTCTTTTTAAAATCTGACTCTTAGTGTCATAGTGGAAACTGATGGGGCCATAGCATTTGCAGAGTTGTGGTCCTGATCGTTGGCACAGAGCTGTTGAAAATCTCATGCCAAGTCTCCGATTGTGCATCTTGGGCACACCGCACTTTTGCAGAGGCCCTCAGGCTCCTGCAAGTTCAGAGCCTAGAAAAATAAAGAACAGCTACTGAGGAGCTGGCAGTCAGCCAGGCCAAGCATGACTTCATCTTGCTTACAATTCTATACTTCTGTTCCATCGTATTGAATCCAACACTTCCATTTTCTACAATAAAATATTGTTACCTTGGGGAAGTTCCCATGCAAGAACTGAGAAACAGCAGTTCATCAGACACATTGACCCCACATTTATCCATTGTGGTGACATGCTCCTAGCTGTGTCTGGTGAGGCATGCCCCAGTTGGGAAGTCACTGATTGTTATATCTGCCAGAATTGCTTTTGATTTACTTATGAAATATACCATGCTTTTAATGAAATTATGAAGAGTCAAGCATTTCATTTAAGGTCAGCCTGGTTATTTATGCTAAGATGGCTGCAGCAAGTTTAATTACATGAGAAGACAGGATCGGTTTGTTGGAAATGTTACTTTGCTGCTTCATCTCCCTAGACTGCTTTGAATTTGTACAGGAAACATGGCTTAATTTTCCAGATGAGTTTTAATGAAGCAGAACTGACCGTTCAGCTCTTAAGGAACTTCACTGTCAAGGGTCAGACCCTTAGCTGATATACATTAGCATAACTGTATTGTGGCCCTGTAAATTCAGCACCTTCAGCTCACCGTTTGGGATAGATAGACAACAATCCTTCAACCATTGGACCTTCATTGTGCCTGTATTTTACTCAGCTGAGCAAGGAAATAATGGATAAAGCCACATTTCCCCATTGATTTGACCAGGTAACATAATTTTATATCTTGGGTCTGATGCAAAGTGTAATGCTGCTTTCTTGGATAAGTAGTAAGCAGGTGGAGAATGCCTGAGGCTGGAAGGAAGTGGCATACAGCCTCATCTCTGACACTATTACTCTGAGTACAGGGAGGTAATAGAAGAGGAAGTTGTATCCTTTCAAGGGATGCTATGACTGGCTTCCCCAGATTGAGATTACAGCAGGGAAGGGATTGTTACTCAGAGTCTTCTTTTGTTACCTCTTGGGTACTGCATCTTACGCATATCTAGTGCTCATGACTGCACCTACAGACATAACAGCCCTTCATGAAATGGTATAAAACAGGTGATTTTTTGAGCAGGAAAAATCCACAGTGAAAGACCTAATGTCTCAATAGGTCTAGTTTAAAACATTCCACAAAATGGTAAGTGAATCACGTTGGAGTGAGATGGAAATTCGGTACACTGCAGATAATGAGGGCTCCACCAATGGAGCTTAAAATATAAAAGCAATTCACTTATGTCAAATGTGTGGGCTGTGTTAAAAATGAGTAGGTGCAGAAAGTATTAGACTGCTTAGGAACCAGTTTTGGGAGCAAGTGTCAGCTCAGCTATTGTTAACAGAAGGGAAGACAGCAGGAGCCCTAAAATTGTAGTGCTGCAATGGGATAGGTATGACAAGATGCCCGTGTGGTTGAGATTCATCGGGGTACTCATTACAAAAGAAATAGCTGGCATCCTCAACTGGCTGCAAGGCAATGGAATTGCTGTGTACCTCTGTAGGTGCTACCCAGGAGGGCTGATTTGTGGCTTGTGTATGTGGTCCAAGGAAGGAGAATCCTCATTAGTCCTCCTCCCTGCCCTGCACACTTGAGCAAGAGTCTGCACATCCTGCGCCCCACCAAGGGACAACCCTCTGTGTCTTCTTTGACCTCAAAAGCTTTCTGGGAAGATTAATGCAGTAAAATTCTTCACAATCCTTTTGTTGTGAGGCACTCATTCTCTCTTTTTTCAGTTGTCTTACACAGTAGGAAGCAACTGTCTTTTCAGGGTTCCTAGACAGGGCATTTGTTAAATTAGGTACATCTTGGAGTGATGTATGCCAATTGCCTAAACATTGGAAAGGAATGAAAGCAGTTCAGGATGAGACAAGTCTCTCAGAGCAGCAGCAGGCAGGTGGCTGGCCTGAGGGGTACTGGGGAAAGGATGATGATTCAGAAACAGTAGGTTCTCTTGCCTCTTCTGCATTGTAATTAGGTACAGGAAGGAAGAAAAGTGAAAGCCCATTGTTATTCTCTCCAGATCTGAGCTGTGTTCGTGCAGCATTGGCTTATGCTGCTGACCCACTTGTCTCGCTGATCCAGACACTTTTTACTTCTGAACATCAGAATATGTCCATGGAGATGCAGTGGTAAGTCAGCTCTGTGCAAGCAGGTGCATTTTTCAGGGTGCACCTGCCAATTGTCAATCATATGGAGCGGCAGTCAGCCACTGCCATCAGTCACTCCTGCTGAGATGCCACTCAGCGCCAGAGTGGTACGTCTCCTGCAGCTCTTCCTCATGGCTTCCGGCCACTAATGAGCAAACAAGGTTTTCCTCCTCACTTTCCCTTTCTTCTTGCTGCACAATAGGCAATGGGGAGGAGAGAGAGCTGACAACTGCTGCTTCCTATCCACTTGTCCCTAGTCCTGAGCAGCAGCAGCAGCAGCAGCATACTGGAGAGGCCATGGACATGATGATGTATGTGCACAGGCAGGAGAGACAGGACCTGAAGGCGAGGAGAAGGAGAGAAGACAAGAGAAAAGGCCTCAGGTGGAGAGGGGATGTGATTCTTGGGTGTAACCAGGTAGCAAGTAAAGAGAGAGCCCTTAAGGTTCATGCCCTAGTTCTTTTCAGCAGATGTCCGTGAAATATCAAAAACTTGTTTAACTCCCATCTTGGGTCTGGTCACCTGTCTGCAAGGGTAACAAGAGCCTGGCTGCTAGCAAAACAGCCAGTTAGTCAATGGATCTGAAGGTGAGGCTGTGAAGCAAACAGCTGTTCCCTGGAAGTGCACAACAGCTGTGACTGCGAATTCCTTTGTGTGTTGCAGTGATTTAAACTGGGACATATGGTGCAGTATATTATTTCTTACAGGAGAAAAAATTTGCTACCCAGCATTTTTAAGGCATTATTCTAGGCCTTTGTCACTTTCAGAATAATTTTCTTGACTTCAAGGGGGCAGTTCCTGAGCTAGTGTTACCTTGCATCTCTCCCCTGAAGTTTCTATAATGCACTAATTACATCAGCTGGTATCTTACTTTGCCCTTTTTCTTTCCCCTTAAGGATCCTGTCACCTCTGCAGTCCTTACAGAAGTATGCTCTATATATGTCTTCCCTATCACACATCTGTATCATAGCCAAGAAGATCTGTCCAAAGCCTTTTAAATAATATTGGAGCTGCTAAACAACCAAATATTAGGGGAACTCTCTTACCTATCACCCACCGCTTATGTTAGCTAAGACCAGGTGAGGATTGTGTAGTTCTGGTGCACATTTCTATAGGACTCTTTCCTGTGGAGTTGAATGGAACTAGTGTCTGCTTGTATGTTGGAAATAACATAGGGCAGACAAGAGTGTTGGTCAGATTCAGTATAAACAATTTGCTTATCTAGCCTTATTGTTAATCTGCATTGCTTGGGTCTGATTCTACACTGAATCAGACCTAAATGGGGAGTAGCTCCACTGAATAACATCTGGATGAACGTGTTCAGAATTGGTTTCTGCTCATCATTATGCTTAAATGAATGCCAAGAGTCTAACTTTAAACCACTGAAGCACGGATATTCCAGGCTAACAGAAATATGCCATTCTTCACTCATTTTAGCTCATGTGTTATAAGGTCCCTAAATACTAGGATGATCTCATATACCATATATGCTGCAGTAATACTTAAGGTCACTTAGGGACAGTTTTCAATATAACAATAATACCTCTTGGGTGATGAATATTTATAGGTATGAATTATGAATGTGTCTTCATTATGCCTCCAGAGAGGTAGGCAAGAAGGATTATATGCATTTTACAGACAAAATAATGATGGACGAAGGGGTTATGTCTCTTGGCAGAGAGGTAGAACTTGCATGTTTCAAATCCCAATCCCCTGCCAAAACTACTAAACAACGTTCCTGGCAGAACTCAAAATAAATCCCAGGAACTTTGACTACCCTAAATTTCTAGCCACTGCATATCCTAGCCATAGCACTTGCAAACTTTAGTTAATTAAATGAGAGTCATAATTGTTTAGAATATCTAGGGGTACAATTTATCCCATACTCATGAATGTTTCATAGATCATGTTATAGAGCTTGCTTCTTTATTAGCTCACTCCTGATTTTATAGTGGTGTAACTTTGCTGACATCAGTACAGTGGCACTGTTGCAAATTATGAGTAAACAAGAGGAGGAACAGTCCAGTTATAGCCACATTTTGATGATCACTCCTGAATGCCAGTCCAAACAAGAAGATGTTTTTCAGATGGTTTATGGCTACATTACTGTGCTATAATTTGCTTGGTCTTCCATTCGCTTCTCAGCTATTTGGATTTTGGCATTGGTCAAGGTAGTTTAAGTAACTCCCTCTAGAGTGATTTTTCTTGCCAGAATAAAGATTCATTTTCAGTACAAAAAAAAGATTGTCTTGATCTTAAAAACAGATATTTCTTTTTTTGATGAGCTGGACACAAAGTCTGAGCTCTTTGTTTGTGCTTGTAAAATAGGGATCAGGCTACTTACTTTCCTAGCCCTTGGGGTGTTTTAAGACTTAATCAGTTAGTGATAATAACCAAGCACTTTAAAAAATAGTATGTAGCTGTTAAGAGGTCTAAAACTGGGCAGCTAAATATTTAAAGGGAAAGTTCAGTTGTGTAGCCAGCCTGGAAAATTCATTGCTTCAGGATACTATAGAGTTAAGAATAGCTGGACTTAAAATAAAAGGGTCTGGGTAATATGATAAGCAGTTTTAAAATGTGTAGTTGTGTTTAAATAAAGATAATCCAGCTTCATGCTTCAGGACATCATTTGATTTTTTTTTCCCGAATGGGCCATATCACCATTCTCTCCCAGTGGATAGTCTGGCACAGTTGGCATCAGCAGTTCTTAAATGGCATTCTGTGGAGCACTGGTGACATGAAAAACTTTTACCTGTGATGGACTGCTTCATTAGAAGGATTTAGGAACATCTTTCCTATGGATTTCTATGGGAATTAAGTGCTCAAATACCTTTCAGGATCAGGACCAGGGTACTTCAGTGCCGGCAAAAAGGAAGCTGATGTAATAATCCAAAGTTTTAAGTCCAGCAGGGTTGAAGTTTTGGACTTCAGAAAAGTGAATTTCAGCAGGCTCAGGACAATAGCAGGGGAAGGGCTGCAGGACCAGGGACCGAACGTGAAAGGAGTGCGTGAAGAATACTTGTTCCTCAAGGACATGATCCTCGAAGCACAAAAGAAGTCGATTCCCATGTAGAGGAAGGGTCGCAGAAGGGCTTGTAAACCCTCTTGGCTTAATAGGGGTATCATGGTCATCTCGAAAAAGATGAAAGAGGCATACAAACAATGCAAGGTTGGGACAGTACCCAAGGAAGACTATACAACAATGGCCTGCACTTGTAGGGAGCATATTAGAAAGGCTAAGGCGGTGACTGAATTTAAACTAGCAATTGAAATCAAGGACAATAAGAAGTACTTCTTTAGGTATGTAGGGAACAGGAGGAAAACAAATGGAAGTACGGGGCCCCTGCTTAACTACTCAGGACAGCTGGTTGGTTACTGACACCCAGGAGAAAACTGAACTCCTGAATGACTACTTTGCTTCAGTATTTCAGCGGACTAAGGGGAAAATCATACTAGATAAAGTTTAGAATAGGCATGGTGGGAATGACTGCCTTCCCACTGTTGACATTGAGCTAGTGCATGATCAGTTAGAAAAGTTAGACATTTGTAAGTCAGCAGGACCAGATGAACTTCATCCAAGAGTGCTAAAGGAGCTGGTGGAAGTCATCATGGGACCTCTGGCGAAACACTTCCAAAACTCATGGTGATCAGGGGAGGTCCCTGAAGACTGGAAGAGAGCCAGTGTTGTCCCATCTTCAAAGAAGGGGAGGAGAGAGTATTCGGGTAACTATAGGCCAATTAGCCGCACTTCTATCGTAGGGAAAAGCCTGGAAAAATTCATCAAGGAGTCTGTGTGTGTGATACGCTTGTAGAAGGTAGGATTCTGAACGACAGCCAGCATGGCTTCATCATAGGCAGGTCTTACCAATCTCATCTCCTTCTATGACCAGGTAACTTGCCACCTGGATAAGAGAGAGGAGGTTGACATTGTATACCTTGACTTCCAAAAGGCCTTTGATCTGGTATCCATGATGTTCTCATGGGAAAATTGGACAATTGTGGGCTTAACTGCTCAACAGTTAGGTGGGTAGGGAGCTGGCTGCAGGGTAGGACCCAGAAAGTACTAATTAATGGATCTGTGTTGTCCTGGTGAGAAGTGGCCAGTGGTATTCCTCAGAGGTCCGCACTTAGTCCAGTGCTTTTCAACACCTTTATCAATTATTTGGATGTGGGGGTGAAGAACTCACTGACCAAGTTCGTGGATGACCCCAAGTTATGGGGAAGCGTGGTCATGCTTGAAAATAGGCTGCAGATAAAGGTGTACCTAGAGAGGCTAGCAAGTTAGATGAATTGGAACCAGATGAAGTTCAACAGTAAGAAGTATGAAGTGCTCCATCTGGGGATGCACAATCCCCAATGTGCTTAGAGGCTTGGTGAAGCCAAACTGACAAGCACCATGGCCAAAAGGGGTCTAGGGGTAATAACAGACCACGGTATGAACATGAGCCATCAGTGTGATGCTTTAGCCAGCAGGGCAAACAATATTCTGACATGCATTAACCAATGAATCTCAGACAAAACCAAGGAGATGATTCTTCTGTTTACTCAGCATTGGTGAGACCACAGCTGGAGTAGTGCATCCAGTTCTGGACACTGCACTTTGACAAGGACATGGAAAAGCTTGAGAGAGTCCAGAGAAGAGCCACCTGTGTCATCAGAGACATACAATGCAAGCCATATGAGGAAAGGCTGAAGGACTTGGGTCTCTTCAGCCTAAAAAAAGAGAAGGCTGAGAGGGGACTTGGTAGCAGCTTACTGCATGAAGGGCTCAGTGAACAGCTGTTCACCAGAGCATCCTTGGGGAAAACCAGGAGTAATGGCCACAAACTCCTGGAAGACTGTTTCAGGCTTAACACTGGAAAAAAACTTCTTCACAGTTAGGGTGTCCAGATTGTGGAATAAGCTCCCTCCGGAGGTGGTACAATCACCTACCCTGGAAATCTTCAAGAGGAGACTGGAGGGCCACCTTGCTGGGGTCACCTGATCCCAGTTGTCTTTCCTGCCTTGTGTGGGGCAGGGGTGGACCCAGTAATCTTGCAAGGTCCCTTCCAGCTCCTTATAGTCTATGAATCTAAGTCTAAAATCAGATTCTAAACTGAGTATGGGTGTTCTGTACAAATATACACAACTTGAAATGACTTGTAAGCAAGCCTGAGGCTGACAAGATTACAGAAACTGCATAAGACTAGGAAAGTAGCTGAACCAGCAGTTTTCTTTCACCAATATATCTAATGTGTGGATTAAGAAGTGTTTTTGTTATTGATTTCCCAAGATCCTATAGATGATTGAATATAGAAGTGGACATTATACTTGATTTTCTATCTCTGTTGCCATCGAAAATGAAAAAAATCTAAAGGAAAAATGCATGTTAGTTCAAAAATCTAACTTTTGCCCTAGATTGTGTATCCTACCCCTGCTATTGCATAATCAGTTCCATTGATGACATGTAATTTATAAAGCAGCTTATTTCCATCCCAGCAAAGGTCACAGTAATATAGGACTCACTGGGTTAAACCCTCTGCTTGAGGAAATTGGTACGGTTCCGCTGAAGTCATGCAAGTCATTCCACGCTTGAATATTTTTCAGAGGTTCGTGTATGCTTTCGCTACTACCCAGTGTGCACATGTGCTGGACTGCACAGTTGTTACTGCTAAGTCATTTAGTACTTGCTTAAGCAAGTACTAAATGACTGCACAGTAACCAGTGTTACTGCACAGTCCTGTTGTTACACAGTTATTTTTAGCTGCTACTTCATGCCTCTGTGCAAAGTCCAGGTGGATGACGTAGAGGTATAAGCAGGGGAGTTCTTTTTCCTTCTGCCCACAGGCAGTGGGTAAGTCTACACATGCATTAATGTGCCACTGTTACAGCGCATTAAGTTTAGTACCTGTAATAACAGCTACTAACTCAATGTGCAGTAACTGGTGCTACTGCACGTAGTGCTGGTGCACAATCTTTTAGTGATGTTAATGTGCAGTAGACCAGGGGCGACGTGTAGGGGGTGGACTGGGATGCATGTACACCCCCCGAGCGTGGCAGTGCACCCCTTCCAAAAAAGTGCTGCCAACACTGTTGGCGGCACCTGCGGGCAGTCTGCAACCCCTGCTGGCCGCTGCTGCCCGCGGTGGCTGCAGGTGGTTGCTGACCCTTGGTCAGTGTTTGCCCCACCCCCGTGCCACTGACAGCACCAGCAGCATCTGCGGTAGCTCCCCTGCTTACCTCCGCCTGGCTCCTGCCACCGCCATGTCCTCCCAGCTGCTGGGGGCACGAGTCATTCATGCAGTAGACTAACTCTACTGTGCATTAGCATGACTTACTGCGATGCACTAATGCGCAGTAGAATTAGTCTACTGCACATTTAGCATCTTGTGTAGATGTGCCCACTATCACAAACTAGTCCCCAGAGCAGGATTTGTCCCCAGGTTTCTTGATTTGGAATGACACAAGTTTTGTTGTTTCTTATGCTCTTTTGTCTCCAGGCTAATTTAGGCAGCCAAGAGAATGAATATAGGGTACCAGACGTTTCAACAGCTAATCTGGCACTGGAGCCAACAGAGCTGCTGCTGCTGCTGCTGCTGCCATCGCTTCCTGTCAGTTCTTCCATCACCATTTGTCCCTGACATGCATCCTGCTGACAGCAGCATGCAGAATTCTGTATGTTGCACCAGGCGACAGCTAAACTTACTCCAGTTTGTGTGCGGCACCCTCAAGGTAGAGCTCCAGCCACCCACAGTCCTTCTGACATGAAGCCTCTCCCTAAAGCTGGAAGGATTTGCAGGGCATATGTTTGGACTTGGCTAATTTACAGAACTGCTGAAAGGTGTAGTTGCCAGAGATAACAAGCCTATAGGGAGATCCAAAAGGAAGAGGAAAGGATGATGTATGAGAGAGAGAATTATTACAATAGTCCAGAGATGTTGCTTTAACTATTAACCTGCTGCCCAAGTTACTAAGCCCTCACAGTTTGTTCTTCAGTACTTCCTGATGGAGCCACTAGCTCCTCAGCCTTTCCTCGTATGGCTTGCCCATGGAGTTCATGGAGCCACTGGCAAATTTAATCTTATTAGCCCTGCATATAGTAAACCCCAATATGCTTAGAGAGCTAGAAAATAGTTGTCAATGTAATGATGACCTCCATATTTATTTTCTCTTCTCTTCAGTATTGCTGCATATTACATACACAACCTGCTCCTGAAGCTAGTAAAATGAATAGCTAAATTCCGTTGACTTTGTATGGAAACAGGCTCAAACCCATGGGACTAATTTAATTGGTGAGTCTTCACCAAAGATTAATGCAGTTTACCATACCTTATCTTGATTGCCAAGGGGTAAATCCTTCAGGCCTTAATTTGAGAAAAGTTCCATTTTGAAGTCAATGTGAATTTTGCTCAAATAAGTGTCAGTTTAAGTATTTGGTCCATCAGTATTATAATCTAGCATTCATAATTTCACATTTGAGAATCACTAAGGGGTTAACAGTTAATTAGTCACTCTAATTTTTGCACTTGAGTAAAGTGAGGTAAGAAAAAGCAACGTGATTTACTCCAAATTAGCTGGCAAGTCAGTGTCCAGAATGAAACTAAGGAACAGGAACTCACTCAGGTTAAATAGGATTGCACTTAAGTGCCTAATATAAGGGTGGGCAAAATATAATCTACAATTTGTATGTGGGGGTGAAGAGCCCACTGTCCAAGTTCGTGGATGACACCAAATTATGGGGGAGCGTGGTTCCACTTGAAGATAGGCTACAGTTACAGGTGGACCTAGACAGGCTGGCAAGTTGAGCGGATCAGAATCTGATGAAGTTCAATGTTGAGTAATGTAAAGTGCTTCACCTTGGGACAAGCAACCCCCAACACATGTACAGGCTTGGCAGCACCAAACTGAGTAGCACCACGAATGAAAAGGAGTAATACCTGCTATACGTGTCACTCCTGGTCTACTGCACCTGGGGGTAATAATAGACCACAGTATGATTCTGAACTGGCAGTGCGATGCTGTAGCCAGGAGGGCAAATAATACTCTGGCATGCATCAATTGATGCATCTCCAGCAAAACCAAGGAGGTGATTCTTCTGCTCTACTCAGCACTGGTGAGACCACAGCTGGAGTACTGTGTCGAGTTCTGGGCACCACACAAGGACATGGACAAACTTGAGAGAGCCCAAAGAAGAGCCACCTGTATGATCAGAGTCTTAAAGGGCAAGCCATAGGAGGAAAGGCTGAGGGATCTGGGACTCTTCAACCTGAGGAAAAGAAGGCTGAGAGGTGACCTGGTAGCAGCTTACCACTACACTAGGGGAGTACATCAAGTGCTTGGTGAACAACTGTTCACCAGGGCACCTGAGGGGAAAGCCAGGAGTAATGGCCACAAACTCTGGAAGATGGGTTCAGGCTCAACATAAGGAAAAACTTCTTCACAGTCAGGGTGCCCAGACTGTGGAATAAGCTCCCTCCAGAGGTGGTGCAATCGCCTACCCTGGAAATCTTCAAGAGGAGACTAGACGGTCACCTTGCTGGGGTCACCTGACCCCCAGTTATCTTTCCTGCTTGGTGCCGATGATCTTCCAAGGTCCCTTCTGGCCTTACAATCTATAAATCTATGAATATGGTTAGGGGGCTGAATCTGGCCTGCCAACTGATTGGATCCAGCCTGCAGGCGGTTGCCCACAAATTGATTGCATCTGGCCTGCAGCTGCCCCATCATGGTCAGCATGGAGCTCAGATCCCCTTGCTCCTGCCTGGGGCAGGCCGTTCTTGCTGATGGCCCTGGCTCAGCCAGCACACACAGCTTCCCAGCGGGGCTGTTTCTGGTATGGCTGCAGCCACCCAGGTACTGCTTGGCTTCCCCTGCCTGCAGCAGCTCCTCCTCCTGCCTCTGCTGCAGCACTACCTGGGTGAGCTCTTCTGCACGTGCCCTCTACCCCCCAACCCTTACTTCTGACTGGCTTCTGAGACTTAGCACTGGGGTAGCCCTGCCGACACAGGTGTGCACTCCCCTGTCTCACCCCCCCGCCCCCCGTGCTCAAAATATACAAGACTAAGACTTTATTTTGAACTATTATGCAATCACCACTATATACACTACTCAGAAACACATAAATCAGGACAAAAATATTTTTGAAATAAAATTAAAATATAGTAGATATTGGATTTTTAGTATATGATTAGTTTTTTTTATCTATAAGTTGTTAAAATTGTATCTTCTGAAAGATTTTCTGTGTGTGGCCCTCAACAGTTCACCCAAACTTGTTAAGTGGCTTACCAGCTGAAAGAATTGCCCACCCCTGGCTTAATAGGTAGAACGATATTTGTCCCCATATCTTTCTGTATCTTGGTTTTCCCATCTGTAAAATGGGCATGGTAACATTTTCTTTTGTTTCACTCTTTCCATCTTACCTATTTGGTTTGTAGCATTAGTTTCCTGGGGCTTACAAAATACCTGTATGTAAAGGGATCTGGACAACCAATGCAATTACTGGGTCTGTGTTTTTTGCCAGGGATAAAACAAGCTTTGGAGAAGAGGACATTTTTGGAGGAAAACTATGCAGCCAGACTGGGGTTTGATTGCATTATGTAACTTAATGTATTGCAGCTCTGTGACTATACAGTTCTGTTATTTTTTTTGTTCGTTACAACATTTTATTATATTATTGATGCCAGGATTAGGGGACAGGATTTTATTGATTGATATTATGGCAGATTAGAGTTCAGCCATTTTAAATTAGTTTCAGTGTAGGCTCATTTTGCTGATGTGGTGTTTGCTTCAGACCTCAGAGCTCTGTCTGGCCCGCTTGTACAAGGTTTCAACACTACAACAGACCTTCATTTCTACTCTGGCAGCGTCAAGCAGTATATATAAATGACTCCTAAAGTTTTCCTTGAGGTAGAAGAGAAAGGCCTTTGACTTGATTCATTACGTAAAGTATTGGCAGAGGCAGACAGCGGAGTTGACTTTGCAACTTTTTAATTTCCAAAGTGAACCTGAGTAAGACTAATGTACAAATAGGATCCAAAGCCAAATCCTGAAGTCAGTCAAAACTATGACTGAATCAATGAGAATTTAATATTAATAAGAACTCAGAGCCCAATCCTGTAAGCGCTTTGCCTGTGCAGCTTCTGCAATTGCATTGAACTTGGCTGCACAATGTAAGAAAATGTTTTCCTCACAAGTATGCAACGTTAGCTGCAAAATGCAAATTTTCAATTACAAATTAACCAAATTCCTAGCTTTTATGCCTTTGGGGAAAGTCTTCCAAATGTGACCTGAATACATATCTATCCAAGTCTGCAGACAGCCTGAAACAGGAACTGTGAGAAGTGAGAACTTTGTAACTGTTAGAGCCCATCTTCCCCTTGAAGCATAACATCAGACTGGGAACCACAGAACTGAGCTGAAAGTCTTACAAGTCAGGCCTTCTGAAAGGAGTTTTTTTTTTTTTTCAAGGAATTGTCACTAAAATGCAGATCTACATGAAAAGAGAAAGTAATGTCAGTGGTGTTAATTCACGCTGTAAATTATAAAGGTTCAGGTGGCACTTTTTCCCCCTAACCAGTTTACACATCCCAGCTACTCTGCTGTGGTGGAATATAGGTGGCACTTTTTCCAATACTAGACTATTCAGGTTGGAAATAACAGGGTCAGTGAGGAGGTACATTTTGCCACTGGTTGGTTCTAGAGAAGTCAGAAAAGTTGGTAGTGGCGCTCTTCACTTGTTGGTTGGTTCAACTTCTGTTAGAGAGGTAGAGTGATCCAAGCAGTCTAGCACTGCAAGTTAAGTGGTAAATAGGAGTTCAGGTTCCTGATGTGTCATGGCACTGTCCCTGTGCTACTGAAGTCTGTGAATTATTGCTGCCATTTATGTCAGTGTCTCCTGCCTGGGTTTCCATCTTTGCAGTAGGGATAATAATATCTTTACTGATACAGACTTGAAGGTCTATTGGTGAAAGTTGCTATATAAATGCTAAAATGAATGTGTATAGTGTACTTATGGTATGTAAGAACATAAGAAATAATTACATCTCTCCAAAAGACTGTACAATGGCTTTGCTAAATGTAGCAGGAGGCAGTTTTTGAATAGCCAAACAATCTTGGCTCCTGGATCAGCCAAGTGCTGAGAGAAGTGGGTGCACATGTATGCATACATATGTGTATGCATGCACTCTATAAAGCCAGTTTCTAGGGTTTTCAAGTAAGGTTGGTCATTTAGGATAAAGAGGTTAGATGCAAGAAATTGTGCATGAACTGAACTGTTTCCAGCCTGGAGGCAGAATTTTTGTTCTGCACATTGTTGGGCTCACAGCCAAAACAAAAAGGCTGATCTACATTTTATCTGCAATGCATCAATAGTTTAAGTGCAGCCTCTGTTAGGCAGCGTTCTGATAGTCTGCTTTCAGGTACAGCCTTGCCAGCCTGCTCCAGAAGAAATGCTGCATTCATCTGTAATGATAGGACTGCTGTTTATTAGATGGCTGACATTTCCTTGGACTGAAATTTCTGAATATTACAAAAACTCAAAGGGATTTTTATCTGATATAATTTTGTTGTCACCCTTCTCAAGGTCATTTGAAGGTTGGCATAGCAGTCCAGAGATGATGGTGCATTATTATCTGAATAAGCATTTTATGATATAATACAGAAGAAACCCTGCCCTTCAAAATTCTTCAAAGCATTGCAAAATCTTTAGATTATTCTACAAGAATGACTGCCTGTGTCAGGAGATTTGGCGTGGGGTACTGTGTTTATGCTGCTTGATCGCTGGTTCAGATACGTCCCTGATCTTCTGGGTTCTCTGGTAGTGGCTTTGTGATAGTCAGGAAAACATGGATATTGAATTGTTATAACATTTTAAAGTTACCAGGACCCTGAAGAAAGCCTGTGGAAATAATTTAAAACAAAAAGGAAATTTCAAGGGGATTAGTGTCCATTTAAAACCACATGCCCATGAAATAATGACTAGAGCTCTCCTTCCTACACAGACTACCATGGCATGTTAAATTAAACAGAAATACTAAACCTCTTATTTCCTTACTGGGGCAGGTGGCTGGGGACTGGACAAAGATTTAGCTTCACTTGGTCTTGTAAGAGTAGCTTAGTCAGCATGAAAGGGGTAGTAATTTATTGCTAATGCAGGCAGCATTTACATGCCTGGGAGCAAAGATCAAAGTCTGTGACACAGAGGGGTGTTTCTGAGTTACAGTAATTAGGATGGTGCCACTTGTCCACCCCCCATTTGCTCAGGGCTGGGTTTGAAAGTTGCAATTTAGCCCTACATGAACTGAGAGGATAAAAAATGTGGAATGAATTATTTGCACAGTATTAACTGCAGCAAACAGTTTGATATCTATTGTGGCTTCACATGGCTTTTGAGCACTTGTCACAATTTTACTCAAATGCAGCAAGGACTTATTTTAGAGCTAGAAGCAAGTCAAGAAAGTTTTGCCTATTAAAAGTTAATCAGAGTGTTAGCTAATGAACAGGCTCGTGTTACTTTATCTGTTACATTACTCCTCTGTGGACCTGACTGTCTTATCTTCATGAACAAATCAAAATTGTTTAGCTGCTGTGTACTGGTGTCAGTGAACAGACTTGGAGCATCAGGCCCCATTGGCTAATGGTAATAGCGCCGCCTAACCTTTTCAGCCCGTAGACCACACTGCTTCATCACAGGCTAACGTTACATGGCTTGGGATCCTCATGACCATGTTTGAACCTAAGTGGTAGTTTCTAGACCATGCTGTGATCACCTCCTTCTTTGTGGGATTTTTGATTTCCTTTGAATTTTATGGGGGGGGTTGTTAACACAAAAACATGAGGGTTCTGGTTCAGCGCTCCAGGTCTGATGTGATACAGGCCAGATTGCCTTCGGAAGCAGCTGTCTGATGCTGCCAGTGGCAATGTCACATTGCCCAGAGATTGGTGTTGAGATGCTTGGCTACCCAAGTAATACTCTTTTTGTAAATAACTAAGAGGTTTGGATAGGGGTTCTTGGAGGTAAAACTAAGATATGGTGCAGAGATAGAGGCCTCTCTGCCTCTCTTCAGGATAGGGGTTTCTCTTGGTATGTGTATGTGCAGCAACCAGCACAATGAGAAGGCTCTGTTGGTGACTGTAGGTGTTAAGATAATAGAAATAGATATTCTTTCTGCCTCTGTAACCTGCTGCACTTGATATCAAACTGCTTGACTCCTACTAGCATATTTTCAAGGCCCTGTGGAAAGATGTTCTAAATGTTAATGGTTTGTGATTTTGTCTTTTTTTCTGAGAGAGAGAAAATAAAGAAGAATGATTTATATTTCTACAGGCTGTAGGGTTGTTATATGACAATTATGAGCTATATAGAAGAGAGAGAAACGTGATAAACATTGACCAGTGCCCAGGCACACAATAAGACCGGTTGGAACAGGAAGTGCGTAATGCTGTTTGAAATGGAGAGCGCAGAAGGGATTTGTGACATACAAGGAGAGCTAGATTAAAATGATGGACGTCCTCTGAAATAGAATATAGCTGAGTGAGGAGCTGGTGAATCTTTTATAGGTGCTGTTAAGTGCCAGTTTTTTTTCCTCCTTATTCCGTTCACTTCTTGGCAGAGTCATTCAGACTGCTAGGTGGTTAGCCCTTTGTAAAGCTCAGATGGTAACTGATATATTTTCATACAATCAATCAGACATCCTGCAGCATTTTTAAATGAAGGGGAAATGATGATTGCTTTTGATTTACAGATATTTTCATCTGCATGTACTGATAAAACCCAGAGATACTGCAAGGTGAAGGCTTGTCATGTCGCAGAACAATAACTCTAAGAATTTATAGTTTAGTCTCCATTGGCTGTTGCCTGAATTCTTTACAAAAGGGCAAGTAAAGGAACTTGTTCACTGTTTGAAGAACTTCTCATGCATATTAAATAAAGGGGATAGAAATACAGCAGGCATCAGTCAGAGCTCCATACCAAAACCCTGGATCCAGACATTCTCCTGCTAAGAAACGTGTAAAGATAGGGTTTAAACTGCAGCAAAACAGATTTAGGTTAAATCTTAGAAAAATCTTCCCCACTATAAGAACAGTAGGATCAGGGAACAAACTGCTTAAGAGAAGCTGTGAAATTTCCTTCAGTGGAAGTTTTCAATAAGAGGCAGGATAAGCAGTTGTCTGGGAATGGTATAGAAACGATGGATCCTGCAGTCATGAAGGGGGTTGGACAAAATGACCTGTGGGCTAAGGACAGACATTCAAAAACCCTGAGCCTGAACTGATTCAATCTTTGCAGGTTAGTTTAACCTGGCTAGGCTGAACCCGTCTGTAACTGTGCAAGCATCTCCTCTGGACTAAAAAAAATTCAGGCACATGGCTGCAGTGGCTCAGGCTTAGAAGCCGGGTGGGGGGAGGTGTGCTAGAGCAGCCCTCCCCTCCCTTCTACAGCATTGAGCCGAGGGGAGGGGGGTGCCCAGGCCCAGGCAGAATGCTTTAATGTTCCCCCTGCTCCTGAGCAGCCCAGCAGGGAATGTGTATCACCCTTAACTCAGTGTTTATCAACCCATTAAGAAAACAAAGCCTCTCTCCCTTAGTTAAAGCTCTTCTTAAGGAGCTTTTCCAAGGGAAGACATTAAGCAACCTGTTGATTAGCTCCAAAAAGCCTGCCTGCCTCTGTCGTCTCCCACAGCATGGACTGTAGCCAGCATGTGGTCTGCTAGCTAATGCTGAAGCTGTTTGTGTAAAGAAGAGGGACAGGGGGAACAATCCCTGTTTAGCAGGGAAAAGCCAGGCAGATGCCTGCAGTCTCTGCTGAAGCTCCAGCGAGGGAGCAGAGGGGATGGGAGGGGCCAGCCCTGCTGTGGAGCACAGAGCCCTGCCCAGCCAAAGAACATGCCAGGATGCTGGGGGAATCTGGTTTATATTAAACCATCAAGGGGTCTGGGACAGACATTGCATACACTGGTTTGAGCCAGATCAGTTAAGTCTGATACTACATTTAACCAGGTTTATCTCAAACCAGTTTCAGCCATGTTTAAATTGGTTTATGTGCACTGAACATCTGTTCTGTTACAGGTTTAAACCAGTTTCTGATCACTTAAACTGGTTTATGTATAATGTCTGTTCCTAGCCTTGAGGTCTTTTCCACCAAGGATTCTGTGATTAAGGTATAGAGATATAGACCAACTTTTGTTCTGTGTTGGTACAGTATTTAACATGGTGGGGCGGGGGGGGGCTTCTGGTCTGTAACTGAGAACTATCTACACAGTACTGCAACAAGAATAAATATTACAAAAGGGTTTTTTATTGACAGTGAAAGATGCACAAACCTCTTGGTTCTCTTTAGTGCACCAGTTTCTACATTAATGAAAGATCTACAGTCTCCCTAAATCCTGGCCTGGAATTTGGCAGTCATTAGCAGGACTGACAACTGTATAACAGGGAAGTCTAGAACTGTGTTTCCAATTAAATATCGAGCCAAACAGACTTGAACTTTGTGCCAGGTCATCCCATGAGCTGCACTTTAATGGTCAGATCTTGTTTGCTCGAGGCTTGACAGTAATTTAGATTAAAAAAAATATAACGGTATGAGGCCAGTTTATGAGATTCCTAGAATTCATACAGATAAGAAAAGACGAGGTGATTAATAATAATAATAAGCTTCTAAGCCAAGTGTATACAATGTGAAGCATACTGGAGCATTTTAGCAATTGGGTTATTTTATTGCACAGAGGTTAAAAAAAAAAGAAAGAAAAATTTAATAGCACAGTAAACACAAGTCCTTCAGAAAACATGAGGTCTTTTGGTCAAGCCCATATTTATTTTGAGGCGTTTGGATATATGTGGAATGGTAAATAATCTAGAGCCTTATAGAATCCCTGGTTGTACAAGGCCTTTGTAAATAGCACAGAGGCTACAGCTCAATTCATTTTTCCTGTATTGATCCGGTTGTCTCTCTTCGTTCTATTACAGATGCTGCAGCAGGTGAAGCCACACTGTGGGTAAACATTGCTACAAGGCAGCACACAGCCCAGGGGAATGAGGTGCTTGGTCTATCTGGAATGTGAACCCTAGTGACCCTCAATCAGAGAAGCACTGATGGGCTCTGGGAGCAGTGGAGGCAGCTCAGCTCTGCAGTGCCTTTGTGAGAGGTAGGTTTTGGGGGCTGCCTCTATTAGTAATATTAAAAGGGTTAATGAAGAATCCTGTTGCAATCCACACCACCATGGCCAAGAAATCTGTTATGTTTCTGAAATTAGAGGAAGATGCAAGGGGTCATGTCAGAACGCAGGTAATGAATTTGGCTCTGGAAAGAGATTATGATGTGACTTCTGCAGAACACAAGGAGCAAATGTCATTATTTGTGAGCAGTCCTTTGAAACCATCAGCATTCATGAATATGGAGGATGTTGAAAGAATCTGCAGTTTTCATTAGCCAGAGAAGTGTGTGCTGCTGGGCTAGAGAGCTCTCCAAATCAATTAGTATGTGTCCTAGTATTCCATATAGAATATGGATGTAGTTATCAGGGATATGACCAAGATCCTCAAGCTCTGTGAATTCAGGAGGGAGACTGCAACTAAAGCAATATGTATGCTAACACTGTGCCTTTCTTCTGCATTTCACAAAGAAATTAACCATTTTACAAACATTTTAGCCTTATAGCACTTTATTGAATAGAGATAGGGACCCAGGTCACTGGAGGACATATATTGAAGGGATTTAGGCTCTGGACCTTGACTGGGATCCCTAGGCACTCTCAGCTTGAATAGTGTGAGTTAATAATCTTGCTCACTTCTTTATAGCAACAGTCTCTTCTTCCACCATGCCTCTTTGCATGTGGTTCACTGTGGCAGGACGCGACCTAGGGGTGCCGTGAACTCCCCTAGCGCCCCCTACCTACCGTGCCAAATCGGGTTCAATGCACCCTTGCTATCTCGCCTGCCACGTCTTTGATGGTAATATTGTTAAAGGGAGGCTGCCTTTCTACCCTCTCTGGCACGGTGCCTTGAGATGTCCCAGTCCATGCCCTGCCTTCAGTGACACGGTATACCCTAACCTCTGGGGCCTGTCTCCGCAATCCCCCGCCCGCACTGGGGCCTGTCTCTGCGATCCCACAATCTAGGCTCAGGTGGCCGTAGCCGTGCCTGGCCCCCAGATCCCCTTCTCAGGTCTTACGCCCCACTGGGCTCCTCACAATTGAGGCTCAGGTGGCCGTAGCCATGTCTGGCCTCCAGACCCCCTCTCTGGGTCTTGCGCCCCACTGGGGCTTCTCACCTGCGCCCAGACTGGGGCTTTACCCTCCTGATACTGCCCACACTGGGGCTGGGGTTGATACACCCCAAAACATGGCGTCCTCTCCAGCGCCAGGACCCCCCACACTACTGGGGAGCTCCTACGAGGCCTCCTCCAACCCCTACAGCCTCACCCAGTCCTCCGGTCTTACACAACAACAACACAGAAAACTCCCACTCCTGTGTTCCAACATAAATTCCAAGCCAAACTGGCTAACCTTCCTTCATATCCCTACCAGGGTTTCCTCCACCCAGTATCCTCATGCAGAAACCTCTCAGACCATCAGGCTTCTCTGCTCTGCTTTGCCCTGCTTGCTCCAACAGAGCTCCACCTTCCTCACTGCCAGAGGGAAACTTGACCCCCAGCCTCAGCCTGGCTTGTTTATATAG
>NW_017728965.1:1515461-1518927 GCF_001723915.1 Gavialis gangeticus
CTGCCCCCTTCCAGTCAGCTGACCAGACTGGTTGTCTTAGCAACCCACACCTGTGCTGCCCTGGTGACTGGCAGTTCGTTTATTTTTTCATTTATGCTTTGTAATACATAATTATGGAGCACCTAGCACACACTGAAATACTTTTTGTGCAGGGAGGGAGCTGAAAAGGCATTGCTGTTGGAAGGGATCAAAGACAAGCTCAAGGGCAAACTTATTTCAATGATTTTTTGTGGATTCCTCTTCTCCAAGCAACAAGTAGGAGCCAAATGCATGGCCCTTAGTCTGTAAAGTAGCTGTTCCATCAAAAGACAGGGTTTTCTATACTTGCAGTATGCAGTTTCTCTCTCAAGAGCAGATGACTGCAGGCTGAATCTCATTTTGAGGTACTGCAAAAGAAAGTCAAAGAACACATTATATGAAGGGGCAGGGTGGAAGAAAAGGCCTGTTGCTATAAAGCAGAAGCAGTTAGTAAATAAGATCATGAACCTGCACTTTTCATTAATAGCAGAGTAAGTAGTTCTTAGTAGGGCTGTGCAAAGCTTCAGTCCCTGATTCAATTCGGCAGAGATTCGACCTGATTCAGTGACCAAATCTCTGAATCCGAATCGAATCAGAGGACCCTTGAATCTCTCCGTATCAATTCAGAGAGATTCGGAAAGATTTGGTGATTCGGACATAGACACAGCTTTTAAATGTTCTTTCTACATACCTATGAGTAGCAGGAGGCTTGTGAATGCTGCAATGCTGGGGCGCATGGAGTGTCCCATGGGAGTGCGGGGGGCTCCCCAGTATGCTCAGCAGCAGACCCAGAAGTGGACCAGAAGCACTTCTGGTCCACTTCTGGGTCCTCAACTGGTGCCTCCTGGGACTGGGGGGCACCCGGGGTCCCCTTGCGGCCGATCGCTGAGCTGAAAGGGGCCTGCGTGCTCCCCGGCGGACCCGGAAGTGGACCAGAAGTACTTTGTAGGTTTGCTGCCGAGCACATGGAGGCCCCCCTGCACTCCTGTGGGATGCTCCATCCGCCCCAGCATTACAGTGTTCACAAGCCGCCCTGGTACCTCAAGGTATGTAGCAAAAACATTTAAAGCTGCACCTATGCCCAAATCACTGATTCTCCAAATCAGAATCAAATCTTCAGATTCAGATTTGGCCAAATTGAATCGGGGACAGTGATCCAAATCAACGAATCGAATCATGGTCCCTGATATGGGCTGAATCCAAATCGAATAGGGCCTGTGTTGCACACCCCTAGTAACTAGGAACCCTTGTCAGAAGATCTAGAAATAGCAAGTGACACAGTGTCCAGCAGCTGATCTCCCATCAGGCCAGATGCTATATTGATGGGTGACCTAGAAAGCTAGAGAGAGTTGACTTGGGGCAGAGCAATACGAAATATGTCTGTAGGAGTCAATGCTCTGCAGTAACCTATCGTGCTCTAAGTGCAAACCCAGGGTTAGGCCTGCCTGTCTGAAAAACCCTGTTTCTGTATATCTGACTGCCTCATGACTGCTAATGAAGCAGAGATGCTTTGTCAGACTTCAGGTTTATCTTAGGGAAGCTGCTTCTGCTTCATAGCATGCTCAACCTAAGTTTCTCCAGGCATGAAGCCAGGTCTTTGGCAGGAATCTGGTATATCTTCACTGCAACTTAACTACACCCATTTGCATTGTGAAGGATTTGGCTTTTAAGAGCACAATGCGATGCTGCTCTGCACTTTCAGGAGTTTCCTGAATAACCATGTCAGAAACTGCAGTGACAGGGCTCCCTTGGCCATTGATTTTTGAGACTTAGGCACTCTTAGGAATGAATTGTGTGCAATGACCAGGTATTCTTGGCACAGAAAGCAGTAAATAGGTATTCTGAGCTATGGCTATCTGAAGAACAACAGTTCTGTTTCACGATAAAAATTTTGAGGTTTTGAAATTTGTTTTTTTGTTCCAGTATAGTACACAAATGAGACTTTTTGAAATTTTTCATGAAAAAGCATGAGAGGTCATATCTCAGAAGAATGACCTGTCACTGGGCTATTGGCTCTCTAGGTTTTTTTTCTCTCTCTCATTTAAGCTACAACAAAAATAAATTTTTTTGATGCAAAAGGTTTCACAGTTGAAATTGTGACCAGCTCTTTTCATAGTGAATGCTATGTGTCTCAGCACACAAGCCACTACCAGATTAATGCTGACAACTGAATATCACTTAGTTACCATTTTATTAAATGAAGCAGCACCCAAGCAAGATATGTTGTTAATTTTTAATAAGAGATGGAAAAGAACAGCGTGTCTCTTCATGCAGTTTCTAATCCCCACTTTTTCCTGAACATAGTTCATACGGGGACAAGATGCCCATTTTAGAATTGCAGCTCATTGTGGCTCAGCGTGCTTAAGTGTTTATGACTAAAGTCTTGTCTCTCTTTCTCTGCTAAGTGGGACTAAAGGAGGCGAAGGACAGACACTAAAAGGAAATTACACAAGTGATAGCACTCCATGCATGTTCACACACAAAAATATTGCTCTTGTTTGTGCACAGGCATTTCAGGGCAGGGGAACAGAGTTTGACTTGAAAAATTGGCCTTACATGCAAGATTAAAAGTGTCATCCTAATTTGAGTGTGGATGTTTGGTTCCCTGGGAACCAACCAGCACTGGGCTGGTCCCAGCAGCCTTACCTGGGGGTCTCCTGGGGCTGCAGCAATGGCGATCCTGCTGCTTGGAGCCTGGACAGCAGCTGGAGCATGGCTCCGCCTGGCCTGGCTCTGGTTTTGAGCAGTGCACGCTGCCCCTGCTTGTGCCGCTCTGCTTTTTTTTTTCCTTTTTTTTTCTTTTGTTTTGTGTGGGTTGTTTTGGCCCCTGGGTATCCAATAGGACTGTGTGAAGCTTCAGGTGGTGATTCGATTCGGAGGAGATTCGGCCTGATTCAGTGGCCGAATGTCCAAATCCGAATAGAATCAGGGGACCAATTTAAAGGTCCTAATCGATTCAAAGCTCTCCGAATCTTTGATGATTTGGGCAGTCCCTGGTGGCTGCAGCAGGAAGCTACATCCGCTCCGAGCTGGTAAGTACTAGGGGCTGGGGGAGGGGACCGGGGGGGACCCCTGACCCCCAATCACTCCCCCACCCAACCCAGCTCCCAGTACTTTAAAGAAAAGCCCCAGTGTTCACTGGGTGGGGGGCAATCCCCACTGCCCCATGCTGCATGGGGCGCTCTGCACGAGCCCCCTTGACCCCACCCCCGCTCTCCTGGCCCCCCCGTAGGTGCCCCACATGGGCCAGCTCTGGCCCTTTAAGGAAAAAAAAAGCCAAGAAAAGCCCCAGAACTTTCTGCTCCTGGTGCAGCTTCGGGGGCTTGTGCAGAGCCCCCCCCCACATGGTGGGGGGCAGCAGGGTTTGTCCCCACCGCAGGAGTGGTGAGTCCCAGGGTTTCTTCAGGTTTTTTTTTTTTTTTTTTTTTTTTTTTTTTTTTTTTTTTTT
>NW_017728965.1:1518961-1520279 GCF_001723915.1 Gavialis gangeticus
TTTTTTTTTTTTTTTTTTTTTTTTTTTTTTTTTTTTTTTTTTTTTTCTCTTA
Organism: Gavialis gangeticus; assembly: GCF_001723915.1. Lineage (NCBI taxonomy): Eukaryota > Metazoa > Chordata > Crocodylia > Gavialidae > Gavialis > Gavialis gangeticus. The sequence goes on from NW_017728965.1 coordinate 1,519,014, forward strand.
AAGGGCCGGAGCTGGGCCATGCAGGACACCCGTGGTGGGGGACTGGGGGAGCAGGGGGCGCATACAGAGCCCCCTATGCAGCGTGGGGCAGTGGGAGACAGCAGAGATCGCAGAGCCCCCTATGCAGAGCTGGGGCTTTTTTTCCCCCCAAGTGCTGGGAGCTGGGGTAGGCGGGGCAGCCATTGCCGGGCTGGGAGAGGGGTGGGCGATGGGCTTGGCCTTGCTGATTTGGAGATTGGGCTCCTGCTGAATCTCTGACTCAGATTCGGCCGAATCAAATCAGGACAGTGATTCAGACACTGAATCAAATCACTGTCCCCCAAATTGGCCAAATCCGAAGTGAATACTAGCCACTTCGCACAGGCTTAGTATCCAGGGGTCAGAAACCACCCCCCATGCTGCTCCCTTGTGCATACATTTCAGGGCAGGGGAACAGCACTTGAAGGTGTATTTGAAAAAGTGGCCTAACATGCAGGATTAAAAGTGTCGTCCTTTTAAAAATGGGCAGGAGCTCAGGATTGATGGTAAGCCTGAGTTGCTATGGAAAGAAAAGGGTGAAGGGCTGGATATAGGGCAGGTGGAGCTTGATACCATTGGGAATTTTCCCTCCTCTGGAGCTTCCTTCAGTCTTGAAGGTGGCATACAACAGTTGCAGGGAGGTAATCCCAACACAGACCAAAGGGAGCAGGAGGGCGCAAAAGCCCCCATGGCTCACCAAAAGCATCCAGGAATGTCTCCTAGCTAAATAGGAGGCGCACACCCAATGGCAGGGAGGGGTCATCACCAGGGAGGATTATACTGCACTTGCTCGGGGATGCAGGGGGGCAGTCAGGAAGGCCAATGCAGAGATGGGACTGGGACTAGCTTCCCGGATCAAGGACAACAAGAAGTCCTTTTTTAAATACATAGGGGGCAAAAAGAAGGTTCTGGGTAACATGGGGCCCCTGCAAGACATGCTAGGAAATTTGGTCATCACACCAGACGACAAAGCTAACCTATTTAATGACTTGTTTGCCTCCATTTTCCTGAGCAGGGGCCAGATCAGCCCCCCACCGGCCCCCCCTCAGGCCCCAGGGGAGGCGCACCCAGGCCAAGGGTCACTGAGGATCTAGTCAGGGAACGTCTAGAGGGACTGGATGTGTTTAAATCAGCCGGTCCGGACGATCTCCACCCCCAAGTGCTGCGGGAATTGGCTGTGGTCATTGCGGGACCCCTGGCACGGCTGTATGAGCACTCATGGTGCTCTGGTGTGGTGCCGGAGGACTG
>NW_017728965.1:1520806-1535180 GCF_001723915.1 Gavialis gangeticus
CGGACTAGATGATCTACTCAGGTCCCTTCCGACCCTACTAACTATGAAACTAGTACAGCTCCTCCTTATCTCCACATATCTAGTGGCTTAAATTGGTATCTGAGCTGATATGTGGATAAAGGATTTACCTTTTTATGACCAATCCTAGTTTGAGGGACTTCTATGACTTGTAGACCTCTGTGAGACTGTTTAAAATTTAGTTTTCTGTGTGCTAAGTCTAAATTTCCACACAGGTGTTTCCTACAGAGACAGCCACCTCTTCTAAAACTGTGTTGCATAGGAGACACCTTGTGCTTTGTTACAAACTAACACAGGTACCTACCTCTCCCTAGGGTCAAGACATTTATTGGTTCTTTTATTTTCCTGAATGTAAATAGTAAAGCCATTCAGGCTGAAAAAACTATATACCTTTTTTGTATGTATGGAAATCCTAATGTTCTCCAGGGCTAATCTAAGAATGGCAAAATTGTTTTGTCAGTAATTATTACTGATTATAGTCATTGCTTCCTATTGAGATTGTGACAGGAGGAGCACCCATTTTGCTGGGCTCTTGACAAACCTTTACATACATGAATGCAATTTGCATATACACCTTTCACTGCTGAGCCTGCATTTATTCTGAGTCACACCCAGTAAGGGTATACTTGAAAAAGTCACCATGCTGGATTAAAAGACGGTAGGCAGCAGTACACAGCCACGTTGTTTACTTACAGTTAACCCCCAGGTTGTTCCCAGAAAAGCCATACAAAGGCAATTCACTGTTGCAGTGGCCTTAATTATTATGCAATGGAAGACTGATTATACATGTGAAAATTGGATAAGCTATAACTCTTGTTCAATGCTTTTAAAGCTCCCACTGACTGCCTAGTCAGCTTTGTGTCTACATTTATTATTCTGAGTATTGGGCTAGTTAAAAAAACATCATGGCTACATAAAAAAGGATCTTCTCAATTTATATAGAAATCTTTCAAAACTATTTTTGGGTGCCCATCTTGTTTATCTTCCTTTCTTTGTAGAGATGCGCATTTAAATCTGCTTATTTGGTGGCTGCGTCTGAAATTTTCATCATTGAGCTCTACTTCATAATCATTTGCCTATGAAAATCATCGCTATCTTTCTCTGATTTAGTTAGTCTATAAGGTACAAAGCTGCCTTGTGTTATCCTGCCTTCACCATCCACATAGGTTTGCAGCTCTGAATTACTCTTCCACCACTAATTCAGATGTTCTTACCTCTTCTAGTCTAAACTGGGGCATGCTGTAGTCTGATGGGACAACAGCAGTTTAAAGCAAACTATGTCTATGTCTGTGCTGCAGTCACAGAAGTAGACGTTGCAGTCTAGCCACAGGAACAAAGACTAATTACTCTGCTGCTCACTTGAATTTTGCAGATAGCACTGAACCCTGGGCCCTTGCAGTTAGACTGCTACCAATATTCAAGGTAGCTAGTTTATCCTGGGTAAGAACCAGTCCGTGTTTTAGGATCATTATGGATTTAAAAGGCCAGATTCTCAGTATAAATTAGTGTAGCTCTGTTGACTTCAGTGAAACTATGCTGATTTACACAGGCTAAGTCTCTGTTGCAAAGCATCTTCTTGTTCCTTAACAGCCACTAAAACAATACAAAGATGAATGGCTTTGCACAAGCATCTGGATAGCACTGAGATGATGAAGGGTATTATGGATACTGAGGGTATAATTTTATCTAAGAACAATATTGCAAGTGAGAGACACTTATGGGATTATACCCATGTTAGAGGAGAATTAGACCCACAGATCATTTTTCCTTCTTGCTTCTATATGGAATATAAAAAAATTGCAGGAAGAAATGAAGGAGAAGCAAAGAAATGAAGAAAGAAAACTAATAAAGAGGTTTGCTTGGATTTCTCATCCCTGTCCTTATATCAATAAGTTGTATCATCTATTTGTTATGAGCCCGATTTCCAAAGATGATCCCGGATCCTTTTTTTCTAGTTCCAGTAACAATTTCCCTTTCTGTCTGATGTTGTAGTGAAATTTATGCTTTTATAGCTCAAAAGCAACACAGCACTTAAATCCTAAAAGTAGAATTTAAGTGTGACGTGTATGCTGAATAGGTTTTGTACCAGCTTTCTGTAGAAGAGTGAGTTTTACCCATTATTTCAGTTGATCATTGAACTTCACCCATTGTGAGAGAGAAACTTAGCTAATAGGGCAAAGTATAGTTAAGCTATTTGTCTATATTTATAAAAATGGAATAATACTATATTAAAGTGGAGCAATGGTTTGATTTGTATCAGTTTCTGCTCTCCTACAATTACAAGTATTTTTGATAATGAATGCTCTATTCAATATTTATCTACCTTCCATTTTAATGTATAATAATATCAAAAATGTCCCAAGCAAAGTTATATTTCATCAAATATGCAAGAGGGATTGTTACTACTTATAAAACCTGGAAGAGATTTTTTTCCCCCAATTTGAGCAAAAGTTCCAGTGGTTGGGCTGCATGGGCGGCTGTTTCTGATGACCCGGATAAGATCTAGGAAAGCTGCCAGGCATCTGTTTTAACTTACTTCCTTGGACTGTTGCTTTAATAATCACATCCAGTCTGTTCATCTCTGTTCTGGGACAATCAATCAAAGGCTCAGAGATGCCAATTTTTTTGCTTGCTTAGTAATAGGAAAGAGGTAACTTGGTATCAACTCTGAGAGTAAATCATTAAAATTCAACTGGTATTAGGATTTCATAGGGTGATATCTTTTATTGGACCAAAAGTTGGCCCAAAAGTTGGCCCAATACAAGATATCACCCTAAGAAAGACTTACCTGTTACATAATTCCTGGACCATCACTCTACCACTACCACTGATATTAGGATAACTTAACTACTTTGTGCCTGATTCACATTACACATGAAGGCCGATATTACCACCCTTCAGGTGGGCATAAAAGGCATTTGCACTCTTTTGAAGATTTTTACATTGCAAAGGATCCTACGTGTCAATGAGTGTGGGGCTTATTGTGACAAAGCTATGGCTAGCTAGTACTTCAGATCAACGATAGGTGTGCAGTCCACATTCCTGTGCTCCACCACTTCTGGATTTTCCTACTGGAACTAAAGGAGACTGCATTTAGCTGTAGCAAAGCTAGAACTGAACAGTTGCTGCACAGGGGAATAATTCAGTTCGGTCCAGGGGAGGGTAATGGTACATAGAGACATAGGGAGTAGTCAGTCCATGGATAAATGTAAGTTTAGCAACTGTAGATGTTTGCTAGATTTGAAACGGAGAATGAACTATAACAGAAGACATTAGAAATGGGTGAGTTTGTTCACTAGCAATTAAAATTATGCACTCTTCTTCAATTTCATCCATCTCAAGAGCCAGAAAAAGAACCAGGTCCACTTCGAGTTCTTATCTCTTATTCTTTTTTTTTTTTCTTTCAATCTTCACTTTGTTGTAGGAGTGGGAGCGTAAACCATTATGAGAAAAGATAGTGTTCCTATCAGCGATCAGAAATGAAGATGCCAGGAGTTGAGAGAACCTTGACGCCAGCTCAGTCTTGCATATTCAGGAAGTTCAGGTAAAATTACAGTTACACATCCAGCTTTCTGGCAGGAGGAGTTTTGGTTAAAAAGAGTTCTCAAAGCACCTCAGCTGAGAGCATGCAGCGTGACAGCATCTTAGTCAGTGCCATAGGCTATAGCAGACCACGTCAGCAAAAACCATCCTACCCATTGGGAGGTCCAGCAAGGACATACGAGAGGAATCTGTTGTGTTCAGACAAATCAGCTTCAACCTCATGTTGGTTCTGTTGCATAACCAATGCTAGTCCTTATGTAACACATGCTGGCCTGTTACCTAACTCCCCATGAATGCACACACCTTTTAGCAAGTTCCTTGTGTTTTTCTGCCTAGCAACACTTTAACCGTGCAGACCAGCTCCCCACAACAAACGTCAGCAATGAATAAACTCATCTTCCTAACACGCTGGCAATTTTTCCATTATTTTGCTTTCCTAGAGCACCTCAGCCTGGTGTGACAGGACTATTTGTCCAGTGTTGACTGCTCAGGGCCCTTCAAGCCTGGACCATTATAGGCCTTAAACTTTTTCATCTGCTGTTGCAGGAAGGTGGTGCCCTTGATTCAATAAAATTCACCAGCTGATAAATTCCCTAAAGATTAAGAGAATCAGGGTAGTAGTTTGGAAAAGCTTCTGAATGTTGACGGCTTATCTGGAGCAAGTCTGCATCAACAGAGCACACAACCCCATGTGCTTCTAGAAGGATATTATGAAATTTCTGCCACATGTTCATACATTCAGAGATTGTAAGGCCAGAACGGACCTCAGAAGATCATCTGGTCCAGCCCCCTGCACCAAGCAGGAAAGATAACTGGGGGTCAGGTGACCCCAGCAAGGTGACCGTCTAGTCTCCTCTTGAAGATTTCCAGGGAAGGAAAGGGGATTCATGCTCTCAAGGGATGGCTGAGGAAAAATTCCTCCAACACAATAGGGTAAAGATAGAAATCTAACTGAAGTGTGTCCTGGAAAGTGATAATCTGCAGCCATCTGGACTGAGGCATAGCGTTTGGTTAGTGGGAACAGAAGCCTCTCTTGTGAATGATAACCACTAACCTTCAAGTCAAGGACAGAATGAAGGTAGCATTTGGACAAAAGCGTTTCATTATCACTTTTCAAAGCTTCATTTTTCCTAAGCACCTCTAGAAGCTTCACCAACAGCAGACATCTAATTGACTGGGCTAATTTCACTCAAAGGATGCATTTAGCAGGAGAGTAAAATTTCCATAGATTTGAAGCTGAATTCATGACACATTTCCCAGGCAATGCAGTAAAGACTCAGAGGGACAGTTGTGTTTCAAGTCAGGACAAGCAGTGGTAAACTAATATTTCAAAGTATTCTGTTTCAATATCCAGAAATGTTGTTCTCTTTTTGTTTTGCCTACACAATGTCTTAGAGTATTTTAAAATAGTTTCTTATTGCTATAGAAAGTCTGATTTACACTTACATCTACTGAATTTGAGTCTTTAAGGGGTACCCTTGTTGTACTTACACCTTTGCACCCCCCTTTACTCAGTTTCCCTGCTGCACTCCTGTTGTCTGTTCATCATAGTATGAATTGCATTGGCTTAGACTCCCTTCAGTCCAGTCAGACTCAGTGGTTAACAGTGAGGTGCAACAGAAAAGGGGCATAATGTATTGCTGACCTTGTAAATGGATGTGAATCCAAAGGACTCCTGCATCTAAAATGGTATAATGGGTATGTTGTAATGAGATGAAAGAAGGTGTAAATTACAGTTTAGATGCTCCTTTTATTTGGCCCTTAATCTCAAGTGTGAGAGATTTGCTTGTATTTGTATTTAAAATAGGTGGGTATAGCACGTACCTGACATCTCTACCAGGCCAACAGAGACGGTGAATAACAGAACCTCCACTGCAGATGTCCTTGCTTTGGTTCCCCAGATGTACAGGTACTAAATACTATCAACAAATATGTCCCACCAGATTCTGGTTGCCACTGAAGGCACAAAAAGGTAGAAGGAACACTTTAAGGCATGTCTGCACTGTCAAAAGACTGTCAGGGGACCAGCTAATAAGCTCAGTCTCTCAGGATGCCTTGTTGGCCTGCACCCAGTGTTTCACTAAGTGAACTGAATTGCATCTGTTTCAGGGTGTAGTATGTGCAGTTTCAGTATGACAGTCCCTAGCATGGCTTTTCTATACGCCCTTTGTCCTGGATATACATCCAGACTGAATCAGCTAGCTCACTACCTTGCTAGATATCTATAAAAAGCATTTGTTTCTGGTAGTCATAAAGTTTAGAGTTATGACAAACAACACTAAGATTTAAAGACAAGGAAAGTGGAGGTGTGGGTCAGAAATGCTATGCTGTTGAGATGCTATTCCAAGTCCCCTGTGCTAATGAAAATGGGTTGCTAATAACTCTCTGGAGTATTAAGGTCTAAGGCTCTCACTATAGACAATAGAATCTCTCTCTGTCAAATAACTGTCATAGAGTACATAGGTTTAATTCTGATGCAAAGAAAAAAAAATAGCAGTCCTTAGTTCAGTAATAAGATTACTTGGACAGTACCCAAAGACACAACCAAGCTAAATCAATAGAAAAGCTTTCAACCCTCTCTCCCACCCTCTTCCCCAGCTCCCATTGCTTAAGAGAATGGTTTCAAGCAGAAAGTGCTCGAATGCTGAGTCTGATCATCCAACACACGTGCGCGCACGCGCGTGCATGTGTGTGTGTGCGTGCGCGCGTGCGCACGCGCGTGTGTGCATCTACATTTTTAGAACAAGAAAAGAACAGTTCCATTGGATATTACAGTACAGTCTGTTCCTGAAGAGAAGAAAAAGTATATGATGGAGACGCATAATAAATAACGTGTCACAGTATAAATTGTGAACAATTCTACTCGCCAGTGATGACCAGAATAAATAATAATATCTGATTAGCAAGTGAAATTTTCATACTCTTTTTAGTATCATCTTTCATCATGGTAAAAGGGAGGTGAATAGCTATAAAATTGTCCAGGATAATATTGCAAAGTTATACATTACATACATGGGCTACACTGAATTCATTGCAAGTCTGTTGACCTAATAGTCTCTGAATCAGACCCTTACACTCTTTTAGTTTATTCTTAATATCCTTACTTACATGAGTAGTTCACTTGGCAAGTCCTGCTGTAGCGAGAGAGAGAGAGATATAGATCTCTCTTTTCATATATAAATATAGATCTCTCTCTCTCTCTCTCTCTCTCTCTCTCTCTCTCATGTAGATATAGATATATAGTTCACCATATCTGTACCCTGATTCACAATACCCTTACTCATGTAAACACACACACGTCTATTCTGGATCGATGGATCGATCTATCGATTGCTTTATCCATAATATACAATTTATATATATGCACTGGGGGCTCGGTGAACTGATATACGTATGCATTCACTGTTTGGGTGTTGTGGTATAAGCTACTAAAGACAGATTTATTCCAACAGAATCATGCTCAGATAGAATTATGCTATCCAGATAGAAGAATATAGGCATCAAAATTAGTTTAACACAGATTTGTTTGGTGTCTGTTTCCTGTTATAGATGTAGATCATTTCTTGAGAGACAGCAGATGGCTGTTTATTCCCTGAAACATTTGGAAGCTTTATTGCAAATCTTTCTAATCATATTACTGAGTTGGTGAGGTAGAAAACATATCATTCAAGGTGTCCAAAGATGCTATGCAGACCCATCAGCCCCTCTTCTTGTGTAAGGGGAATAGTTGCATAGCAGATCAAACCTGTGGTGCAGCAATCCAGTGTCAGTTTCTTGCATTGTTCTGTACTGGCTGCTACAGAGGAAACTGCAAGAAATTTGAATTAATGACATTTTTGCCAAAGAAAATTTTTCCTAGCCTGTATTTGTTAGGGGGGTGGTTTGTCCTTGAAGAGTGATACATGTTGTCTTTACACTTACAGCTCTGGCTGAACTCATTATCCAGATAAATATTTTGCCTTGTTCGAATCCTGCTGAATTGCCAATGATCTCTTGTGGCCAGGAGTGCTACAGCTAACTGTATATCATACAAAAGGGTATTCTGTCCCATTGGTTTGCCCTTTGATGCTTTTCAGTATCATGCAAGCTATTCCAGCCTGAACACTGGAGTTGAGGCTCTGTGGTAACCGCACTACCAAACCAAGTGCTGTGGGGAAAATACTTTGCATCTAGCCTTCAAGGGACTGTTGAATATGCTACTTCATTGATAAGGCTGTGCAGAGAGTTCAGGATTTTAGGATATTGACCAGTGGTAAGGAGCAGAAGATAAATGATGAGGCCAAGTTCACTGCAGTTAGATAACTGATTACAAGGCTGCAGGCGTCATCATTCCTTCTGCACTGGCAGAATATTTACCTGGCATCCAAACCTGTTTTCCTTCACTTTGGATTTTTTAAAAATAATTTATACAGGCATACCTCGTTTTATTGTGCTTCGCTTTATTGCGCTTTGCAGATATTGTGTTTTTTACAGATTGAAGGTTTGTGGCAACCTTCATTGTTGTCTTATTTTAAGAAATTGCCACAGCCAACCCAACCTTCAGCAACCACCACCCTGATCAGTCAGCAGCCATCAACATCGAGGCAAGACCCTCCACCAGCAAAAAGATTACGACTCGCTGAAGGCTCAGATGATGGTTAGCATTTTTTAGCAATAAAGTATTTTTTAATTAAGGTATGTACATTGTTTTTTTAGACATAATACTATTGCACACTTAATAGACTACAGTATAGTGTAAACATAACTTTTATATGCACTGGGAAACCAAAAAATTCGTGTGACTCGCTTTATTGCGATATTTGCTTTATGGTGGCGGTCTGGAACCGAGCCCGCAATATCTCCGAGGTATGCCTGTAGTGATATTTTTATCCCTCTCCATGATAAACATGATCATTAGTCATTATTTAAGCAGTAGTTACAGGGAAATTTTACTTTGCTAGAGGAGGTAAATAGCATACCCCCTCGACAATGAAAGTTAAAAAGCTGCCTGCCTAATGAGAAATGTTGATTTTCTGAAGTTTTACAAATGCACCATTTGATGGGAATTTGAATTAACCATGAATAAAGAGATTATGTGCACATGTAGTTCTCTTTGGTGGCAGAGAACGATATTTATGTGGGGTGATATTCTCTTCTGTGCAGTCCCCCAGATCTTCCGCCAGCCTTTTTCATGGGTGTGAATTTCACTTGTTTAGGAAAGAATCAAACTAGCAATTACTTATATTTCCTAAGCAAATGGATGTTATGTTGCTATAGAAGTGAACAACAGCTTAAATGATGGGAGTAACACTGGACTCATAAACAAACTGGAACAAATCTGAACCAGTAACCCACAAGGCATTATTTCTGTAATGCTTTGGTTGAAACACGTCTGCAGGTTTCCACCTCTGCTACACTCGTATTTGCAGCTCAAAATAAGGTTTGCTTTTGCCAGCTTATACATAACACTGCTCTAAACTTTTGATTTTGTTTTTTAACAGTTTGGCCTTTCATTGTGATTAAAGAGTTTCAAAAGGTGTGATGTGAGTTCTGCAAGTATAGTAAAAATGCAGTTTGCTATAGCAGTTTATGGTAGTGCCTGGCTTGCCTCTGCCCAGCTGAAGCCTTTCCTTATATTGAATATACAGGTTCAACATTGCATGTGAAATAAAACTAAAAAAGCATAATTCCAAGACATCAGAGTAAGATGGAAAAGTGAATCTACTGCTTCACATGAAACATTTACACCAACCTGTGGGCCCAGTTTTAAGCACTATAGCTCCATTGACCTCAATGCACTGGCAAAAATCTGGAATAAGAGAGTAGAGAATCTGACCTGAGACTTTCATCTGAAAAATGAAAAAGAAATTAATGCAATCCAGTTGCTCCAGCAGGTTACTCACCAATGTGCTAAATAAATGGCTTTGCTTGTGAGCATCAATAGATGGCATTTAGCCAAACTAGCTCAGCATCTTATCTCATGTGTGTTCTGAAGTTGACAGAAAACCACCTATTAATTATAACAAATGGTTTTATTTTCTTGGAAACAAAACAGACCCTTTAAGAAATACAGCAAACTGTCATGCATTGACTGGGAGTTAATTAGTATGAGAACTTATTTTTCTTCAACACAGAGAAAGGAACATTTAAAACCTGTCCATGCTGAGTCTTTTGTTTTTGCATACTACTAACAAAGACCCTGATTCAACAAAGTGCTTAAGTTGGTGCTTTGTCTTAGCTATGGGCCTAGTCTTTTTGGCTGCCTATAACACTGCTCATTGGCTTTCTAATTAGAGTGCTGCAGCATCGTGTGTATTAAGCACCCCTGCACATTTTAAAATGTCCGCAGGGCATTTTAAACGTCATAGAATGAGATTTATATAAAGGCTAGGGGCAGACATTACCCATAAACCAGTTTAAGCAATCAGAAACTAGTTTAAACCTGTAACAGAACAGATGTTCAATGCATATAAACTAGTTTGAAAATGGCTGAAACTGGTTGAGATAAACCTGGTTAAATGTAGTATCAGACTTAACTGATTTGGGTCAAACCAGTTTACGCAATGTCTGTCCCAAATACCTTGCTGGTTTAAGATAAACCAGGCTCCCCCAGCAACCTGGCATGGTCTCTGGTGCTGTGCAGGGCTCTCTGTTCCACAGCAGAGTTGGCCCCTCCCCTCTGCTCCCTGGCTGGAGCTCCAAGACAGCAGGTACAACAGGGTCTGCCGGGTTTCCTCCTGCCCTACTTCTCCTATGCTGCTTGCTGGAAAAGCAGGGATCCCTCCCCACAGCACGGACACTAGACCCAGGGGCCCTAGGCGTGTGGTGTGCTAGCTAATGCTGAGAGGTGTCTGTGTGCATGAGTGTCTCAAATTTCATTGGGGCAGACAGACAGAACAATGACCAGTTAGGGGTTTTTGGAGCTAATCAACAGGTCAGATGGTAAACTGTTTAAGAAGAGTTTGAACTAATGGGGAGAGGCTATTGTTTTGCTGATGTGGTGATAAACACTTGTCAGTCCCTGCTGGCTTACTTGTCTGTCAGTTTGCTGCAGACAGTATAAAGAAGCAGGAAGAGGGTGATGGAAAAACTCCATATCATCAATTGATGCATGCACTGCACCCCCTACCTTTTGCCTCAGAGTGCTAGCAGGGGTCTGGCAATACTCCTGCCCCTTGAGCAGCCAGTGGGGAAAAGCCTGAGATGGTGCAGGCAGACCTCCCTAATCAAAGGTCTTGATGGGTCCTGGCCATGGCCCTCCCCCCTCAGTTCAGCTCTGTGGAAGGGAAGGGAGGGCTGCTCTAGCACCCTCCTGGCTTCTAGCCTGAGCCACTTCAGGCATGTGCCTGAATTTCCTCAGTCCAGAGAGAATGTCTGTCCAGTTACATACTGGTTCAGCCTAGCCAGGTTAAACTAACCTGCAAAGGTTGAATCAATTCAGGCTCAGGCTTTTTGAACATCTGTCCCTAGCCAAAGTGAACTCTGACCATTTTTAAACATGTGGGGGCTTAATACATGTGACAATCAGGCATTTTAATTAGAGCAGCTGCCCAGGAACTGCTCTAATTAAGACACCCTCCCCTTCTCCAAGCCCTTGTATAAGCATCCTTTGATTGTAGCTTAAATACTACCATTTTTTGATTTTAATGGGATTCCAGTAGCAGGTGAGCCTTTGCCTCGAAAGGAGTTTTGCCTTAACTAAATTAAGCAGTCATTTTCCTTCCCCTGTGGTCCCCAGTCCTCCTTCCCTTTAAGTTTAACCACCAAATTCAGCTGGATCAGGATTAGAGCTGTTCAGCAGATGATGGGCAAATTTTTATCCATGTCTGACACAATGGAGCCCACATACTCATTTTAAAAGTACCTAATCATTTAGGTTAAAAACAGCTGTTGGATTTCTGGGATCCTACAGACATACAAGTCCACTGTCCAACTTGGTCTAGGGATGGAAATTACACATAAACTCGTATGGCTAGGGATAGAAATTACACATAAACCAGTATAACTGATTGGAAACTGGTTCAAATCTGTAACACAACAGATGTTCAGTGCACATAAATCACTTTCAAAATGTCCAAAACTGATTTAAGATAAACCTGGATGGATGCAGTATTAGACTTAGATTCCCTCCAGATTCAAATCAACTCACAGCCCCTCCAGTATCCCAGGATGCTTTGCATCTCTCCTGCAAACTTCCCCCTCGCAGGGTGTGTAGGCTGGCCTTGGCCCAAGTGTTTGCTCCAGCAGAGCAGGGAGGTGTGCCCTAGCGCCCCCTGGCTTCTGGCCTGGTCCACTGCAGGCATGTGGCCACATTTCCACAATCAAAAGTGAATGTCTGTTCGCTTACTTATCGGTTCAATCTATGCAGTTTAGACTAACCTGCAAAGATTGAATTGATTCGACCTCAGGCTTTTTTACTGTAGCCTGTCTGTACTTAGTCTTGATACCTGTGAAGTACTTGTGATAACAGCCCCTTCCCCCCGCTGCCCACACCCACCGCCCATGCCTGTTTTATTGTTTGATGCAAGTCGAAGCCTGAGACAATCATAGCTGGAATAAACTTCTGTTTTTATCCTTAGAAGATTAGGAAGTGTTCAAGAACACAAATGACACTTAGACATTGGAGACCAGAATTAGGCATCTTGGATCTTTTAAAACCTACCTCCTGACATAAGGTTAGGTGCTTAAGGGCTATTTATACTTTTGAAAGTCTACCCTTCAAATCCCATTGACTTTCAGTGGGACTTGGCTCCTAAGTGATTTAATTGCATATAAAAAGTTTACTCCATGTTTCCCCAAAATACACTAATTTTGTTCTCCAGGTTTCTTTCTGTTGGGTGTGTGCATTTTTGTTAGCAAAACTTAGTAATGTCTGCATTGTATTGTAAATATTTTTTATTTCACTCTGAACATTCTGCATCTGAAAGACTGGATATCAGAGCAGACATTCAGTTGATGGCTTTTTTTTTTTTTGTTTAGTTGAACCAACCTGCTTCATTGGTAGCGCAGTCCACTCTATTTTGGTTTCCAATGGAAAAAGCCACCCCTGAGTAGAGGAATAGCATAAAACCTAGGCAGAATTTAAAGTAATATCTGTTCCTGGTCAGTGCTACGGAACAGGACATACCCTGAAATGGATGCAATGTAGCCTGAGAGCAGTGTGGGATAGCTCCCACTGTTGCACATGTCCTTCTTGAGGCATATCAGGGTGTAGACACATTGTACTTCATTGCCACTGTCCCTAGCATGGTTCAGAAGTGGTGTGGACATGGCCTAATACTTCAAATTGGATTTTAATGGTGCTTAGGCCTTTTGTTGGCCCTATGCACATAGGTGAATTTAAGAGAATAGAATTCAGCTGATGGAATGTTTTACCATTGTGTCTTTACAGTTGGAATTTAAGTTAATTTTAAAGAGGATTTGTATGCTTCAATTTTAAACACTGTTTAACAGGATTTTCATTTTCATTGGATTGTGTAGTTTTCCAGTATAATATATTTTTTCTTTCTCCTTTTTATTTTGACCTTTCTTCCTCCAGACTCTTTCCAGCACACTGAATGCTTTCTAAAGGTCTCTTCCTACATAATGTAGTCAGTCATTTTTATGCATAATCATATTGTCCCTTATGTAGCAAAATAGCTACAAAATAATACAGAGGCAAACATATTTATCATATTTCCCAGTTGGTAAATTTATGGCATATTGCCTGTCCAAAAATAATCATCTGCGCCCATGGCATGCCTTTGTTTACAGTTAATTTCAACTAGAACTGGGGGCCAAGATATTATTTATTGGATCTGAATTTGTATTTTTCCAGAACTCGGTGTCATTGTAGCTGGGTATGTGGTAGGTTGCATTAGAAAGCTAGAGAGTAGCTGCAGAGTTTGGATCCAGATGTGGAATCTTTCTGAGTTTGGATGTTTTGAAAGCTGGGGCTTTGCTTTGGGGCATTTTTATACCTCTTAGTACATGTCTACTCCCATCTAATAAATAAGTGATCTTCATTTGACTTGATGACTTCAAGTGGAGCAGGATTTGACTTGAAGGTCAGATCCTGCAGTATGTACCACATGTGCAGATTTCTGCACTTAGGCAGAGTTCCTGCATCATTATGCCTGAATCACTTCCTTGCATGATCAGGTCAGGGCCTCTTTTAGGAACTGTTACAAACATGCAGCAAAAAGATGCATTATAGCTTCTAGCATAGTCTCCTTCAACTGGTGAACAAGTGCAGTATATGGCAGTAATGGATTCATAGGACTGTGTGAGGCAGTCCCATGAAATGTAGAAATGAATCGCCAAGTTTTGCAAAGGTCCTAGACTTTTGAGCAACACAACTTTTGGAAGCCCGGCTTGGAACAACTTGGGCCATTTATTCAATGTCGCTGAGTATATATGGTGTTTGGCGTCTTTTCATGCTGAGTATATATGGTGTTTTATATCTTTTCATGCTGATTTTTTAACAGGGCAGAACAGTGTAATACATAGAACACTGGACTGGTGCCTCGTCTTGTTCTGCAGCCACCACAAATTTTGCCATAGTCCCCCCCATAACCCTTCTCCCAGCACTGCCTGTCTCAAGTGCAGTGCGGCCCAGCCTTGCCTGCCGGGAAGAGCCCAGCGTGGCACCCAGCCCTAGCCTGCAGCTGCAGCCCACCCTGCACAGATCTGGGGGCATATTCTCCCCCCACCCCATCCCCTCCGAGGATGCACGCAGTGGCAGGAGCTGCTCTCCCTCCCCACTCCCCCCAGATGAGCCACAGCTCCATCCTGTGCCCTGCCCTATCCTGGCTGGGCAGCGCCTGCCCCAGCCCCAGCCCCAGCCCCAGCCCCA
>NW_017728965.1:1535280-1555766 GCF_001723915.1 Gavialis gangeticus
GCCCCAGCCCCAGCCCCCCTCCCTCACTGCGGGGGGCGTTGACTTGCATCCCCTCCCCTCTCCAAGTCCACCACAACAGACTTACCAGCTGCATACAGCTGTATCAGAAAGCAGATTGGTATCAGCCGCTACGCCTTCTTAAAAATCGGCTATCGGTATAGGCCCCCCAATCTCTATTGGTGCACCTCTACTCACTATGATTAATCACTTGCTTAAGTTGGCCCATGTTTAAGTACCTTCCTCATTTGAGACCTAGGGCAGAAGTTGTCAAGGGGTTAGGCTGCTAAATGTCAGTGGATACTTTAAAATGTTGGCCATAGCGTTATGTACCCATGAAGTCATTCATAAAGTACCTTGATTATGCACATTGATGCAAATCAGTGTTGTTGGTTGGAGCGAGGGGGTGGAGATTATTTTCACTGTCAGCCTAATGAGAACCATTAGAGAGCAGCTGTAATATATTGAATCAGACCATAATCTGGAAATTGATGCCTGTGCCTAAGACCAACACAGCTTATATTTAACTGGCTACTTATCATCCCTAAATGGAATCACACTCATTCTACCAGCACTCTGCTGGGATCAGTGTATCAACTGAAAAAAGTCAGGTATTTTAGGTTCATATTAGACACTGCCATAGCTAATTGAGGCTAATGTCAACAGAGAAATTCAACTCAGCAGGACATGTGACTCTCCTTTTTTTCCATGAGAGGTCTGGAGAAATATGTTAATAAATTCCATAATACGGAATTCTTTCTGTAGTGTCCTTGTGCCCTTGCAAAGCTACTGTAAATAAAAGTAGTAAAAGTAATAATAAAAAGAAATCCTTGAGTGCATTAATGTAACCTAGAAGAACAGAGAGAAAATGTCATTTCTTTTTGCTTGGGCACAATTTTGTTTGGTATTTAGTTACCAGTGGCAGGTGTGTTATGTGGTGGAGAAGGGATAGATGGATGAATGGGTTGATTCTTCCTATGTACAGTGTCTCGAAATTGCCTTTATTTTCACCAATATTAAAATCAACAATTTAAACCTAACCCACACCCTGTTGAAATACTCTGTGATACTACTCATCAACAGATTTCAAAGGACTCAAATCTAATTGGAAAAGGGAAGAATCATTTACACATCTGGATTCTGCTGTAAGACCTGTGTCCTGGTCCTGATGTGCTCTCTCTTTCTCTTTCTCTCTCTGCTTAGCCTGTTTATGCCTCAGTTGCCTTTTTTGTAAATCATGAACCATAACATTTTTCTAACTGTGTAGTAATTACTAGGTTTCCACATGGAATCTGGAGGCTTAGCTGCACTGCTGTGACAGAGCAGGAATGCAAATGAATAGATACTTGAGTTATTGAGCAGTGCTAACAGTATCATTACCTTTTGGTAGAGCTGTTAATGTAATTTTTCAGGTGCTCTGAAGCAAAAGAAACTTTGAATTTTAACTCCCACACTGCTAGGCTGAGTAAAACTGACAAAGAACCAGGGCCATAACACAGGGATAAGATATGCAAACTTGGAAGCATAGACACCAAAAGAGAACAGGATTAGCAGGAGGTCCAGAAATGCTGATATTATGTTAAGATAGCCCAGTTGCCTGGAACATGACTTAAAAATGTGGGAGCATTCTCTGAGGCCTGGACTAGATAATCTTGCACCTGTTTAGCTGAAAGCATGATGTATTTAAAGTGGTGCCATTCTGTGCACAGGCACCCTCAACATGATTTAATATGGTTTATATCAACACATGAACAGACAAACACATCCTGATGCAGTTTACCTGGGATATAAAATATACACCAGGATAAGGAATGCACTAATGAGGAGCTGTTACCCAGAGAGATTTTGTGGACTCCATCCTTGGAGTTTTTAAGACCTGGCTAGATGAAGCCTTGGCTGAGATGATACAGTTGGGATCGGTCCTGTTTTGATCAGGAGGTTGGACTGGATGACCTCCTCAGGTCTCTTCGAACCCTAATTTTCTATCCTAATTGGTTTGTTTATTCTACCCTAATATTCTCTTTTTAGGCTATGACTTCTAAAGGACCCTGTATTAACACACTCATTCTGAAGCTGTAGCAACTCTTGCTTTTTAGCTCTTCAGGCCAGTCCCCATTGTGTCAGCCAGGGGGAAGTTATCACTCAAGCATGCCAGCTAGTACTTTAGCACAGAGATGACATTTAATTTGCAGTTACAAAGGATTGCAGAACACAGAATCACAGAGTACCACTGCACACCAATTCCCAAAAGTCATCCTGCGAGCACAGGAAATCACTGAAGTGGGATGTGCACAGCTGAACAGCACACTTGGGCCCTGCTCAGTGGTAGAGGAGGAAAGGCAAAACTCTCACATCATGACTCATATTGTTGAAATTTTGAAAACATCTCAGCATGTCCAGTGGGAGCCAGATTTATACAAGAACTCAGCTTGTTGGGCTGTACTAAAAATCCCATTCTAAGTGATCAAGCTAAATATGAGCTGAACCCCTCTGAAAATCTGGCCGCAGCTATGAAATCTGGTCTAAACTACTTTGAAAATCTTCTCTGTGTTTCGAGGAGAAATATGTTGGGGTTGGTTTTTTTTTTTGGAGCCAGGAAAGCTGATTTTTACAACCTTGCTACCCAGCATATTCTGTGCTATCGGATACGTCTTTCAATCTCTTTCTGCCTCAGTCTTCCCCTCCATTATGGGTCACCTCCAACTGTTGTAAGACATAAATCAGTAATGTTTGTTCAGTTTTCTGGGATTTTATCTATGTAAAACATTTTGGAAGGCAAAGCAGTATTATTAATTGACAGTATTAATAACAGGCTAAGCAATATTAGACAGGCTGAGCGATATTAACAGACAGGCTAAGCAATATTAATAATATTGGCCAATTGCCAATATTAATAACAATTTCTTCAGTAAGGAAGTGATGAGAGCTGTAACTAAACACCAGATATATCCCAGCTTAGTAGTGCAAAACTGTGGAAGGTCATACATATATGCCATATGATCTTGCAAGATACTGGTCTCCTCTCATTTAAAAAGTAGCCTTCATATTCTGCTGAATCACACTGTGAGGACCTATGAAAGTGTAAAAACAAGCTCTCTTTTTGCAAATCTTAGCCCCCTGGTTCTCCTGCATGATTTATCTTTTCTAGTGTGACTGTTCAAGGGAGAGGCTCAGCTTTGGGAGCTGAGTGAAGTAGGCCTTTGAGCATGTGCTTATAGTTATTGGACACTTTTAACCTATTCAAGCAATGTAAACCCACCTTAAGCTTAATAATGCATGCACCCTTCTTCCTTGCCGGACTGGGGTAAAAGGGCTTGAATAGAAATGAGAATCCAGCCTGAGCATGTGTTTAGGTGCTTTGCTGAATTAGGGTCTTAGGCTGCTTAGCTGGAGTTACCTAGATCAGCGGTCTCCAAAGTGGGGTGCGCTCAAGACGATCCATTGGGGTGCGGATCTAAATATTAGAACTTCAATTTATATTTATATCAATATACATATATTGGGGGGGTGTGCTCAAAATTTTTTTACTGATGAGGTGCGCGATCAAAAAAGTTTGGAGACCACTGACCTAGATATCTTGCTTAACTCTGTGTTGCCTGGACCTGATCAGTACAAAAAAAATTTCCTGCTTCAGAACACCTGATACCCCAAAGGAAATTATAAGATGTCTAAGCATGTGGGTGGAAAGTTGTTCCTATCAGAAGTTTACTATAGGATTAGCAGTTACCGCACTTGATTATCTCTCATCCTTATTGCTTTCTGCTGCTGGAGCCAGTACCATAAATTTAGAAGGAGAAATTAAAGAACTGTGAGCGTTCTC
This sequence comes from Gavialis gangeticus, assembly GCF_001723915.1. Taxonomy (NCBI): domain Eukaryota; kingdom Metazoa; phylum Chordata; order Crocodylia; family Gavialidae; genus Gavialis; species Gavialis gangeticus. The sequence continues at coordinate 1,539,098 of NW_017728965.1, forward strand.
AAGTAAGATGAAATAAATCTCTCGTGTGTGGCCTGATCTGATTTAAAATATAGAGGGTTTTGAGCTCACCATTGTCCGACATAATTAACTCCATTGTGCTGTGAAGTGTAGAGCCCAAGTGCATTGCCCTACACTTTATAGAGCTATTTACACTAATGTAAGTAGGATGCAGATGGCTAACATTGTGATTTGGGGACATTTTGCATCTACATTGCATTGGGGTTCATGGCTATGCCTGATGCAGAGTGGCTGAGAACGAGGCCCACAGCCACCGGGCATGTGGAGAATTACATTTCAGTCAATACGCCTGTTTGCTGAGAGCCCAGCCTTGTCTTTCTTTGCATAAGATGAGGCAATAACCTAGAAATAATTAAACTTATAAATCCTGAATTTGGATATGGGGTCTGCCACTCAGTGCATACCCTTAGACAATGCACTGTTCCACTCTACTGATCCATAAAGTAGGAATAATTGTGCTTAGCTGCCTCAGAGGATGGCTGTAAAGGTTAACCAGTAGTAGCCTTGAATAAGTTATGTTCATAGTTCCCAGTGCTAGTGCATTGTTGTTACATTCACAGAGCATATTTCATCCTGAAAGTTTCTAAGCACCTTATAAATTGAAGAGTTAGACTGTGATCTTGTCTTACATACCTAGATAAGGGAGTGAGCTCCTCCTCTGTGTGAACAGACTGTCTGAGGTCTCCACAGAATTAGAGCAAGAACTCTGATTCCAAAAAATAGATGTTCTTTTTCCATGTAAAATATTTGGTTTGGGTGAAAAAATAAAAGTCTGAGATAGTTTAGGCAAAATCTGAAATATTTTGTTTCTGAAATGCCACTGTGATGTCTCATGTTCTAGTTGTCTCTGTACTGCATGAAGGTCCAGACAAGCAGTGGCCACTGGTAAGCCACAAAGACAAAGCTGGAACTCAAACGGTGTGGAAACCTGTAGTTTTGTTCTCCTTTCACAATCACCTGGGGCCAAAAATCTCAGCAGGGTACATTACAGTGCTTCAGTGAGGTTAAACAAGTAACATCAGTTTATACCAGCTGAAAATCTGTCCCCTTCTGTTTAAAAGGGCCTGCAATCCCTTGAGCTGTGAAAAAGATGTAATTTTTTCCCCTCCCATTAGCTATAGTGTTTCTATATATACCTGAAAGATGCAACTTGCCTTATAAGGGAATTACTCTGTTTTTAGAGATGGTCATACACTGTGTTGGTATCACATATTTATAGGTAATGCACTGAATTTCCTTGGTTTATGTTTAATGGAGGTCAGGAAATGCAAAGTGAATGGGAATTATCTTGTGGGAAATAGTGGCAATTTCCTAGCTGCATGTGTTTGAGTAAATATTACAAATAACATCAGCTCAAGTAATAATAAAGATTTAATTTATGCACTCATTAATTGCATTTGGAAAGCAATTTCAGAGGCACAGTGAGCACAAAAGAGAAAGATGAAGCATTTAAAAATGCATGAGGAAGGAGTCTGCAAAGGTAAAAACAGCTGATTAAGTGGAAAAGCAAAGTCATCCCATGCTTATTTTGTGAAATAATACATGTTGCTGTGTCCTTAAGAGGTGATTTGTTATATGATCTATAAATTGTTTCTCCTGGTACCAGGACAGGGCTGACGGGCGGGAAACATGCACATAAATCATGCATTATCCTTTGTTAAACTACTTCAGATTGAAACCTGTGCTGAAAGGCTAATGGCTATGTAAGATATCTTATGGTAAAGTTTCTGTTCATTGCTGCTTGAATTAGCTGATAGACTTTTACTTTCATTGTTAATGGAAGGCTGGATCCTTGATTTCTCTCTCTCTCACTCACACAAATAGATGTGTAGTAGTGTGAAATCTTTTGGCTATGAACTGAGCTCAGCTCCCATCTAGGTGCCTCAGAAAGAATATTTATTGAGATGCCTCCATGCTAGCGCAGCTCCTCTGAACTTCTGGATCTGAGTCAGGAACTGTTCCCTTCTGACAACTTAAATAATAGGGTGTATTTGAGAAGTATACCCATCTGACCCCCATTGCCACAGCATCTGAGCACTTCATAATCTTTAGTGTATTTATCCTTACAACATCCCTGTGAGACAAGGAAGTGCTGTTCTCCTCCTTTTACTAGTGGGAAACCAAAGCAAAACTAAGTAATGTTCGAAGTAGCACAGGAAGTCTGGGGAAGAGCAGGGAGTTGACCCCTGGTCTACAGATCCTCTGACTCACCCTTTAACTACTGAACTATCCTTCTTCTCCAGGGTTGGGGATTTAAAAAGAAATACCTTAATGATTTAGGAGCATGAGGGGGAGGAGCTGCCAGCTGGGACTTGTCACTTAAATGCTTTTGAAATGCCTGTCCTTACTCCTTAAATTCAAATATTTCTCCTTGTTCAGACCTTTCTCTTGTGTAGGGTTTAGGGCATTCATGCACGCCGCAGGTGGCCTGGCCTTAAAGTAAATTGATTGCATTTTCTTTCATACCACAAGCCACTTAAAGACTGATCATTAAGATGGATGAATATGCTCTCACCGTGGAAACAGAGCCCCAGGAGGGATGTATAGGATAATCTATAACATATAAAAAAAATCCCTGTCAAGATGCAGTGTGACACAGAAGAGCAAATGTCAGCATTTTCCTGAATATTTTTGTCTTGAATGTGTGGATTTTATTTATTTATTAATGTTCTTGAAATGCCAAAAGCTGTTGTATTTCCATATTGTACCTAAAGACAATGATTTAGGGCCAACTCAGATTTCTACTGAAACATCCATTGTTTCCCTTACTGTGCCAGGTCCCCATTATCTGTTCCTTTAAGTGTGTTTTTGTGCTATTACAACTCCATTAATTTCTCCACCCTTCTGTGGTCTTGGGATAGTAAGTGATTATGCCAATGGCCAGAAGGGGTCTTTGGAAATTTCCTGTGCATTGGGGTGGTTTTGCAGGGAGGGAAACAACATAACCACCAGAGAGGAGGTATGGTGGGAACACAGGGTGTCTGGGTGGGGGAGGCTGGGAATTGAGTTGGTTCTCAGCTGCTCCAAGAGGAGTGTCAAGATTTTGTATGTATGTGGGCTGAGGCAGAAAGAGATCATTGAGGACCAGGATCCCAGTCTATTTTGGAGTGGGTCCTAAATGACTTAAGCCAGGGTATCAGTGAGAAGAGGATCGGGCTCAATGGATCCACTTGGATTAGTGAGGGTGGTGTGACCAGGTGCCCAAAGCAGTCATAAACACAGCATCATTGCTTAGATATATAGGGCTGATTTCAGTGCCCTACAGAATTCATTTTCCTGCTTGTTAATTTGATTGCACCAAAAAATAAAAGTTGTAAATAATATTTTTAAAAGTGAGAGTTAAATTAACACTGATTTCTCTTGATGCCGGTTTGACTATCCTCCCCTAACTACCCATTATCATTGCCTAATGGCTGCATGCTTGTGTTGATCAAATGCAGCTCGCCTACTTGCTTTCTTGCTGTCTCTGTAGGATTGGTGTGCATGACAAGTCTACTTGAAGCCATTAAATTCTGCTGGCAGATAAGAGCCCCAGCTCAGGATAGGCAGAGCAAAGAGAGCTGGCACACAGCTGGACTCAGCTCCTGTTTTCAGGGAGAGTCACTGAGGAATGATAAGGAGTCATTAAGAAATCCTGGTTCCACACTGAAGTCAGTTGGCAAAAATCCCATTTACATTAGTAGTCCAGGATTTGGCCCATGGTTGCTTATTATTGCTTTGTTCTGTGGCTGCCATCTGTCCTTTGCAGTGGGTGCAATGCAGATTACAATCCTACATCTGTTGGCAAGTTCTTTCTTGTGGATGGATATTTGTCACAAGAAAACAGGAGCAGTCATAGATTATATTATCTTTTTTTTTTTCTTTGAGGCACAGAGAGGTTAGGCAGTCTGCCTAGCTGTCTACACTAAGTCGGTGACAAGCCAAGCAGCTGATTTCAGGTTTCCCGATTCCCTGTCTAATGCTTAACCCATTGTCTTGCACTGTAAGTGGCTCGAGTTTGCATTGTGAAATAAGGACCAGCTAGTTAAACTGCAGTGAGAGTCTTCCTCTGCACTTTTGCCCATTTTTATAACTAAACTGAAATGGTAATTTTTGAAGGCTTTAAGATAGTTGTTTAGCTTTCTCTTTACTTTTTGTTGTTCATTTTCCCTGTGTGTTTCTGTTTTGACCAGCAGTGATGAAGGACTTGGTTTTTCACTCTGTGTACATGATATACCAGTGTTCGCTATTCTTTGTCCATCCAGCACATTTAGGCTGTAAAGTTTTTGGAACAGTACCTGCCTGCTGTTCTGTTGATACAGGACTTACCCCATGATTTTGGTTAGTTCCTTGATGATAGCATAAAAAACATGATTAAGAATAATTAATTTAGCAGTATACCTCATGGAAAAGTGCTACATAGTGATATATGTAGAATAGTGTGTGTTTGGATTAGTGACAGTTAGCAGTTAGATCTCTCTTGCTCCAAACCAACCTCTAGAAAAAAACCACCATAAATAAATTTTATGATCCAGCTAGAGTGAGAAATGTTAATTAATAATTCCAAACTACAAAGCATATGAACACTTCATGCAGATCCTGCAGGTATCGTGTGTTATGTAATCTCACCAGTGTCCATATAGTCATAGTAAAGCACAGAGAATACATAAGAAAACCCATCAGCATAAGCACAGAAATGTCTAGGACACAAGAATTGCTGTGGGAAAACAACCGCTGAAAATAAAACCCCATATTTTAAAAAGAGATTCAGATCTTGATTTTGTTCTGGTTTCTGAAGCTGATGGAGTAAATGCTCAAGTGGTATATAAAACAGAGCTGACTCTAAGAGGTGAGATGGAGTGGGAGGAACGCTCCCACTCCATCTGATTTTGTGCACAAGGAACTGATGCTTGCACCTTGGAGAATTTCTCTCATTTATATGCAGTTGTTTCTTACTGATTCTATGCATTAGAAGGCAGCTGACATGAGTGAAATACACTGAATTACACCAGTGGCAGAGCTGCCACTGAGACTTAAATAATATAAAGCATCATAAGAGTGTTTATAATAAATCTGCTACTGCATGTGTATACCACCACCTCCTACTGGATTCAGACATATTCAGTTGAGTGTCATAAGTTCAGTATTGCTAATACCTAATAGCTCAAACATCAATGAGAAAGAAATAATCCGTTCCTCAAACACAAATTCAAAACATAAATGTCCATCTCCATTCAACTCAATTTCAGTAACCGTTATCTTTTTATATGACAACAGCTTTACCTAATATAGTTTACTCTGAAAAGCCCTTATTAATAATCAGGAAGAGAATTGTCTTAGTATTTCTTCTGCTGATGATAATTTATTGCTGGTTAGTATTGGCTGTAAAATGGTGAATGTCCGTTATATAAATATATAATTAGCAAATTTTTGAATTTTAACTTTTTTAAAGGTCTGTTTTGCAAACATGTTAATGGGTTTTTTTTTAGTTTCCTATTTAACATAGTACTAGAAGAAAAAATTGAGATGTGCATTATTTTTTGTAAAATGCATCTTAAATATATTTTCTCACCTGATCAGCTCTGTTTGCATGGTCTGTGTGAATTGTGGTTTATTATTTAGATTTGCCATCATCCAGATAGTAAAGTTCTCAAATATTAGTATTGCAGCTTATATCACAAATCTCCTTTAAAAGGAGATTTGGTCACGGGGTCAATAGGTGGTGATATCTGTTAGGTGCAGAATGCAGGAGGTGGAACGTAGTGGGTTTTCATTGCCATTCAGTTTTATGCTCCAATTTCACCTTTATATGCATGACTGGAAAACAACGATGCAGTGTTTCACCGTACCTGGAGCCTTTATCTGGTGGAAAAAATTTTTACCAGCGGGGGAAAACAATACTGTCAGCATTAATAAATTGGAAAGCTGCATTAATGATTAGGAGAGCATAATTTTGCTGGTGTTGCAAGGTGAACTTGTTCATTTAGAATTACAAATATATGCTGTCATTCTAATTGTTCTGTACAACTGTTTACTGTTGAAACAAGAGAGTGACTCCCACAGGAATTGTCCTTGCTTTCAGGGCCTGATTCAGGAAGTATGAGCTGAACATTCAGCAAGGGATCAAGACCTCTCGGGTAATTCTCCATAGCACTATAAAGGGGAGATTGTAACGGGGCTGGCATATTCATACTAGCTTCAGTGTAAGTAGCCAGGGTCTCTGGAAGTTTTCCCTTCCTGCTAAATAAACCCATACTAGCAAGATAAATTTAAACACATGCTACAGTTGCACCTTTATTTGGGGTTGGCTGACCTGCCCTCTGCAGTGAAGACATCTGAGCATGATTTTGTTAAATTAGGTGAGGTGGTAAACATCTGCTTATAGTTGAACATGTACGCCGATGCTTTCCTCTTCGACCTAAGTGATTCAGTTCCACTACATCACATGAACAGGTAGAACATACCAAAACTTCTTTAAGAACGGTCAGTTCTGTCAGCTGCAAGTATTGTTCAAGCCTGTCTCTTTACAGAGTTAGTATTTAGTACCTTTTTGGCATAGAGAGGAAGAAATTTAAATTTCATTCATGTCATCTTGCATAAGGAATGTAGTTATAAGGTTTGTAGGATTCCATTTGCCAGAGCACAGTCTTTGCCAAACAATCACAGCTCAGTTTGGAAAAACTCAGCTAATTGCAGCTTTTGCCAGAAAAGCTTAGAATGTAAAGTTAGTACATGGTTAGCCTATATTTTATTCTGTGCTACCTGCAGTGCCTGGAGAATAAGACAGTCTCCAAGGATAAGGGGAAAAATTATACTAAGTTGTGTTCTTGGAGGGTTCTCCTTTAACTTTAATTAAATTGTCCATATGATTAGGAGCTTTTGGGAGCTTTAAAGAGAACGAGGAAAAGAGAAGATTGCTTATTGGAATGGTTATTTTGCAAACTTGCATATAGTTTTCCCCAGGATATATATATAATATAGTGTCCTGGGAAATTCAGTTTTATTAATCACTTGAAAAATCATCAACTAAAAACACAGTTACATGCAACTTACTGGGGCAGCAGGATCAGCTGAGCCAGGCTGCCATAAACCAATTAGTGTTTCAGAAGATGCTTCTGTAATTACTTTTCATGCCAAATGACATGTCTTTTCAGTTTGATTGTAAATTGCATTTTCTGCAGTCTCTCAGACAATGATTGCTGTTGAACTAAAGCCAGTTGTTAGTTTTGCTGTTCCAATTTACTTTTACTTTGCATGGTGTCCTAATTGGATGCTATTGCTTGTTTGCCTGAACATTGCAGGCTGCATTTTCTCAGGCACAAATATAGTTATTAATCTTGTAATTGTATTATTTATCTCTGTAAAATATTTGTATAAAAGGTGCTGTAAGGGCCTGATCCTGGAGTCTTTGGTCCCGATTTAGTTAAGGTCAAGATGTAGACAGAACAGATAGCGTGGCAAAAAAGTGGTGAAAACACACCCTAAATAACCTGTTTAGGATCATGCAGGATGATCTGCAGCACAGATGGGAATGGAATTGGGACTCTCTCAAGTGTCAATCTAGTATATTAATCACAAGATTGCCTTGCCTTCTGGCACCCCATTGAGAAGCCTAGAAGTGGAATATGGAAATTACTCTGTAATACCAACTCTAGATCTGAACCTGATCCTTATTTACGCTCAGGCCTCTTCATGCTGGGCTTACAGTGTAAAGTACTTACAGTGGATGTTAGCATAAAACCCACTTTTAACACCCTTGCATGCTGCCAGGATGCTGCTCAGGAGTTGAAACATAAACGAGAATTAGACCTTTTCTGTTTATTCTGCCTAGTACCAAAGTATCTAGATACATTTATTAATTCACTCAAATGTTATTCAAATAGCATAATAAATAATTTCCCTGAGAGTGGACCTAATTCTTCTCCCACAGCTAATGCACATTTCCAGTTTGGAGTTACTTTGGTGAGCATGCTCCAGAAGAAACATTGCCCTTTATCTCAGAGACTGGGGGATTACAAGAATAACAAATGCATGATGGGGGATATTTTTTTCTATGCTTATCTAGTGTAATCCAGCAGACAAGTGATAACTACTCCATTAGCATCAGGTTGGCCTTGGGACAGACATATTTGGCTCTCTGAACACTTCCTTTTGTGACTATGGGCGCAAGAGTCATTGAGGAATCCTGCTTTCACACTGAAGCCAGTTGGCAGAAATCCCATTAACATTAATAGTCCAGGGTTCTGCCCATTTCTCTATATCCATGTGGGGGAATATGTTTTAATTAGGACCATACTGTGACTTTACAAAGGCAAAAGGTACAAAGAGGCGCATGACTGGGTCAGCTCAAAGCCAGACTTTCTTCCCTAATCCTCCTGGGGCGGCTGCCTTGCACTCCCTGCCCACCCACACAGGTGTGGGCGATTAGCCTCCTCAACCACCTTGCTTTCCTCACCTGCAAGCAGGATTCCTTGGCCAGTGAGGAGAGGGTAGACCGGTTGTGTGCTCCCTTACTGCTCTCAGCATTTCTGTATGGTAAGTTACAACTTTTGCTTTTAATGATTCTTTAGGATGTAAAAGTGTGGTGCTAATTAATGAGCGACTTGGATGGTTTGTGTACAGCAGTATTCATTTTATGTCAGTATCTGCTCATTTTGTTCTGTAGGGCAGTGTTTGGCCTGTATCCACTACCCTGGCCTCTGACCTCTGGATATTACTGTATTGTATCTTCCCCGAGGGCAGTGAAACAGTCAAGTAGCATTTACACCAGAGAGGAAAACACGGAGGCTAATGAGCCTGAAAGGGAGGGGAAAAGGCAGGTTTTTATTTCTGGTTGCTGCTTAGGTGTGTAATTGTTCACTGGCACTTGAAATTTGGAATGACAAACTATTATTAGGTAGTGTGCATGGCCAGAATAAGGTGACACAGGCTTCCTGAAACTTCATGCTATGTGTATGTGAACTGCTAATGCATTACTCAGTTGAAATCTGAGTTAGCAACACACCAAGTTATTGTGAAGGACAGACGTTAGGAATTCAGTAAAAATGCTTAGGACTGCCCTGTTATCTGCAGTGTCACCATTGTTCTGTGGTTTGGGCCTGGTAGATTGAGGGGAGCAGTCTCTGAAGTGTCCATGCATTGTTATCGTCAAGCATGATTATAGCATGTAAAGCTTCTCCTCAAGTAGCACTTTTTTGTATTTTGGGTGGTTTTTTTGAGTTTTTTTTATAAGAGGTGTCAACTTTTAACAGATAGCGGTATAATCAGCTGCATTATCATTCCAGTATGTTTATTAGTTGTACCTGGATAGGCTCAATCTTACTTTCAGCTACACTGGTCTAAATCCAGACTAAATTAATTAGTACTGTGCTGGGGTAATAGCAGAATTGGATCCTTAAACAGAGTCATTTATAGGCTGTATTGTGTTGTGCCTCTTTTAAAAGAGATGTTCATCAGAGTTTTCTTGGCTTTAGAAGAGTAAGCATAGCTGTTTAAGAACTTCACATTAGCTAGCAGTAGTCTCATAAATAGAGTGCAGAGCCCTTTAAATGAAACAGCATCCTTGGAATCAAATGTTCAACTTTTAAGGATGTCACCTTGTATAACTAGATTAGATTTTACTCTGCCGCGGGACAGAATCAATTTTTCTTCAAGTCTTCCACTAAATGCTTTTTATTAATAACACACAAATGACAAATTAAATTGGAAGGTTCTCTCTTTCTGCTCTGGCTGACTCTTTTCTGTCAGAGCTCTTTTCTTGACTGTACCCCAGGCTCAGTGAATCACTTTGCACACATCACAAGTTCACACTTCCTCAGTTTCCCATTTGCAGATAGAATTAGAAATTTCCCCATAACATCATTTCCATATCTGCAAAATGCAGGTATTTCCTTGCTTCACAAGAGTAATAATGTAAAACTTAAAAATCTGTGGTGGATGAGCAGATATTTTGGTTGTGTTTAAGCAGATGATTAAACAAGGTCAGGATTTGGCGTTTATATTTGCAAGTGAAGTTAATGGATACTGAAGATACTTAGCATCCCTGAGGTGAGCAAAGGACAGGTCCCACACAAGTGGAAAGAAGACTAAGAACCCTCTTGTTGACTTTCTCCATGGACTGGGAAAGTTAGGCTGTGTGAAACTTGAAAGAGCGTAGGTTTGGTGTTTTCAAAGAGGAATCACAATCTACAGCTGTAAAGTAAGCCTGCATGCATTAAGTGGTTCTCTTCATGTTGCGTGACTGCTTTTTTCTGGAGCTCTGAAGAGGACTCATTTGCAGTAAAAAATTCATGTTTCGTAGCTGCAGAACATGTTGGCATAAGTGACGTGAAAGCACTTGGTTAGAGAAGGCTACTCCACTTTTCTGTCCCCTGTAGATACTGACTCCATGTGCAGATGTTCAAGCATGACAGCTTGAGGATAATGTATATTCTGTATCTGCACAGCTTTGTGCATGTAAAATCGATCGTGATTTTGCCTGCCTTCAGCACCTTCCACTAGAGGATCTCAATAGGAGTCGCAGACATGAGTGTATTAAATCTCACCCTGCCCCTGAGATCGTGTCCTTATTTTACACAGAGGAAGATTGTGTTAATGCAATTTTCATTCGTAATAAAACTGGAATAAGAATCCAAATCTCTGACTCCCCTTTCCTGGTTTCAAGTTACCAACAATTAGTTCCTCAGGCAAGATATCTTGCAAGCCTGCATGCCAGTTCAGGGAAAGGGGTGAACCACTCCTTTCTAGAGGACTGCTATCCCCTTGCCATATTCCTGTGCAAGGAGTGGGTTGGAGAATGGGTAAAACTGCACCTGCTTCCTTCTCTCTCAATACATCAGCCACTTGGGCTGAGTAATCACAGAAAGGGAAGTATTGTGCCACTGTTATACAGCTGTAGCATATTACTATTCCTGAAGAAGTTGGGGTGGGCGGCATGGAATAGGGTGACTAATGGTGCCAGCTGATTTCTTGATCTACTTTTGGGGGAAGAAGGTAACAGTCCAGCTCAACATGAGTAGCTAATCATTGCAGCAGCATTTCTACTATTTTCTCACTGTGAGTGCTCTTACTGTACCTTTTACCTCTTATAGATTTTAAGGCAGGCAGGCAGGCAGACAGAAGAACAAAGAGCATCTCAAGGCTGCAAGTACAGCTGGTCAGCGATTTCCTGATGAAACTGTTTTTTTGTGACAAAATTGGGTTTTCAAAGAAATGAAATGCAATCTAGTTATTCTGTAGAAATTCTCTCTTGTCAACTGAAAACTTTACGGCTTTAGTTGCTGTAAACTGGAAAAAGTTATAGGTTTTAGCTTGTCAATTAGAAGTCAACATTTTTCAGTGATAATTTGGATGAAGACTTTTTCCACTAAAAATGGGAGGAAAAAGCTCCACCTTCTGTTCTGTGGGGAAAAGAGACCAACTTACCGCCGGCTTTAGACATACGCCAATGCAAAAGGATAGGAGACATAGAAACGCTTCATAACAAATGGTAAACCTAAGAAAGGCTGTCTGGGATTTTGTGCCATTACAGAATAAAAGCTTAGTTTAGCCTTGTTCATCTTGTTTGTCATGGCTATACGGAAAAGCCCAGGATATTTTTGATCAGTTATATCTCAATTAGCATAACACATAAATTAGGAGATAAAATTTAAACTGCCTTTCCTAGCACATCACTTATAATTAGGAAACGAAATGCCCCTCCCCAGATGATACTTATCTTTCTCTAGCTACCGCCCCAGATATCCATACGGATTCTGTGATCCCATTTTAGTTTTGCCAGCTTTATTCAAAGCCACCTTCTTTTGATAAATGAAATACCATAGTGACTTTCTTGAGCACTTTAGTTGCAGATACTGTCTTTTAAAAAAAGTGTTTCAATTAACAGAACCATGTTGGTTAAATTAGCATTAAGGAGCAAAAGCTTAATGCACCATAATGAATTAGTAGATATGTTATTTCCTATGTTTACCTCTGCTGTTTCTTCTCCTACAAAGGCCTCTGGTATGATCTTTTGTTAACAATTTCATTTGGAAAGATATGCACTTGTTTGCCAAGCTTAAAAGTGCATTTACGTTGATAAAAGCTCTATCTGAAGTCAAGGGCTGACACATTTCAACTCGGAGGATGACGCATATAAATATTCTTTCTTTCTCTTGCACATGTGTGCACAACGTGCATGCTCGCTCACTCAGGACCTTATTAAAAAAGAACCATCTTACAGCATTTGCCATGTTATGGTACATGAGGTTAGAGACACTGAAGGTTTATTCTTGAGTTTGGAAAGGGAAATGACTAGTTTAGCTAGTACTGTGGTCAGCTAAACTTTGGCAATTGCTATAGATGTGAGGTATCTCTCTATATCGCAGTGCTTTTGTCTCTTTCCGTCTTTCTCCCACAGACGCGTGGTGTATGTACACATCGTATAAATTGTAAGCATACCTTTTCACGTACCATGGACCATCTTGTGATCCACTCAAAATAGGGGAAATTTAAGTAATCACATTTGCTGTTAAACTGTGACAGGCAATTACATTAGGGAATTAAGGCTAGGTTCTTGAGGATGCAGTGAAATGAAGTAATGCAAGAAGCTCAGTTCTGGAACCACTGGTGTAAGAGTTGTGGGTTTTTTTTTTTTACTCAGACAGTTAATATATCATCATATGTGATAAAAGTCCATAGTGTGCTGGTGGTTTCAAGGGTCAGCTAATCTCTTCTGAAGGAAAGGCTCAAAACCTTGATCTATTTTTTGTTTCATGCTTTAATCCATAGTTTCTGGTCCTGGTGTTTGTCTATTTCAAAATTCTTCACTGGATTCAATTCTGACGAATGGAACCAGACAACAGCAGCACACAACATGTGTGTGAAGTTGTGTGCCTAATATTGGTGTCTTATTACCTGAATTGTGAATGCAAAACCTGGTATCTGCAGAGACAAATGGCATCTGTGTATGCAGATAGCCATGCATGGTCTCAGGTATAGTACAAACTCATATCTAAACTGTCTAGAAATCAAGCCTATCCTATATAATGCAGGCAAATAGAGGTTATATGCACAAGAACAGATCTGTGGTCTGTATTGTTTTGTACCTGTTCGGAGAAAAATAAGTAGTGCCCTATCCAAATCACACAAATTCTGAAGAGGTATCAAGTAATTAAACAGCCTCCACTGGTGCAGAGTTTAAGTGCATAGTAATTATTAATTAATGTATTTTCACAACCCCTTGTGACACACGGCAGTAGCATTCTCCCACTTTAGAAATGGGGAAACTTGAGTCGGACACCTTCAGAAGAGCTCGTGGGCAGATTTTCAAGGGGGTCAGCGGCACCCACAATCAGTGTCAGAACATTAAGAGAGTTGATTCTTTAGCCACTGGTTTGCACAGTAACTCTAAAACCAAAGGATCACAGAAAGCAGAAAGTTGAGTCCATTAGCGATTTATAAAATGTCACACAGGACAAATGCTGGCAAAGCCAGGATTTAAAACTCAGTTCCAGTCCTGTTCCTTTAAACCAGAAGACCATCCTACATGCCCTCCTCAAATTCATCACAACTCAAAAAATATTCACAATGATCAACTGTTAACAATAATGACTGGTGAAACAAGAGTGCAACTTAAGGTTCACTTATGTTGACAATTCAAGCTTGAAATAGGAGAAGCAGCTGAACCCTCCTGCAAATGTTTGCATGGTAGCTTAGACATTGGCTGAAGTTTTTTGAGGCATGACAGGGAAAGTGCTACAGATGTGAACTTCCAATTTTATTTGGATTCCTGACAAAGCTCGGAGAGTTTAATGCAAAGTGGCTAACATGCAATCATAGAAGCTTCACTGCTTGCAGAATAGGGAAAAAACAGGGTTAAAAGAATAATAATTGAAAATGGAGAGTACTAGAAGGTTATTAAATGACACACTAGCATTATATGTAGATCTGAGCTGTAGCAAGACTTGAATTCATTAAAAGCTAAAAGTAATTACAGAATTCCGTAGTTATTGTAGTTTAATGAATTTTGATACCTACAGGCAAATGAAGTGGTTTGTAGGACTTGGAGAACTAATGTCATATTATTTAGAGGTTACCAACTTTATTTCAAAGTATTTAAATCCAACCTAAGCCCAAATCATTTTCATGAGATGAGAGATGATCTGGTAGCTTAAAGTATTGGTTGGACTTAGTGCATCTCTACATGTGATCTTTGGCAACTGATATAGGGAGGGCTTTCAAAGTAGCCTGTGGGAGTTGCATACAAAGAAGTTGGTGAATTTAAGTGGCATTCAAATACCTAAAACCTTTATTATTTTACTTAAAAATCTACCTCTGAGGCTTATTTCCCTAGTTATAAGATAACTACAATAGTTTTACCCTTTGTTTATTCCTTGCCTTTTTAGAGTGTAAGCTCCTCTCATCTTTATGTGTACGTACAGCACCTTGCACAGTGGTGTCCTGATACCAGTTGGGCCTCCTAGCTGCTATACTAATACAGATAATAAAAGGCATCTAGGATCAGTTTGGCAGCTTCCATGATTTAATTGGATGATCACTCTCAAAAAAATTCTCGTCTGCATGCATTAAATCTAACCCTGGCAGCCAATATGATCAGACAGCAAGAGAACTGAAAGGGCTTGTGCAGTCCAAACTATCTGCTCATGCCTCAAGTTACTTTATTCTGATGAGGTGGAAGTCAATATTAGGCGCATCGTGTTGGAAATCAGCAGCTCTTCCTAGTCCAGTTGCACTACCAGAGTTAGGTCAGACAGGAGTCTTCCTTCATCATTTTCTGCAGAAGACTCCAAGGTGGAGTCCCTTTTTGGGGTCTTAAATCCTGGTGACAACCCAAATAAATTGCACAGCAGTGGCTTTGAATATACCAGTACAGTATTTACTTAAAAAAATACAAGACATGGAGATTTTTAGTAATGCATGAGATTTCTTCTATAATAAGCCTTTGGTTGTAATATAAGAATATTTATGGCCATAAAAAATATGGCTTTAGGTAGCATTTTGTTTGGTTGAGAAAAAACATAAATCTGTCTGGTTGCAACGTAGTCTTGTTTATATTGGTCCCATGAAGACCAGCCCCCTATTTTGAATGGTCATCTAAATAGGATGCAGAAATCCTAGATGTTAATATATATATCTTGGCCCACAAGCATCCATTTTACATGCCACAGTGCTGATCTGGAAGCCGAAATATGACTCTCAGCTTTGGAAGATGAATGTTTTGAAAGTTTGCATTCCAGAATGGCACAGCTGGTTTTGCAGTCTGAGGGCCCAAAGTGCAGCTAGTGCTGATTGGCGTAGTCCTGCTGAGGTCAGTGTAGCTATGCTGCTGTACACAAACTGGGGATCAAGCCTGGTTATTTTACTGGAAGCTGATGAGTCCAAGTCCTACATAGCAGTCATTAACTTGTGGGCTTGTGCTTCATTTCCATTTAAATAGACCTATTAAAACAGCCACTTCTCATTAAATTCCCAAATTTTAATGACCAGGATTCATATTTGTGTGACTGTTATATAGCAGCTTTCCACAGGTCTGGTCTTCTGAGGGATGGGTGCTCTCGACTGCCTCTCAAGTAAATGGGATGTGAGGGTACCCAGCACTCCACAAGATGGGCTCTGTGCTTCCTAGAAAGGGGTCTTAGTACTTCTACTGTGTTTGATTTAAAGCAGTACCTGAATCATAGTTCAGAATATTTGCTGCATTCTTCAGCTAATTCTACTGATGGCATTTCAGCACCAAATCTCTCCTTATCTCTCTTCTCTTGCTTGAACAGAGAGATTAATGATACTGTTGGAGGTCTGAGAGTTACATAAACTACAGTGATATATTTAGTAAGTGGGCTAGGTCCTGCTATTGTGTTGGGGCTAAAGGGTGGTGGGAAAAGAATCTTATAATCTAATTTAAGGCTTGTAATGGGAATAGATCATAATAGAGCTAGAGGCAGGAGTTTCCCTCGAGCTTGGAACCAGGTGTCATTTCATTAATGAGTTCAGAAACATTTATCCATGTGGTATAACGTTCATGGAAAATTAAGGTACCTTACAGTGTACCAAATATACTGTAAAACCAACCAGAATGCAATGGGCTCTTGATGGGAGGTGCATCTTAGGGGTGTCATAAGCATGGATCGATGCTGAAACAGCTATTTGACATGTTCCAGATTGTTGAATGCAAATCCTTTGTCTTGGTTACTTATCGTTACCACATCTTGCCTGCTGGCTAAATCCAGGCAGCTGGATCCTTAGCTTGTGTAAATAAGTGATGTTTCATGGAAATCAGGTGAACTATGCCACTTACACCAGCAAAGGAGGTGCCCTGTAGCATGGAAGTTGTTAAGTGAAGCAAACATTAATAATGTCTGCTTACCGCAGTGGAGACTCAGGGTCATACTTTCAAGCACACAGCTCCCATTGGCTTCAAATGGGGTTCTGCAATCTTGTTGCCAAATAACAACACCCATATTTTTGTGGGGTGTGAAAGGCAGAGGAACAACTGCGGCACACTGGAGCTGCAGAAACTGTTGGAGCTGAGGATCTGGCCTGTTGCCTTCAACTGAAGTTAATATTTTTCATAATTTGGCCTTAAGAGTTTTGTTGCAATGTTTTGTAAAGCACCTAGCGCAAAAAAAAAAAAAAAAAAAAAAAAAAAAAAAAAAAATGTTGCGTAGAATAGGGG
>NW_017728965.1:1555816-1560563 GCF_001723915.1 Gavialis gangeticus
AAAAAAAAGCTTCTGGTAGTAATTGGGTTTCCTACATGATTATGAAATACAAACAAAATAAGTAATAGAAATAAAATACATTTTCCAAACAAGATGACCCACTTGGTTATGATTACTTCAACACCTCTTTTTAACCTAGAAATTAACAGACTAAGCTACCGGCAGCTCAAAAAGGTACTTTTTAATCTTCCCAGCTGTGCTTTACATGAAGCTATTGAATTATGGTATGTATAAAGCTAATTATTATAATGAATGGGTAATAATAATCCTCTAACAGCCTGTCAGATTGCTTGATGACATTCTGGGCATCTTTAAGTTTGCCACTATTTTAGTTCATATTAACATTGATGATAGCTAATGAAACATAACCCAAAGCTCCTTATGAGAAAATGTTTTAAAATCACTTCTATCAGGTATTTATTAATCAGTTCCTATTTTTATCTCAGATTTCTGTCTGCAGAAGAGATGGAGCAAATCGCTTAGAGAAGAAACCATGTTTCCCATATAAATCTAGGGATTTATATTCTGTATGCTTCCTTGAATGCGAGAGCAAAATGTTACTATTCTGGAATAGTATTCCCCTAAGAACTGACCTGGCTGTTCAGTATTATGCTGTGATGGGAAAGTCCTTCCTGACCTGAGCTAGTCTTTCATGTCTTGAAACCTGAGGATTGACTGTTCACTAGTGTAGAAACTAAGTAGCGTAGGTGCTGATTCAAGCCATGCCCAAAGTTGTGGGACACAGCATGCAGAGAATGCTTATCTTGGGGTCTGGCCACAAGCTTGAAATTGAAATCAAGCTCCTTGTAAAGTTTGCTGGGGCTCCTAGTGGAGTTGAGTATATGAGGCCTTGAGCTGAGTAAGAAAAGGCCCAGTGGCACAAAAAGACAAACTGGGGATTTTTGTTGATAAGAACCGTGACTGTGGAAAATAGTCCAGGGAGGATTTTATAGCAATTGGAAAGGGCCAAACCCTGTTCTCAATCACCAGGCCAGGGTGCGGGTATTAATGGGCAATGCTTATTGGAAATGGGATCATAGGGAGAGGGCACTGGGCTAATATGAAGCTGTTTAGAAAGAATAGTGCAGTAGATATGTATTAACCTGGTACTTGGGACACCTGAGCTCAGTTCTTGCCTATGCCACACCCTTTCTGAAAGACCTTGAGCCAGTTGCTTAAACTGTTTGTGTCTTGTGTCCCCATCTGTGAAATGGGTATAATAGCCCTTCCTTTCCTCACAGGGTGTTACTAGCATAAAATCAGTAAGGGTGCTCAGATGCAATGGTAATGAAGTCCCTATATAGGACTATAAGTGCCTCCGTTTCTCCAGCTCCTTTTCTAAGGGGCCTCAATCTCAACTAGAGCTACTAGATGTCAGTGTACTAATATACTTTTCTACCTTTTTATCTCACAGTTCATGTTGTCTCCTATAGTAGAACATGGAATGCATATCCCAGTCATAGCTGGGACTTCTAAGCTTCACTGTATTACAGTGATTAATAGTAACATGAGATGATTTTCTGGTTGAGTGCTTGCAATTGCCAGGTACTTAGTATCTCCTGAAATAGGTGTAATTTCATGCATTACTGTTGCTCATAGGCTTCCTCGCAAGGTACTAAATTACTCCTAAATATTTATATTTCCTATTTATTCCTATTTCAGTATGAGGAGCGGATACTTAATGCCTCTAGGCAGTCCTTTGCAGCTTGCAGAATTGAGATCTTTGTAAGAGTGTTCACCTGTTGCCACTCTGTATTACCTGGACATATTGCATTAGGATTTTATTTTGCTCAATTATCTGCTATTGGTGTGCCCTCTTCTTAGCTCTGTCTCCTTAAATTGAACCCTGAAAAGCTTGTAGTAAAGTAGCTAGTCTATTTGAAGCAACTTTTGTGTCACGCAACCTGTAATGAGGTATGTGTTTGATATATTATCTAGGTAGAACTTGAAGGTTAAAACTAGTGCCTATGACTTAACATAGTGCAATCTTGTGTACCATTTTAGCCCCTCCCATCTGAGGATCTTGAGCTTCTTTTAATACATTGAAAGTGCTTCAGGGTGCCCTATGGAGCATGTGTGCATAATAGTGCTAAAAAGCACTAGACCACATCATGAGGTTTGTCAGATAACAATGCATGGATGAAAATACATGAGTGTAGACTTCCTACATCACTGTGAAACAGGGTTAACACAATGATGGGCTCTATTAAGGCCCTGAGAGAGGAAGCTACACCTGTGCAACTCGCTTTTGGAATTGGTGCAGTGTAGAAGTGGGCACCCCAAGCACATCAGGCTAGGGACAGACATTACATATAAATTGGTTTAAATGATCAGAAACTGGTTTAAACTTGTAACGGAACAGATGTTTAGTGCACATTAAACCAGTCTGAAAATGGCTGAAACCTGTTTGAGATAAGCCTGGTTGACGTATCAGACAAAACTGATTTGGGTCAAACCAGTTTATGCAATGTCTGTCCCAGACTCTTTGCTGGTTTAAGATAAACCAGACTCCACCAGCATCCCTGCAGACTCTCTGGGCTGGGTGGGGCTCTCTGCTCCACAACAGAGCTGGCTGCAGGCTGTTCCCCACTCTCCCCCTCGCCACTCCCTGCTAAGCAGGAATTCCCACCTCCCCTCTGCCTTGCTTAGAGGTATCTGTGTATTAGCTAGGAGACCACATGCTGGCTCCAGTCTGTGCTGTGATAAAGGCAGAATCCACAGGTAGTTGGTAATGTCCCTCTTGTTTTCTTAATGAGATTATAAACACTGAGTTAAGGGTGATAAACACTTATCAATTCACTGCTGGGCTAACAGAGTGTCCTGCTGGGCTGGCCACCCCCTGCTCAGCTCTGTGCTGTAAAAGGGAAGGAAGGGCTGCTCTAGTGCCCCCCGGTTTCAAGCCTGAGCCACTGCAGGCATGTGTCTGCATTTCTGGAATGCAAAAGGAATGTCTATCCATCTCCAAATCAATTCAAGCTTTGCAAGTTAGATTAACCTGCAAAGATTGAATCAATTCAGGCTTAGGCTTTTTGAATGTCTGTCCCTAGCCTCAGTGTGTAAATTATCATGTTCCAGGCAAGTTCATGGAGAAGATCATCTGTTTGCCCCGCATCACACAGGAGCTCAGTAGCCGAGTTTCTCTCAGAACCCCCAGCTCCCAATGTAGACCTGTTGTCAGAACTGGGGTGCGGAGGGGTTTTACTTGCATGAAAAAAAAATCCCTCTTCTAATTCAGCCAGAAGGTGGTGTGCATCTGCTTTACTGAGAGAGATGAAACCATCGACTGTTCCTTTTGATACTGAATTCATTGCAGGGAAAACACTCTTTCCCTAATTTGGCATGGGTTGGCCACTGCAGTTTAGTCTGACTTGAGGCGCTGGTAGCTGCTGCCCTGAAGACAAAGTAAGACAGGTGCAGTTCTGGGGATGGCAAAGCCTTTTTTTAAAAGCTGAGACAGTTTGCATCAGTGTCTGCACAGTGGAAGAGCATGAGCTTTGCTTCATAACATTACAGATGAGGAATGTTCCCAAGTAGCACAAAGTGCTCTAAGTGTATTAAAGTGAAAATCTAACCTCTCGGAACAGTTTTCTTGTTGATCAGTTTATCTAGCCTAGTGCCATTTCATGTTATTTTTAGATCTTTGCAGCGGAGAAAAAAAGCTGCCTTAATTACTGCAGAAGAAATAAATCATGGAAATCTCATAGCAAATGCAGGGAGACAAGACAGCCCTAACTACAGCACCCTGAGTCATCCTGCCAATAGGGGCTATTAATTCTAGTCTTAGAGGGAACAGACTGCATAATCGGAGGCACTGGTGACAGTTTAAAGGTATTATGGGCTTTCAGATGTACCAAATGTTTTCTCCCGTACTGAGGTGGAAGATGGCTTTAGAGGACACAAAAAGATGATGTAATGCATGGGTGAGGAGCAGCTGAAGATGTAAAGAAAACCTGGAGGAAGATTCAAAGTGGAGAATGCTCTGAATCACTGTTTTCTATAATAGGATTGATGAATATGAGTCAACCTTCTACATTTAATCAGATAGGTATTTAAAACCTGTACTTTAAGACATTTTTACTGTATCATTCTATATACCCACATACAGGTTGAAATAGGACTATGATAAGCTACAGTAGGCAAGTCGAATCAGAGGCAGTTTGATCCCAATGGATCACTGTGTTTAAAAGTCAGAGGACCTAGGTTCTGTGCTTCGCTCTTCTGTTGGGGTAAATTACCTTCCTTTCCTGTCCCTTAGCTTTCATTCTTCCCCCTTGTGAACTTGGTAAAAAAAAAATGAGCTGATCTGAGTCATCTGGGTAAGAATCCTGCACTTTGTCTCATTGGTGGGCGGAGAGACCTATGTCTGAGTTCTTGCATAATTTAGGTTTCTCACAGACCAAATCTGTTGGCTGTTGCCTCTTGTTCTGTAACTTGTACAACATCAGCCAACATAGGAAACTGTAAATCAATCTGGGTGAGCCCTGCATTTTTACACAGCTGCAGCTTAGAACCAGAACAAGCACTTTTAGAAGGGGTAAACAGAGATAATAGACAATTACTCATGCAAGTAAATAATGAGACTGGATGCTTTAAGAAGCCCTAACTCTGTATGCAAGGCACGGAGAACTCTGATTTTTCATAACAACTAATGAAACGGTGCTGAGTACATTCAGCACGTTGCAGGACTAGGCCTTTGGTTGTGATGCATAGTAGTACTGATCAGCTGTCTTCCCCCCCCCCCCCCCCC
>NW_017728965.1:1560781-1562968 GCF_001723915.1 Gavialis gangeticus
CCCCCCCCCCCCCCCGGCTTCTTCCCCCCACATTGGTTGCATCTTTTAGTTCATTTACCATACTGCTCATACCTATTTGTTGATGGCTTCCTTCTTCGTTGTACCTACTGGTTTTTAAACAAACTCTTATGTATGAAATCTCCTCAATTTATTTTTCTCCTGTCCTCTGGTTAACCGGACATTTTCCCCATCTGTTCCTTCCATATGCTTTTGATGACAATTTACATATGGGACTTAGTGCCACAGCAGCCTAGAACTGACTTGGGCAATTGTTTTGGCATAGCCGGATTTAACTACGACTTGAAAATGTGCAAACTGGTAATTCTTGCCCCCATCCCCCTTTTCTCTCTCTGTCACACAACCCCCCCACTCTTCTATCAAAGCAGTGATAAGCAATATCAAGAAAGAGGCAAAAACAGATATCAAATACGGTTACTTATTTAGATTTAAAATGATAAAAAGACACTATGGGGCTGGAGGCACTCTGACATAAACACTAGTTAAATCTTAGAAGCATTAAGTAATCATTTCAACAGAATGAATCACATCCATCATTCTGGTGCCACTCTTGAATTTCCATTCCTCTAAATTCCCATTCCAACTCCCTTTGAGCCATCGGGCATGTTGTAGAAATAGTATCTGGCTAAATTAGCCAGAATACTGGAACTTATGCATCACTCTTATACTATTAATTTCTTGCCTGGATCAAGAGTAGAGTTTAGAAGAGTCCAAACGCAATGATCAGTGCTATTGTATCATTAGGCTTTGTAAGGATGTTCTGCTTTGAATTAGTATTACGGTAGGAGGAAAAAAGAGTATATTTATTCTTCTTTCCCTCTGACCCGAAGCTGGGGATATAATAGTACATTTGCCTCCTTAATTAATTTGCTTGTTTTCAAATTAAAGACGATTCAGTTTGCATTAATGTGCAGTGAAATACAGAATAATGGTATAATTAATTTGAAAATCAAAGATAGTATTATGCCAGTTGGTTATGTAAGTTTTGATCATTATTACTGCTGTTGATTTATTAAGATTTAACCATTCTTTAAAGTGAGACAAGGAGTTGAATGGGCTTTTGATCCAGGTCCTCTAGCCAGGAGGCTTTTGTGGATCCATGAGGGGCTATTGAACATAACAGTTAGGGAGGTAACTTCTTCTGGATGACTGGAGCAGGGGAGTGAAAATGGGTGTACATCACTCTACATGCACCCTGTTTCTTATACTTTTCCTCTGTGGCATCCTCTGCTTCCTACCTTTGGAGGCAAGTTATTGGGTTACATGGATCCAGTTTTGATGTTTCCTTCGTGCTAGGAAAATACCTGGTCACCTAGTAGAACAAATTTAAGGCTGAGAAGGGCTTGAATTATGCTTTATAAATAAAGTTGGGGGTAATCCCCAGGCAGGTAGAGGAACTATTTAGGTTAAAACACAATCTTGGTACAAGAACAAAGAGGTCTAAACTGACTTCAACCAAGTAAGACTGGAAATTAAAAGAAAGGTAAGGGTCTGGAATGAGTACGAGTGAGGGTCTGGAACAATCTGTCAATATAAGCAAGGCCCTAACTAATTTTGAGAATTTGGATGATAAATGTATGAAGTGAATTATATGAGGGGTCTACCAGTGATACTGGGGGCACAGGCACAATTTAGGAGGTCCATTCCCCCTCAGGCCCCAGGGGAGGCGCACCTAGGCCAAGGGTTAGTGAGGAACTAGTTAGGGAACTTCTGGAGGGACTGGATGTATTCAGATCAGCTGGTCCGGATGATCTCCACCCTCGAGTACTGAAGGAATTAGCTGAGGTCATTGCGGGCCCCCTGGCATGGCTGTACGAGCACTCGTGGTGCTCTGGTGTGGTGCCGGAGGACTGGAAGAGGGCCAATGTGGTTCCCATCTTCAAAAAAGGGAGGAAGGAGGACCTGGGGAACTATAGGCCAGTTAGTCTTACCTCGATCCTGGGCAAGCTTTTTGAGAGAGTTATCCTGGCACATGTCCACGAGGGGCCAGCAGGGGAGATTATGCTTAGGGGCAACCAACACGGGTTCATTAGCGGCAGGTCCTGTCAGACCAACCTGGTGGCCTTCCATGACCAGGTCACAAAATCCTTAGATGCAGGTGTCACGGTGGACATAGTCTTTCTGGATGTTAGGAAGGCCTTCAACACTGTCTCTCACCCTATTCTCATT
>NW_017728965.1:1563093-1580693 GCF_001723915.1 Gavialis gangeticus
CTTCCAAGACAAGTGGTGCTGGCTCCTACCCTGGGGGTCTTTAAGAGGAGGCTAGATGTACACCTTGCCAGGGCCATTTGACCCCCATACTCTTTCCTGCCATGGCAGGGGGTCGGACTAGATGATCTACTCAGGTCCCTTCTGACCCTAGAAACTATGAAACTATTTCTGTTCTGTGTTGCCATTGCTGCTCTGGATGCCAGTGGTAGATGCTGATCAGCATTTGACAGGGCTGAGCCCCAATACTCACGCCATTCTTTGGGCTCATGTGAAAAGCTGAAAAAACTGGGCTGCCTTTTTTAATTAATTATTTTGTTAAAGGCCCCAAAAGCTTCAGGAGCCTAATTCTCATTGAACACAGCGCCTTTTGGGCAATCCAATTCCCTTAGAGCATGTAAATATACGAAGAAACCAAATAGATAAAACTCTAATGCCTTGTGCGCAGGTTAAAATGGTGTTTTATCTATTTATAGTAGAAAGCTAATGCATGCGCACGTATGTTATTTCTATACCCCATCAGCATGCTCTGCTGGATTTTCTGTTTGCTAAATGCTACCAATTAAATTTGAACCTAACAAAACACGAGTTGAGACACTTTCTCTATAATTAAAATGTTTTTTACTTCATCTGCATAATGCAGTTCTAAGTAACTTACTTTCAACACACACAACAGACCTATTAGCTTTCTGACTGGTTGATAGTGTGGTTACATCTTTAAATCTCTTCATCCTATCGTCTAGGAAGGATTTTTTTTTCCATAGTGAAAACCCCACCCATATCTCTGCAGTATCTGCAGCATGAATTAGAAAAAGACCATTGGGACATCTAGGTCAGCATGAGCAGATCTGACATCAGTCTGCAGATTGTGCCCACGATCAGCAGTGCTGCAGGTTTTTTTCCCTTGCTCAGGGAGGGAGGGAGTAGGGGAGAGATGGTTTTTTAAAATTTTGTTTTGTGGTGTTTTTTCTCCCCAATGGCAATCCTAATGAAAAGTTAAAATGCCTCTGCCAAGACGCGTGTCCCAATACCATTCTTGGTGTCAGAAACCCCTCCTCTGTTCCTTTGGTTAGATAATATAGATGTATAATCCAATATAGACTAACCTTATAATACAACAGAGATTTAAAAGTCAGGGAGATTCAAATTGAAAAGAATCTGTTTTGTAAACAGGAAAACACAGCTGCATCACAGAGCCTGTGGCCAAATTCTGATCTTGGTGACACCTTTGTATACCTAGAGTAAGTCCAGTGGCTCCAGAAGAATCACTTGCTGGACATGTCTACATGTGCATATTAATGCAATGCAATAAACTCTGGTGCTTATCATGTCAGAGTTTATTGCACCAGAGTGCCACATTACCATATGTGCCTGGTACAGCAGCACATTGAACCAGGTTGGAGCAGCCCTGGCTGGCAGCCTGCCAGCACTGGGCTGCTCTGACCCAGCTCAACATGCTGTGAAGGATCCATCTGGCTGGGACACAAGCGTGCTTCAATGTGGGGCTAACTAGCAGGCAGCCCCCACAATGAAGCACCCTCATCCCCCAGCCACTGGGCTCAGTGTCTGCATGTGCGCTGCTACAGAGAAAAAACTCCACCATAGGATAGTACTTGTATTTACAAGTACTGCCCTGCTGCAGAGTTTATTAGTGTACTTCAGCCTACTAGCCCTGCACATGTACATGCCAAGACAGTTACTGTGGAGCTAATTAGTCTACGCCACAGTAGACATCTTGTGTAGCTGTGCCCACTATGCAACAGGCTAAATAAGAGCAGGATTAAACTATGACTGACAAATCTGCTCCAAAACCTCACCACTGGCTTCTGTCACCTTAAGTTTAAAACAGACTCTGCTTCCTTATGCTAGACTGAGGCACAATTGCCGTTGCATTTATATCCTGGGGGACTGTTTTTCTCGCTATTTTTACATTTGCCTAAATGCACATGTCTCTATGGAATTGTTCCTTAGAGGTTAGAATTGGGCTGCTTGTTTCTGATGTCACTTACTTCAGTTGTATAATGGTGTAATTCTGACTTTAACTGAGTTGCTAGTTATTTACACCCTTGTGTCCAGGAATAGAGTTTGCCCCTTGAGATGCCAATAAATAAGGAAAAGGACATGCATCCCTCAGGCCTTTTCTTTGAAGGGAGGTAAGGACTTTAAAGTTGTCACTGTGTAGGTAAAAATCCCTGCTTTAAAACTTTCTTTCCCCAACCCAGTATGGGACTTAAAAATCTAGTCACATGTGGGTCACTAAAGGTATTGTAGCCAGCTCTTATTGTCAGCTGTCATGTCTACTGTGTGAGTGCACCAGATCCAGCTAAGAAAATGGGAAGATAAAGTAGGGTCTGCATAATCTCAAAGAGAAAATAATGTGCCACAGTCACCTTTATCAGAGTTACTGCTGTTGGAGGCATAACCGTAGAGAAGGAGGTTCTGAGCTCTTTTCTCAGAGCTGCAACAAAATCGCATCAGTACAATGTATAGAAAGGAAAAACAGTAGATTAAAATATTTAGTGTGCCACTGTTCAGTATGAAAAAATGTGGCTGGAAGCAAGGCAGAGATTGAGGGGGGGTCAGGTAAAACATGTATCTTGGGAAGAAACCTTTTTAAAGCACAACCAGCTGTGTTAGAGTCCTAATAAAGCCACCTGCTTCTTAAAGATTTGAAATCCAAGTGAACTAGAATTTAGAGTGCATCTTAGCAGACTTGGACCCCTGAAGTTGTTACTGTTCAATAATTGCACAGGACAGAGCACTTTTGTGCTGTGCATTCCCCTATGCAGACAGGAGCTGCATAAGAGAGAGAACTTGGAGAGAATCAAAGTTTCTATGAATTCTTCCATCTCAGGGTACTGCTCATCTAATCCTGTAGGAAGAATTTAGGTGTCCTGCCCCAAGTTACTCATGGATTCCCACATTCTCAGGAGGCAAGGAATATTACAACTAGAAGCCTCTTTTCTTTGCTCTGCTGACTCCTGCCAACCCTATTAAACATGGCTGTGTAAAATTCTTTTCCCATAGTTTTATCATCTAGCAAATTTGGGTCCCTCAAACTTATGTTCTTTTGATTACGTCCATGCTTTTCTGACACTGCATGTTCCTCTGAGAGGTTAAATTTAATTTTTTGGGAAAAATACTCCTAGCAAAAACCTGTCCCGTTCTGGTTTCCTCCCCCCCCACCTCTGAAATTTAGCATCTGGAAATTGTTTTAGAGGCTTTGGGACATGCTGCTATGAAACTCTAGCAGTTTTTTTTTCCTTCCCTTTTGACCCTTTCCAAACTAGGGAACAATCCTAAAACAAACCGGTCCTAATAAATTCTTAGTCAGAACAGATTTCCTGTGAAGCTGAGGTCAGTATTGAGAGAGCCCACTGAAAGTCAGTGGCTGCTTTCTTGAGCGTAGGCTTCAGGATTTGTTCCTGCATTCATCAGTTCAGTTTCCTCCACAGCACATGTAAATCTGCATAATAATATAGCCCACACCTCTGGAATCCTGTTTCCCTGTTGGAAGAGTATGCTTTCCTACACAGCAAAGAGAAAACAGCTCTGGCATACACTAAGGGGATGTCCTTTCTCATCTTAAACCATTATTCTGCATTGCTAATCTCTCACAGGTAACTTAGGGGTAACTGAGTTCTCCCAAGTCCAGGATTTCAATAGTCCTCTGCTGCTGTTTACTGGAAAAGGGAGTGTTATATGTCAGTCCTCCTCCATTATGCTTAATGATTTTAGCCCTCATATGGGGAACAAATCCCCCTGAATGAAAGGAAGAGATTTGGTTTGTGGTTAGAGCAGGAGACGGTGTGTCTGGACTCCTAGGGCCTGATTCTGATTTCAGTTACACCAGCCCTGTATCAGTGTAACTCTGACCTCAGTAGATTTTACTCTTGGTATCCTTTCTGTTATGAGAACCGAACCAGATTCCCAGGGTGGACTCATTTGTAGGCACTATACCGTTCACTGAGGCAAAGTAATAATGATAAACTCATCCTAACTGGCCAGCTGGGCTGGGTGTGATGCAAAAGAGCTGCAGCAGACTACTGCAGCTGGCTCCTGGTCTTGGTGTTTGCCTCTATCAAATTGATCATTTGGAATCACCCTAAAATAGTGGGACAGGCAAAATCTGGTTATTCTGGAAGGTCAATTTAAAGCGGAATGCAGTAGTTATCCTGCAAACTGTGAAAGAGCATCTAAAATGTCTTTTAAATGCTGTACAAAATATGCAGTACCAAGGCAGTTGGCTCATTTGCCTCTGTTACGTTGTCCACAGATGATGGATTAAGTGTTCTATAACCCAAATTGGCATGTTTTTAAAAAGTATTTACTAGTGTCATATCAGGAACACATCTTATCTGGTGACTGGCAGGGACAGGTTTAAGTTGGGAAGAGCTGGGCAGTTACACAGGGTAGAATGCTTGACTGGGATTGCAGCTGAATGTTTGTCCCAACTATTGGCTCTGGATTTCAGACCCAGATGCGTTGTTCTGGTTGATAATAGGCAAACTTATTGAAACACAGTTATAACAGAAAAGAAACAATACAAACAATCAAGCAATGATATATATCTGCCAATCCTAGAGCTGTCATCAGAGTCAAGAAATGTCTGGCCAGGATGCAGGCTTCACTCTAAGGCTCACTCTTAAGTGTCAGCCTGGAGGTGGGATGCCATGTCTTCCCCCACCCCCAGTGGGGTGGATGAGACAGGCTGGTGGTGCGCCCTCTGTCCATGGTGGCCTCAGGGACCCCTCCCGAGGGGATGGAGACAGGGAGGAGGCCTGGGCAGAGGAGAACCCAGGCCCTTCGTTGCTTCAAAGTCCCTCTTTTGTATTCTCTTTCTCTCCTGAGGACTCTCTGTCCATGGCTGTTGCAGATTGGTCATCATACTGTCCATGTTCTGTTTCATCAGTACATCCCGAGCTCATTACATGCACACCTTCCCAAAACAGGAATTTCACCCCCTCTGGCTTGGCGAGCTGGTGCCGCCTTATCTCATGCTCTGGAATGGTGTGGTACATGCTCCCAGTTTCCCAGATAGTGTCCTTGTTTGTTAGACCGCCTGTCTGCTTCTGAAGACTGAGAAAACTTTGTGTGAGAGACCCAGGCTTTTAGAAATCCATTAACCCCTGCTGCCCACCCTAAACCATTCTAATGCATATATATTTACCTAAAAGCCAATTCCCAAAAAGCAAGCCTTTAAATACCATTTTCAAGCCATCACCAACCGGCCAGATTTTGAAGTGCTACATGTTCTCTTTGAACAAAAGCTAGTGTCAGATGGTACTTTTCCATCATTTAGATAGTGACTTGTATAGACAGTGGTCCAGCAACTAGATCCTTGTTCCAGTGTAGAGCTCTAATGACTACCTGTGAGCATCAGGGCCTCCCTTTGTGGATCAAACAGTATGCTTGTGACCTTATTTCCTATTTGAGGTGAATGTAAGTACTTTTCTTTACTCTTTTCCAGCTTGGTTACCTGCCAGCTCTTGAATGCAGTAAAAATGACATTTGACAAGAAAAATAGGGACACAGCTTTAAATTAGATTGAAATATATTGGAAAAAGAAAGGCTTTGTGGAGGGACAGAGTAGAGAAATGTTAACTCTGTTTCTTCAGGCAGGGACTACCCTTTTGAAATGGCTGAATTCTCATACCATGCTGAATGTAGCACACTCATTTCCTTTCATCTGTTTCTTCTGGAAATTCACAAGGCAGAAGTTCAAGCTCAACTAGAAAATCCTTTGTTCTGACTTCCTTATTCTAATTTGGGTCCAAGAAAACCCTTAATATGACGATCTGGATAGACTTTCATTAGCACATATCTTTTGCAGCATGCTGTACTTTACTTGCAAATAATGGATATGAAGGAAAGCATCCCTTTTCAGGCAGTACCTAAGTTACTGTCACACATTTAAATTAAGCAGGTGCTTAAATGCTGCCCTGAAGAGGGATGCACACACGCTTAAGTGCTTTCCTGAACTAGAGCCAATATTTATTTAATTAAATATGTTAATTGTGCTTAGCTCAGGATGAAGGCACATTGCAACGTTTATGGAAAGCAAGTATAAATAAAACACTAAAACAAGTCTCTAAAGGTATTTTAGTACTGGTCAAATAAGATTTGGTTTCTTTTATTCCAGCACCTAAACTAAAGATTTGGGACCAGGATGTAGAAGATGTGGCTTAGATTCCAAGGTCAGCTTCCGTCTTTCATTCTCGTATTACTGCTATTTATTCGCATTGCAGTAGCATCCAAGAGCTCCAGTTACGGTCCAGGGCCAAATTGTGTTAGACCCTGTATGAACCAGAACCTAAAAGGCAATCCCTGCTCCAAACAGCAGGGACATAATTCCCTTCTGCTTGCTTCTGCTCGTCTTGTGTAATCATTAGCATCTGTGCACAGTGGGTATGAAATGTGGCATGTGTTGTGCACAGGTGTCCATACCTCCATAATAGGCCAGGTAGTGTAGAATTGGGCACAGGCCATCTCACTGACTGCAAAAACAGTCTCCCTCTGGCTACCTGTTGAGTACAGTAAGTGGAACTCCACTCATCTGCCTTTGCTCTAGTAAATTGACTTGAATAAATGATTGCGTAAATGATTTAAAGCTGTGTGGGTGAGTAAAGTATGTCAGGGTTTTTCTTTTTTCCCCCTTTTTTGTTATGTGACTTTGCCTATGGTGTGTATAGGGTTTGGTGCTTTCAATTTGCAAGTAAATTGCTTAAAGGGAAAATTAAAAACTTTTCAGCTGCCAAGAAGACTCCAATTCAGGGTTCGATGAGAAGGGAATATTGGCTTGTGTGATACATTATGAGGTTTTAGAGCATTGGTGACCAACTCATTTTGTAGGCAGTGCCCCTTAGATCCTCTTCTGCCCACTGCCTTTTTCTCTCTGCTTATCTGCTGCTCTACTTTCTATTCTCTGCCTTGTGCTCCCTGCCAGAGCTGCTGCTCTGCTTTCTGCTTCCTACCCTATCTGCTGCTGTGCTGCCTATCCCCTCCCCAATCTGCCAAGTGCTGCACAGAGGCTGCATGTGTCACACATGCCATAGGTTGGCCCCCCTTGTTTTAGAGAATGCTATAAATGTCAGCTTGTAAACATCAATCCCTGAACTAGTGCTGAGCTAGCATACAAAACTATATCGGGTATATTTTGAATTGCATTTCATTGCCCTTGAACCTTGTCTTCTCTGTGTTTTTTTGGAAGCAGTGTGAAGTGCATAGATAAGAAGCTGATGTGGGTGGTGGGAAATCTGGGGTATGTTCCAGGTTTTTTCATTACCTGCTCTGAGCAAATAGCTTCCCTTTTTGGTGCCTGGCTTCCCCTTCCCATCTTTTGGTTATGGCATGTATATGGACTACAAAATCTCCAGGTGGTGTGGGGCTGTTTATATTTTGTTTGGTGCCTCATAAAATTAGGCCTGGCTCTCTGATGGGAAGCCTGTAGACAGGAATGTAATGCAAACAGCGATAATGAACTTTATGAAACTTCTTTTATTGTTCTTTTGGAAGAAATTGATTTTATTTTTTTTAAATAATCATCTGATTATTATTATTATTATTATTATTTTTTAATTTATGCTTCTTGAAAAATAAGTTTATGCCTGCTGTAACTCCAAAGAGGTCACTCTGGAGTTGGAGTTGAGCTGATTGGATTGATTTTTTTTTTCTTTTTTTTTTTTTTTTCCTACCTTGGTTTATAGTTGCCAATGAAGTAGTTATTTATAAGTCAGTAGAATCAGGTTGGGAGCAAAAGTCACTATAAGAATAAGGCCCATTGTTTTACACATTACCATACTGCTACAGTTTGGGTCCAAGAGACAAATTCAAATCCTATTTCTGCATTGACTGTATCTTGTGTAACCAGAGCACAGTTGTATGAAGTGCTATATAAACTTATGTCAAGGGAAGCTGCAGGTAAAGCTTAGGATGTGAGAAGTCCCCAGCAGTAAAATTCCTTGTAATGACATGCTTCTCATGGAAAGGCACCAGGAGTTCATGGTCTCTCTGAAAGAACGCGCAAGGTCTGAACAAGTATTACCTTTTACACAAATTTTACACCAACTATCAAAGCCTGGATTTTTTTGTTCCTAAATTCAAAACCAAATTATCATCTCATGTAAAGAAATTCCTTCAGGTTTACAGACATACTTTTCTTTCTGCACAGAAGCCACTTACTTCATGCCATCTGGCAACAAGAAACGCTTGTAGACTTGTGCTCTAATCTAATCTATATTAGATGGCACACAGTGTTATATTTAAACTATTCTTGAAACCCCTAAGGTGATAATTATTGACTGAGATAGAGGTGTACAGTTTGCCCAGGGAAGTTAAAACTGACATAATAGTAAAATGTGCCATTTTGCATGCTAAGATAATTTACTCGTGAGACAATAGCTTTCATAACTAAAATTCCCAGTCTACAAGAGCTTAAAGGTGCTGACTTGCCTGGCCTGGATACAGCAAAGCAGTTATGCACACATTTTGCTTTAAGCATGCAAGTAGTAATCCTACTGAAGTTCATAGGACTACTCACTCACTTGCTGAATGTTAAGCATGTGCATACATGTTTTAGGAGATGAGGGTCAGAGGGCTTCTTTAGAGACCAATGCTATAACATGTCTGTGACCATGCCTTTGTGTCTAATAACCCCAGAACAGCCAGTGGCAGTGTTCATACAGTAGCGGCACCAGCCATCTTTCTTTTAAGGTGAAATGCACATTGTGCAGCAGGTCAGCACAAAGTACACATCCCACCTACCCCTTCAGAACAAGGGAAGAAGGGGTTCATAGATCTTGTGTTAGACTGGGTGTGTTTAATTTTTTAATGAATGCAAAATATTTCAGTTTGCAGCATCCATTTAAAAAACATTAGATTACATTTCCTAAAATTTTCCTAAATGTAGCTGGTATTTCAAGTAATGTTGGGAAGTAGTTGTATTTGCTTTCTTTTTTGTGTGTGCAGTTGCTTAGTTTTTCATATTGGGAGGCTTCATTAATTCAAACTTGTAAACTATTAAGCTCAGAAGAGGAATAATGTTAAAGAAGGGCAAATTATGAATATGTATGCAGGTAACACCATCCTGATGGGTGAGATATTAAAGGCCTAGACAGGTGACTGTTAATGAATACAGAGTCATTTTTGCTGCAGGTATTCTTCATGTTTGCCCTATATTGGGGACATCCTGTAGCTGAATGTGCAGGGTCGTTCAGATCAGCAAGTCTTAACTTTTAGTTAGCCAGCCATTGCTTCACTGATAATAATTTAAGTTAATTTAATCTATCCCACATCTATGAATTGTATTTGGCAAACTGAAGGATTGGGAGGGAACCAAAAGATTAGTGTTCCAAAAGTATTTGAAAACAAATCCTGCCAGCCAGCACACATGGCATATGAATAGAAAATGATAATAAGCAGTTATAAAGAACTATTCATCTCAGGTTTCTAAAAGTCCTTACAAATATTAATTAAGCCTCCTTATGAAATAGATGTGTGCAATTACAGTGCATTCATAGCTGGATACATTTGCGTGCAGAAGGGTATCAATTTATCCAAGACCCCAGAATGATTCAGCGGACAAGTCAAGAATAGAACCCAGGAGTCCTCACCCCTAATTCCCTCTTTTAACCATGAAATGAAGTTACTTTCCACAGCCAGGAAGATAGCTCAGCATGCTTCACTTGCAGTCAGTTATGCAAACCACTAAACATAGCTGTCTTGCAGCACTGGAAAGGGGAAGTCAGGAGTTCTGGCTCCCAAATCCCTGCTTTCCCTACTATACTGTGTTTTGAAGAGAAATTGGAAGAATTCAATACTAAAAGCTGTAACATATTAAAACTTTTGTGTGATCCATAGCATCGGAGCTAAAAAAATGAATGTTTACTGTAAAAGAAAACCCCGTATTAAATAAAATGAACAATACACCCTGCAATTATAGTCTGAAGGACAGGAAGGCACCCCAGACAATGGCATACAATTTCGATCAAGGCCAAAAATAGCAACCCATAATAAAGTGTTGTAATGCGACTGCCCCTGCCAAATGATAGCCAATCTTACTTTGCTTCTAGCAGGCTGCATTGCTGCTCTGCAGTGGAATGAGGGAATTGAGATTCCAGCAATAATATCCAGCTGCTTCAGCTGCAGTCATTCAGTAGGAGATTATTTTGTTGTACCTCACCAATGTAGCCAGCAGGATGATGAGTACAGTCTGTTTGTTTTTTAATAGAGAGGTGAAAATAAGAGAGACTTCTCTACAGGCCAGATAGTTCTAATAATTTCAGTAGATCAACTACAGTCGCAGATTAGAAACCTAACATTCATAAATGCAATGCTGAGTTGAACATGTTTAGGATTAGGTGGAATTTTTTACAGATGAAATGAATCTGAAGGCACAGTGGCACAGCTGTCAAAGCATTTCACTGCTAACCCGGAGGTCTGAGCCTCAGTCGAAGGGCTGTCCCCTCTCAACCTAGTTG
Organism: Gavialis gangeticus; assembly: GCF_001723915.1. Classification (NCBI taxonomy): domain Eukaryota; kingdom Metazoa; phylum Chordata; order Crocodylia; family Gavialidae; genus Gavialis; species Gavialis gangeticus. Next base: position 1,573,569 of record NW_017728965.1, read on the forward strand.
TGAGTGGGTACCCGGTCTTTAGGTGGGAGAGCCAGAGGTGGACAAGTGTCATGCTGACCACATCGCTGCCTTGTCTGCCATTAGCTAATAAGTCACTAGCTTACCTTAACCATGATAACCTGATTAGTCAGCTTGTTGCAGCACAGGCCCTGGGAATAGAAAATCAGTCTGCAAATTCTTAACAGCACCAGTATTATGGGGGGAGGTAAAAGGAAGTTCAGTTACAGAATCAGGAATAGACCCCAGCTCTCTATTCCCATTGCAGTACCCTATCCATCTGACAACTATGCTCCTTTCCCCCACAACAAAAATAATAATCTACACTAATGCGTACTGGTTTTATGGCTAAGAATTTTGCTATAAGCACGTTCTGTAGTAATTTTTCTGTTACATGCATTTGGCCAGTGTTGTTGACATCAAGGACACTTTGACATCATCTTAAAATAGCACTGTAACTTTAGTTGTTTTTGCCATGCTGTAGAAGGCAAGCTGAAGTGAGCCTCATGCAACGTTACGCTGTCAAGCACAAGCCTGACATTTGGTCCCTAGTTAAATTAACTTTGATTAATAGAAAATTGCACATGTAAAAATTGTGACCGCATGGCACTTGGTGTTCTTTGCAGACAAGAACTGTCTTATTAAGGAAACGGATGATGAGAGCATTTTAAAACATTAACCTTTATTTTGTTCTATATACGTTTAGTCCTTTAGAAAGAACGACAGAAAGACATAAAGAAAGAAATCTATCTTGGAAGCTAGCCATAAGTATTAATTGGGTTCCTGGGGATTTGTTGCATGTCTTTGCTTATCAGGTAAGTTTGTCCTCAGAACATTATATTAATGCAGCAAATGAGCATTCCTTTCGTTGGTGGGTGAGTGGTAAGGTCAAGTGTGACCTGGTGCTATGTACAGTGAGATTTACATTTCCAGTAGGTCCTTCATTAGGCCTTGCAGCACTTGATAGAAAGCCTATTAAATGGACTGTCACACAGGGAAAGTTTAAGGCACCCATAACACAAGGCCTATAATAAATATTTTGTGAGGACACTGAGCTGCTGCAGTTAACAAAGCTGCAGGTTGTATTACAATTCAGCTAATAAGAGAAGGAGATGTTACCTTGTGTCTGCGCAGGATTTCTGCTTGTAACTGTCATCCTCATTGGATACCAAGCTAAATCCTCAGCTGCAAATGAGATATACTTGCTCAGTGGAGGAGAGGAGAGGGCAAAGGTGTCTCTGATCCACCTTTATGTTCTCCTGTTCCTGGGATCAATCCAGTCCTAGATGTAACTTAGTGCAGACTTAGTGCTTCTCTGAGTTATTGATTGTTGCAAGAGCTGTGGGCACACCCTCTCTCTTCTAGTAATATTTCTTGCACGAGGGTCTGGAAAGGGGTGGTATCATGGAGCTGCCAGGTTTGCTTTTTGCCATGGAAAGAATCACACATGGCTGCTTCTGCTTTCTGGGGGTTTACATCAAAGATGAGTACTCAAAAGTCCCCTTGTTAGTGGCTTCAGTATTTTTAGGTTTGATCTTTCAAGCTGCTCAGCACTCGTATTCCTTGACCTCAGTTGGGAGAGGAGCATTCGCAGTGCATCACAGAAGTCACCTGGCTTTGTCACCAAGCTGGTGTCACAGCTAAAAATCAATGCTTTGCCTATTATAAGACGGTAAAGGAAACCACACAGTATTCAGGGCTAATATATCTCTCTACGTGAACTTGTTGAGACTGTTGGCAGATCTTTTTTTCTCTTTGAATAAATGCACTTCCATAGGATTGCCTGCCTAGTAGACACCTTCCCTGTGCTCATATTAACCATTGAGTTATCTAAAGGACTGATGAGAAAGTTTAGCATGAAAGCACATGGAAAGAGTTGCCAGTACAGGAATACTGGGCAATGGTACCTAGGAAGCAACAGGATGATAATTAAAGAAAGCATTTCACTTGATTTATGTGTGGTAGCTTCAAATGATGCAAGATGTGTGCATCTGTTTCCACTGACTTCAGTGGCAGGGGTGTAGCCCACTGTAGGACTGGGCACTCTGGAGAGGACAGCTAGAGAGTACTACTTGTTTCTCTAGCTGACTCAGTGGTGTGTATTAAGGCAGACAAGGGTTCTTTGGGTAAATTCAGTATCTTATTTGACCAACTCAAATAGTTGGAAATTTTTTTCTTAGCAAGCTTTTGGGCGCAAACACCTTTCATCAGGTAGAGGAAGCCTGAAAGCTTACTATGAAGAATTTTTCTAACTCTTTGGGTTGGTTAAATAAAAGATATTGGATTTACCCAAAGAACCTTGCCTGCCTATGCCCTTAGACCAACACGGCTACAGCCTACACCCCTGAAACATGGTGTATGTTAAGTCATTATTCTGTTACAATCTCCTTTCTTTGCTTAAGGCATGTGTGAGGCTTTTCAGTGGCTATAACTCAGGATAGCTCTGATTCTTGGAGAGGCAGGCCAGGTTATTGCAGCTCAAAATCTGTCTCAAAGAAAGCTATCCACCCCAGTGAATCTACTTGCAACAGTGAGGCTTATGCGTTGCACAGGAGTTGTGCTGGCCCTCTTCACAGGGATGAATTATGTCCTACAGGCTTGCAAAATAGAAGAGAACACAAGGGAGATCTAAATTTAGTTTAGGAAGATATTATAAATGCTGTGGTATCTTACTGATGTGCTCAATATAATTACTAGTTATGTGATTAAGCATTTGATGTTCTCCATAGCCAAGTTATCAACATTCATTTTGCTTGTACTGCTTTATGCAACATTCATGGGCTGTAATATGTGTGTTAAGTACTGAGGATGCTTAATAATATCAGTTCCACTAGAGCACTGGCTGAGGAACCCCTTCAGATAGAGAAAATGAAAAATAGGTAAAGAATCAAATTTGAGTCACAAATGCTGATGCTGATGCTGGGCCATGGAAAGAAAGAGAATCATCTGGGGAAATAATCTTTCCCATATTGTCAGTGTTCTGGATTTGAACCAGTGGCCAGCAAAAACTAGTCCAGTCCCCTGCTCAAAGCAGGACCAGCCCCAACTAGATCATCCCAACCAAAGCTTTGTCTAGCTGGGTTTTGAAAACCTTCAAGGCTGGAGCTTCCACCACCTCTTTGGGTAACCTGTGCCAGTGTTTTACTACCCTCCCAGTGAGAACAGTCTTCCTAATATCTAACCTAAACTACCCTTGCTGCAACTTGAGATTGTTGTTCCTTGTTTGGTCATCTATCACCATGGAGAACAGTCCAGCTCCAGCCTCCTTTGAAACCCCCCTTCAGGTAGTTGAAGGCTGCTATTAAGTTCCCGCTCAGTCTCCTCGAGATTAAATAAGCCCAGTTCCCTCAGTCTTTCCTCACAAGTTATGTCCCCAGCCCCCAAACCATTTTTGTTGCCCCAAAAGGACACTAGAAAGACAAAGGGTGGAACAGGAAATAGAGGCAACGAAGGAGAAGGTGATGAGCCTAGATATAGTGGGCGCAATGAGTGATTACCTTGGGCTGCCAGTTGCTCTGGGGCCTCCACACCTCTGCAGCAGGACACGTTCCCATACCGAGAGCCTTGTCTCTGGAAGGTGCATCAAAATGTTGTTCTACCTCTACAAAAACCTGAGTCCAAGGGAAGTTACTTGTCCACCATCTCACAGCCGCTCAGTGACCAAACTGTGAGTGTTAAGTTCCAAGTCCTAGGTCAGTAGCCTATCCATTAGATCACATTGCCTCATCATAAAAGCACTGAGGGTCTCCTTCAGGCATATGCACATTAGGACTGTGTGAAATTTTGCCAGCTGTTTCGACCCATTTCGAGCTTGAAACGGCTAAATGGAATCGAAATGAAGGGCTTCAAAACACCCTTGAAACAAAACGAGGCTAATCAAAATGTTTTGAAATGTTTTGAGTTTTGAAGCAGCCAGGAGCGAGGTGGGGGAGGACAGGGGAAAACCAGGGCTGCATTCCCAGCAGCCAGGAGCACAGCCCTGGCTCTCCCCATCTCCTGCCACCGGGTGTGGGAAGCCGATCACAGCGCAGGGGAAGGGAACTGAGCCTGGGCTCAATTTCCCTCCCAAGCGCTGCGATAGGGCTGGGGAAAGGAACAAAGTCCTATGGCTCAGTTCCCCTCCCCAGCCTGATTTTTAGCACTGGGGAGGGGAACTGAGCAATCGGGCTCAGTTTCCTTCCCCAGTCCCCGGTGGCAGCACCAGCTTCCCTGCTTCCATGCATGTGAGCTTCAGAGTTTGCAGGGCTGAAATGTTGGCTCCATTTGAAATCAGTGAGTCCCAGATTTTCACAGGAGCAGGATTTCTCTCCAGGTCTTTAGGCTGTGTTAAGCTGAACTCTGGCTTGCCTTAGATAATAGGAATGATATCCCTTCTCATCATTTTAGAAGTTATGTTTAAGTAGGGCTGGCAACTCCTAAGTGGATAATGAATTGAGTGTTTCTGTTGCTAAGCAGCTCATTGGCAGTGCAAGATGGGGAGGATACTGCTAGATCCCAGTGGTTGGAGAGAGGAATAAGCAACTTAAAACAAGTTGTTTCAGATTATCACTGCAATTTAATGGCTGAGCGAGAAGCAAAATGTCTATTTCTCATGCACTGCTACCCAGTATAGCAAATCAATAAATAACTAATGCTGGTCACTTTAACCAAGTCCCTAATGGATTGTTGTCCTGTTTAAAAAAAAAAAAAAAAAAAAATCAAGTTGAAAATCCAGCAAGACCAAGAAAAAATGAGCTTGCTTACCCATTACCCCAGAACATCTTAAACACTGAAAATATTTCAGAATCCTTGTTTGATGTAAACACGTATTTGTAATGAAACCACAGCATCAGCAAGAAACTATACATTGGAAAGACCAATCTAAATTGCTCGCAGTGCCTTTATAATAACAAAGATCATTGCCATTTGCATTAATGGCTTTTGGAGAGGACACGGAGATGCTAAAATAAAAAATAGGTAAATAGAATTGGAAATTTCAGGTGGTAAAATTCAATCTTGCCTGCAATGTCAATTAGCAATCTCATTTTCTTCTATTTCCTATCCTAAAGGATGCTGCTTTTCTGCTGTTCAGCAGCCATTGTATTTCATCCCAGCTGTCACTCCATTGCAGTAAGTAATGGAACGGTTCCCCTAGACCCTGGATGTATATTCCTTACCAGGGCAAGGAATTAAGCCTTGTCTTTCTATTAATATGTAACATTACTTGATGAATATTCCTTTTGCATCCCAAGAGGGTATATGAAGTATTATTGATATTGTTGATATTTATTATTTATTAGGTGTGCTTATGGAATAATGATGTTAATTGATATTCCCTGCAGAGCCTCGGAAACCATCTCGCTCATAAGCAGAAATATAACAGTCCATTGACAGATAAATTTTTCAAAAGCACCTGAGTACTCCTTAACCACTTTGGTGCTTTAAAAAATCTTGCCCAATGTTCAATTGTCCTAAATTCATACAACGAAAGACCTGAATGCAGAGAGTTTTAGTTTTGAGCGTGAGGATACATTTCTCATACAAGCTATCCCACTGAATTTGCTGAGATAACTCATGTGGGTGGTGGGGCTCCTAATGTTACAAAATATGAACATATGTTTATTATTTATATTGCTTACTCAATAATCCCATTTAGCACATTTGAATCGCAATAGCTAGAGAGAGAAATCCAAGTTATTAGTCCATACAGCAAATGGAGAACTCACTGCTTATTTTGCAATTATTTTTACACCTAAAAATGTTGCAGAGAGTTGTTACTAGGTTTAGTAAATTCTGAAGATCATGTCCATTCCAGTAAATAAAGCCATCAGTTCATGTATTTCTAAACTTCAGTGAGGCAGGTTGTGACGTGAAAAGCATGGATAGTTATGGTGTATTTGGTGCAGCTGGGCAGCCTTGACTAATGCCAGTGGTTAATTTGTGTATGAGATTCAATCTTTGCTTTCCTTCATAATGGTAAGAACCATCACTAACTGATCCCTGATACTTCTAGTAAAGGTATAGGGGCATACTTTTGCCTCTTTGTGTGCAGACACCTTCAGGGCTTGGGCCTGAGTTAACAGTCAGCAGGTATGGGTGTCTATTTTGCTCATTTTTAATAACCAGCTGCCAAGTGTTTCATAAATAAAGGTTATTTTCTGAATAAAACCAATAAATTGATTAATTTTTCACTGAAGTTGTATATAATGTCCCCATGATAGAGGACCTACAGATCAGTGGTCATCTGGGGGACAGTGACCACCAAATAATAGAATTCATCATAAGGCGTAGAGCGGGTAAGGTAACTAGTAGGGTGGAAGTGCTAGACTTCAGGAAGGCCGACTTCAGCAAATTTAGGCGTTTAGTCAGTGACGCACGGCAGAGTAGGAGATTTGGCGAGATGGGAGCCCAGGAAGGGTGGGCTCCCATCGATCCCAATGATCCTTTGGGCACAGAGGGAGACGATTCCGATGCGGGGGGGAAAGCGGCCAAGAGGCTTCCTTGGCTGACCAGAGAAATCCAGAGCAGCCGAAGGGCGAAAAGGGGGGCATATAAGCAGTGGAAACAGGGAGAGATTACTAAAAAAGAGTATGCTGCCTCAGCTCACAGTTGTAGGGGGGCAGTTAGAAAGGCCAAAGCTACCATGAAGCTGAGGGTGGCATCCCAAGTTAAGGATAACAAAAAATTTGTTTTTCAGATATGTAGGGAGTAAAAGGAAGGCCCAGGGCGGTATGAGAACACTACTGAATGGACAAAAGCAATTGGGGACAGACAGGGAGGACAAGGCTGCACTCCTCAATGAGTTCTTTGCCTCAGTCTTCCTAAACAAGGGGCAAGACAAGTCTCACATGGCAGAGACACAACAGCTGGGCACCATACTCCCAAGTGTTGACCCTGAGATGTTGCAGAGTCACTTGGAAGGACTGGATGCGTTTAAGTTGGCAGGCCTGGATGAGGTCCATCCGAGGGTACTGAAGGCACTGGCCGATATCATTGCACAGCCAGTGGCAAGAATATTTGAGCACTCATGGTGCATGGGACAGGTCCCGGAGGACTGGAAAAGGGCCAGTGTGGTCCCTATTTTCAAGAAGGGGAGGAAGGAGGATCCAGGCAACTATAGGCCAGTCAGTCTCACCTCCATCCTTGGCA
>NW_017728965.1:1586233-1605988 GCF_001723915.1 Gavialis gangeticus
GCAAGAGAAGGTTGAGAGGCAACCTTATGGCTGCCTATAAATTCATCATGGGGGCGCAGAAGGGAATTGGTGAGGCTCTGCTCACCAAGTCGCCCCTGGGGGTCACAAGACATAATAGCCATAAGCTAGCAGAGAGCAGATTTAGACTGGACATTAGGAGGAACTTCTTCACAGTTAGAGTGGCCAAGGTCTGGAATGGGCTCCCAAGGGAGGTGGTGCTCTCCCCTACCCTAGGGGTCTTCAAGAGGAGGTTGGATGGGCATCTGGCTGGGGTCATCTGAACCCACCACTTCCCTGTCTATGCAGGGGGTCAGACTCAATGATCTATTGAGGTCCCTTCCGACCCTAACATCTATGAATCTATAACTCCACTATCAATTCATCTGTCACCTTTATTCTGCATAATAGATTCAGCAAATTGTAGAAATCTTTACAAAAATACCTTTTTAGGCTATTGGAGCATATTTGACAAAACACTGCAGCATGAAATAGTGTTTCTGTTCCAAAGAGATTTCATCCTGCGGAAGTGCTAGTATCTATCACCCCTTCTTCCCCATGTGTAGGACTGGACCTTGTATCCAAGCATCTCACTTCAGGAGCTTTCAGATGGAAGTGTACAGTGCTGTGCTGTCCTATTGAGATGTTGTAGAATTTGGATTCTTTGTCAATCTAAATTTTGGACATATCTGAAGCAATCTATAGTCTCAGCAACAAGATGCCACTTCCTCACTGTGCAAAATGGTTACAAAAAACCTATTAGTAAAAAATCATGGTATTCTATTATTTTATACTTATCCACTCAGTTTTGAGCCTCATAGTTTGTGTGTTTAATTGGGAGATAGAAAAGATGGACCCCAAGATGGCAGGTAGCTTGTGACTTTGCTGGAGCGTCATTTATAGGCTGAAAAGTTTTAAAACACGAAGATTACAAAATGAAGCTAATTACTTTGGTTTCTTTCACATGGAAAGGATTTGTGGGAGAAATGGCTGTCATTTTCTAACAGATTCTTGATATGGTCCATGTCGAAGAATTAATGTTGTTGCTCTTCAAATGACATGGTCTCACCTTATGTGTGTCTGCGTCTAATACAATATGGATTCACAATACAAATTTATGGCCCTGAGATTAATTAAGCTGCATTTGTACAATAAAAAGCTAAACACTTGGTCTATCAATCAATTCTCATAGCCTATGCAATACAATCCAGCCTCCTCTCCTTTGTCTATAGATCCCAATGAGAGAAAATCTGATGGGCAAATCACATAATCAGCATCAAGATAAACCAGTCTGCATCCCTTAGGCCTATCCATTTCAAAGGAAATCAAAGTAAGGCATCCAGATGATATATCTTTACCCAGCTCCCTACTCTGCAAGATCTGTGATGAATTAGCTCTTGTAGTTGCACTGAACTAGTTTGCAAAAGTTTTTCCATCTTGCTTGTTGTAATAACTTTCTATTTCAATACTCTTCCATGAGTCACAGTGGCTATTTCTGCACTTCATGCAGCCACCGATCATTGAAGGGAATTTTTTGTTTTTGTGTTTGCTAGGGAAAAGTATTACTTACTATTTTTCCCCGGCGTAGCAACAAATACACCAGTCTTACAAAAAGCTGTGGAAGAGCAGACCTGTCTGATACTAATATGCCTGAGACTTTGGGGGTTCAGTTTTGCAAAGTTGATTTTAAAGGCATTTTGTTCTGCCCACCTGTCAATGTCTAGCTGATGGAGGAGCCTGGATGCCCAGGGAGGCAGTATAGTCGAGCAAAAGTCATTGTCAATGGACATGTAGTCCCTAAGTCACTTTGGAAAACGAGACAGGCTCTTCAGACAATCAAGTTTTGCAGCACTGAAGGAAAAAAATGCTTAAATATCTTTAAAAAAAGGGGGCAGTGTAATTAATGGGACAACGGGAAGTTAGTGGGTTTTGAAGTGCTTGCTTATAAGTAAGTAAGAGTTTAAATGATTTTCTGAGTTGGTTTCTAAATACGGACTTAAGAAAGGGCTGTGAATAGCAAAGTTAGGGCCTGGATTTTTTTCTTATTTAAACAGGGATGAAGAAGGAGCTACTCCAAGTTACTGATGTAAATTATTATGGGAGAAGAATCAAATCTGGGACCCTTCAAGGTAAACAAGCCTTTGCTTCACCAGCCAAAAGTGTGATTGTAACACCGGGTAATACATTTGAGCTAGCTTTACATTACCTAGTTTGGGCATTAATAACAAGTTTGGGGGCTGGATATAGAACCCACCAAGGACTCTGGGTATGGATATTTGGGTGACTAGTCCATGTTAAGCTTCATACTGATGTGACTGCATGACTGCATTCCTATCAATACCCGAGCTAGCTAATTTAAAGCTAATTCAAGTAAGTCTTCACAGGCTACCGTCACGTCTTTGCAAAATAGGGATGCCTAAGCTAAGATTCTGCTTGGCAGACGTAAGTTTGAGACCAGCAATCCCTCCATAGGTCATGACAGGGTCTTATTGATTGACACCCTTCCATAGGTCATAGATTCTGATCCACAGTGAGGTTTGTGGCTCTCTGTGGCTACTGTTTTACATTTCTATTGGAAAATCCTGAGTGGGGCCAGGATACAACTCTCAGATCCTAATATCCTCAAACTCCTGGATGTTCTGAAATCAAAACTGAATGGACCTATGCTTTGAGCCAGGCCTCTAATGCCCATTGAAACCAGTGCTGAACTTTTCACTGATTTCAGAAGGAGTTAGGCAGGGGACTTTATCCCTACTGTACAGTAGCTAAATAAAACCTTTTTAGGCCTGAATACCTACGGACACAAAGTGAGGATTCAAAGTTTAGACTTGGATTTTGTTGTCTATGCCCATCTCTGAGATGTTTTCAAATGTTCCCATACTTTCTTGCGAATTTTTTTGCTTCAGATGATGTGACCTCTGAGCATGGTTTGGCAAACATTGAGATGCAAAAAATACAAGCAATCCCAAGGATCAATGCAATCTTGATTTTAATACTGAGCATTCTTCTGTTCTTATGTATTCTTCCCAAATGATGGCAAGGGAATTTGTGACTGGCCTGACAAGACGCTCTAGCATCAGGCTGACCCCAGCACAAAACTTTGCTTGTCTGACAGCAAGCACAAATTAAAAATAAATAAATAAAAATGACAGTGTCAGAGGGTAGCCACAAACCCAGATGCCACTGAAGGAGATGAACAATTAGGATCCTGACACTTGAGCTGTTCAAATGCCAACATATGCATTGGCTGCCAAAACAGTTGTTCTTTCCAATGAAGCAGGGGACCCAAGGGGACTGATGTATTACTAAACTACTAACAGGAGTATGTGCTATCAAGCCAGCTTTGCAAGTCTATGGCATAGTCATTGGGAACTGGATTGCTTTCCTATGTTCAGTTGATGTTTTTCTCTGCAGTAATTGAAGTTAAATTGTACATTTTAATCCTGCAGCTGAGAGAGCACAGTTAGTTACAAGTTGCTTTTAGCTTGTAGGCCCTTTTGAGCAGGTATTGTTCTTTTTTCTGTTTGCAGATGTCTTGTACCGTGGTCTACAGCAGGGGTGAGCGATTATTTAGGGTGGAGGGCCACTTACTGAGTTTTGGCAAGCTGTTGAGGTCCGCACGACAAGCAGTCAGCAGCAGATAAATATTAATTTCCTAAATTTTTTAGGGGCCCCACGGGCCAGATAGAATGGGCCGCATCTGGCCCACAGGCCGCATTTTGCCTGCCCCTAGTCTACAGCCTTCTTGGCCCCTAAGTGCTATAGGAATATGAATGTTAATAATGATAAGGTTCCTTGTGCGAATGAAAGGCTATAGAGGCATTTGCTTCTGGTTTGATGCCCTGGTCTGTGGTGACAGAGAGTTGACACCTAATGGTTACTTGATGGCTTTCCAGTCTGTGAAATTACCTTCCTGACTCAGTTTATACATACATAAAGAAAAACCTGGGACCTCATTTAGCATAAATTTGGCTTGTTTGTAGCTGAGGGCCAAAAATTGTGAGTCAGTTATGAAGATAGATACCTTTTCTCCTGTAGGCTAATCCCCTAACCCTGTGATCAGGGTTGAGGTAGCATCAATGTGGGAACAGGCTTGTGACGCTGTCCCCTTTACTCTGGATAAAGAATGCACTGTGTTGTTAAGATATATCAGTGTGACTGGAACAAAGGAAGTCATCTATTTACTGGACCATGGTGCCTTCATTAAAATTACTGTTGCTGTATACCTTATGTGCAATTGTCTTTTTTCAGTTTCTTCTGGTGTTAAATTGACATGCAGTGAAAGAAGCGGGCTGGAAGTTTGTCAGACAAATCCTCAGCGTGTGTCAAGAGATTATAAGCAAAGAGATCTATTTTGAAGCCAGGTCTGCTTACACCAGGTGAGAATTTGACCAAGTATAATAGCAGCAATATTTACAGAGGGCTTTTCATCTGTAGATCTTGAAGCACTGTTCAAAGGAGGCAGGTAGCATTAAATTCACTTCCTACTGTAAGAGCTAGTGTGCATTTAGGGTGGAACGCAAGATTTCTCTTCAATAAATTCCTCCATTGTCTCAAATAAAAAACTGTGCAAAGCCTTTAAAAGAAAGTTGCTATTAGTGGAACCACATTCACAAAGATGTATTATGTATTTTTCTACTTTCAGGAGTATGTAACAGTTAATATATATTAACTTTTCTTTTTGTTGTGGGTTTTTTAATGAAGTTGAGTGTTTTCCTAACAGGGGACCTTGCTATGCATAAATGGTAGAATCCAGGTTATTTTAAATTGTCCTCTAATTAAAATGTATTGTTCATAAATCCCAATATGAACCCTCATAATGAACTGAACAGCTGGAGTGGGCCTTGCTGGGTTGCAGTCAACAGTGTAATGAAAGGCTTCAAGTTACAGGTTGGGTAGGACTGCAGTGCAGAGGAGAAAGAGAAAATTCAGTGAGAAAAACAGTCTGTGATTTATGATAAGCTATTTAAAGATGATTTGCATTGGACTAAATCTTCCTGTACCCATAACGCAAGGTTTTAACTTTCATGCTGGCTTTGGGTCTGTTTTTTTTTTTTCTTCTATGGCAAGACTGGTGAGAAGGGCAGTGAGGAGAGTTGTTGTTTTCTTTGGTTTGCTGTATTATACAGGAAATAGCTTGTTATAGTCAAGTTGCCTTTCAAATTGTAATATGTTTTGTTCTGTTAATACGAAGGAAGCCCAAACAGACACGGGGACAACAAAAGGCATTTCTGGAATTCTGTCCCGTTTGATTTCTTTCAGAGCTTTCGGAGGTGACCAATGTAATGTGCACACAATATAAAAGCAGGTGAGATAAGATACTGGTTAATGAACAAGGTGGATCCGCATAAAGAAACTTCATCATAACAACAGATGGAACCCTAACTTTTACCTATAAACAGACTGCACTGACCCTTTGCCCTATATTTTCATTTGGGCTGAGTTGGAAGAGGTCTGAGGATGTTTCCTAAATACAAATATATGAGACCTACCTATTGGTCTTTTTTTGCTGTCTGTCATTTGACTATCATTTAATTGCATATAAAAGCTTATTATGAGAGACTGTTTGATACAATTTAAAAAAAAAAAAAAAGAAAAAACCTCATAGTGACTGTCTACCTACTGACCAGAACAGGTTCCTGAGAAAAGTTAATTGAAAAAAAGTCAAAGAAATTATTTTATCACTTATATCAAAAGGCAACAATTTTTATACCTGCTAATGGGAAACTGTTTTCAATTAAGAGTGTAGGATTTCTTGCCACAAGATGTCATAAAGGTAAAAAGCACAGCAAGATGATAAAAAAGGGACTGGACATTTCTGTGTTTGCCAAGAAAAAGCAGTGCAGAAGTTGGGCAGAGATATTAGCAATCATGCTTCAGGCCACATGCCAGATCAGGGGTGGGCAAAATGCAGCCCGCGGGCCGAATGTGGTCTGGCAGGCCATTCTATCCAACCTGCTAAACTCCTAAAAATGTAGAAAATTAATATTTATCTGCCCCTGGCTGCCTGTCATGCAGCCCCCAATGGCTTGCCAAAACTCAGTAAGTGGCCCTCAGCCCAAAATAATTGCCCACCCCTGTGCCAGATGCTAGCCAATTGCAGGCAGAAGGACATTTGCATTGTCACAAGATATTTTCTAACTGTCTAGGTTAGGAATTGTGCAAAGATTATTGCATGTCCGTCTGAAACGGCTGCTGCTGGCCACTGTCTGAGAGACAGCATCTTAGCCTAGATGGACAGCTTGTCTGATCAGTATGGAAATGTCTGTTTGTCTTTTCACCTATCTTGCAGTCTACCCACCTATCCAGCTATGTGTTATTCAGCTCTGTTAAATTTAGTTCCTTTCGGTCCTTACATGTGGTAATCAGAATTATAGTAAATATGATTCCACTTAATAAATTCATCATCTGTAACCTTGGGGCCTGACAGACGTTTTCGAGTTTCTGGTGGCTGCTGTATATTGTATCAGCTCTTCCTCCTTTCTTCTGTTAGTATTTCTTAATTGCTTGTCTTGGCAGCAGGACACCGCCCTGCTATCCCAGTGAAATCTACAACTCCCTTCGGGGATGTTTTGACGAAGGGTTCTGCCGAGTCAGCTTTTCTGAAGATAACAAGGCAGATGCCAAGGTTAATACAGCCAGGTTCTTACCTTGATGTCATGTTATTTTTTTTCACTTCGTGGGCCGAGGACATGTTCCACATAGATCCTGTTTCATTTTGGGCAGTCTGATAAGAAAACTCATATGACATGATGATAGAGGGCAGTAATGCATTTGTATCCCTAGTTTTGGTATCTATTTTTATGGTGCCCACTCTACCTTATCTTCAAAGCTAATTTTGACTTTACACCTTAACCATTGAATTATATCACAATACAAAAACATACCTACGATTTGCTTCTAACCTGATACAATTCATTTTTATGTCTTGCTGAGTTTCCCTCTTTTAAAAAGTGGAACAATGCTTTTAAAAGGATGTGGCTTGTGAACCGCATACCTGGCAAGCAGGACAAGAGGCCTGTGCTCTGACATAGAACGTGATAAATTCCAGAAAGATTAATTTCTTGAACAGTGTCAGCCTGCTGTTTGGAACAGTTTCTGAGATGTACTTTAGAAGGACTCTCATCAATCACAGCTATTTTAAGACATTAATAAAGAAATATAAGATATTGGGTTTAAACTGGGGACACTTTCATCTTGGACCCAGAGCAGTATTAGATATACTTGCCCTATCAACACAGCAGGTGTCTCATTCCAGACACCCTTTCTTATTAAGGTTTATAGAGTATGCAGTCAACCTACTTGAAAGAGATGTATTTGTGAGATAATAGCAATTTTTTACCTGCTTCACTGTGATGCTCTGTAATCTAACTGAAGTCCTGAGAATGTGCTTTAGCATGTCTTCTTTTTGGCTTCTCCACATTTAAAATGAAAGACAGCCAGACAGGGCTTGAAATTTATCAGATTGTTTCCATGCCACTTACCTGCCATTCAGCTTGTGGATCAGTGGCATGGGATATCATGGCAATCAAGAGCTTATCAGGATTCAGAATTGGGCTGTCCATCTATATGGAGGGTATGAGCACCTGGACATATAATAAGCTTTTTTAAAAATCCTTAATGCATGTGAGCCCTCAAGTTCCAGATGATAAACCAAGCTAAAAATAATGTTGGGTTAGGGAAAAACTTTTCCTTTGGGTAGGTTATTCTGTAACTATATCTCTTGTGAGGTTTTTTGCATCTTTTGCAGAAGATGGGATTGGGCACTGTAAAAGGAAGGATGTTATGGTATATATTCTGATGTATGAATGAAATTCCTACATTCTTTCTTATACTGCCACCCAAGTAGATGAATGTATGGGGAATCTAGGTCAAATAAAAGCAATTACAAAATTACCTTCCACAGCTAATCCATGGATTTGATTGTTAAATAAAGTCAAGTAAAATATAGAGACTGGCTAGTTTAGCTATCCTTGGGCACCCACATTATCCATATTAATAAAAGGGGTGGGTGCGCGTGTGCGCCATAGCTCCAAGACAATGATACCAAAGACCTGAAACTTTGCATGCATACTAAGGGGACCCTGGGGGCGTGCACCTGGGTGCAGTTTTTTTGATTTGGCTCAAAAAAAATTCACCTTTTTTTTTTTGCATCTATACTGCATAACCCCCTGCGTCAGGTCAGCCCCAGGAAGCAGAATAAATTTGCATGTACAAAACATTCTTTAGCAAAGCTTCTGGCCAAGATCAATCAGTCCAGCTGGCAAAGGCTCTGCATTTAAGAGTATTCCTCCAAGGGCTGTGGTTGGGACTGGTTAACAGGACCTGGGAGCACCTGCAGGCAGAGTGAGGGCTTAAGGAAGGTCCAGGGAGAAAACCATACTGGGCCTTCTCAGGGAGTGATTACGGGGTTGTGAGAGGCATTCCCTCTAAGGCAGGGCTGGGCAAAATGCGACCTGGGGCCCAGATGCAGCCCGCCAGGTCATTCTATCCAGCCTGTGGAGCCCCTAAAAAATTTAGAAAATTAATATTAATCTGCCCTGGGCTGGCTGCCATGTGGCCCTTGGTGGCTTGCTGAAACTCAGCAAGTGGCCCTCTGCACAAAATAATTGCCTGTCCCTGCTGTAAGTCAATCTACAAGAAGCAAACTTGCCAAAAATTGACTTGCAAAAGCTACAGCCAGAGCAGCTGAGACTCCAGAGCAGCAAGGTGCAATGTTACAAACACACAGAGCAGCAATGGCTGCATTCAGAGCAACTGAGACTCCTGCACAGCAGGTTACAAGACAAGACACAAACAGAGCAGCAATTGAAACTCCTGCACAGCAAGTTGCAAACAGCAGCAATGGCTGCAGCCAGGAACTGGCCCTGGAGGGAAAAAGAAAACTGCATTCTTCGACAGTCCAGCCTTGGATTACGGTTCTGGTCCATTAGTTGCAATTGGCTCAGTGGCGACTTCTTGCAGCCACTACCTTGCAATGAGATGGAAAGAAGAAACTCCAGGGGTATGCTGCAACAGTGGCAAGGTTCAGCTGCCCCAAATGAATGATCTTCCTGAGCCCCTTCATACATTGTTGACAGGCAACACTCCAGATGCACAGTAATTTCCAAAGCAACATTAGAAGATACAACTCATGCTTCCAAATGACATCTTTGGGCACCACAAAAGACATCAGAGAATCTGCCTACATGCCCACGTTTAAAGGGCAGGGCCTGGTTTATCATTAGATTGGCAGTCTGATGCCACTCCCAAATGAAGAGCCCAGATTCCTGCAGATCTACTTCATGGGTGACAATACAAAGCAGGCTGAACAGCGTTGCAACAGTGCCATTCAAACCAACCTGCAGGTGGTGTTGCAGTTGCAAGACATGCTCCACAACGAAAACAACTATGTTCACAGTTTCAGGTGTGCCATGGAGAAGATGACTCCAGAGTATAATGTTGTCATTCATGCAGACAACACTCCAGCTGGTGAGCGTGAGCGGTGCTTCAATGCACCTACAACATTAGCAGTGGCTGTCATTTTGGCTGGTGAACAACATGGCAACGGAGACATTGTGTTGCAACTCAGGAACAACTCCCTCCAGAGAATTGCTGAGACGCACTGATCA
This sequence comes from Gavialis gangeticus, assembly GCF_001723915.1. NCBI lineage: Eukaryota > Metazoa > Chordata > Crocodylia > Gavialidae > Gavialis > Gavialis gangeticus. The sequence goes on from NW_017728965.1 coordinate 1,595,842, forward strand.
TATGATGCACTTCAGCATCCACTACTTTTCTGGCAGGGTGATGATGGCTGCCATTTTGACCTGCGACAGACAAACCCAACAACAGCGCTTCCAACTCAAAAGAAGATTTCTGCCGTGGACTTTTATGCCTACAGGATGATGCTGTGAGCTAGAAGTTTCAATCACATCTTACGATGCAAAGATCTCTTCCACCAATTGGCTGTGCACATGTATGCCAAAACTGAAGCAGAAAGGTTGAGATTCATTTGAATGAACCAAAAGAAACTCGGAGTTGAAAACTATGTTCACCTCAGGGATGCCATGAACAATGATGGAGATGCTGCCAATGTTGGCCAGTTGGTCATCTTGGCTTCCAGTTTCACAGGTGGGCCTTGCTACATGCATGAGCGCGCTCAGGATGCCATAACGTGTGTCAAACTATGGCCACCCTGATCTCTTCATTACCTTCACCTGCAACCCAGCTTGGGCGGAAGTGGCTAATGAACTGATGCCAGGCCAAAAACCACAGGATTGGCACGATTTGCTGGCAAAGAGTATTCTGACAAAAAGTGACGGTGTTAATGAATCTCGTCAACAAGGGAAAGATTTTTGGAGCCATTCAGTGCTACATGTACACAATTGAGTGGCAAAAGCGTGGCCTGCCACATGCCCACATTCTGCTGTGGCTTCAGGATGAACTTCATGTCCACAGAGTGGATGACATCATCAGTGGTGAACTTCCAGATCCAGAAATTGATCCACTTCTGTTCAGCATTATCAAAACACAAATGGTGCATGGTCCCTGTGGAAGCATCAATCCAAACTCACCATGCATGAAAGATAATAAATGCCCAAAAAAGGTTCCCACACGATCTTCTGAAAGAGACACAGACTGGACAAGATGGATAGCCACTGTATCGTTGGAGAAAACCAGAAGATGGTGGATATAAAACATTAAAATTTGATTACTACAACCCGTGCAAAGCCGGGTGCTCTGGCTAGTGTGTCCTAAAATAAGCCTAAGTTAATTTAATTCTTCAGAATGTTAAGTGACCACAGCCAGTGGAGTGATCTGTCATCCTTATCCAGCTTTGCATAGTATCCCAAGTGTATTTTACTTGCTGCTTTTCATTTCTCTGAATGATTTGATACTAGCTATTTCTGGCTGCAGCGTTCTGGACTCAATGGACCAAGGTTCAAATCTAGAAGACAAATACTATATTTCTCAACCATCTGTTAAGAGTCATTCCCCTCCCTTGTGTGGCTTATGTGTTGTTATTTCTGTAAAATTCTCAACATCTGTCAACGTAGAAGTAAGAGATTGACTGTGCTACCTCTGCTTTCAAGTCTCATAGAGCAAAGTACTTTTTGCTAGATCAGCCCACTCAGTCCAAGTTTGTTCAACTCCTTATATGCTTCTTTAAGACTATATAATCAATAGAGAGGTGGGAGGAAGTAATGTCAAATCGTGCTTTAATGGAATAATTTTGAACAAGCTGTGAAACATATTTAAAAAGAATCCTTCAGATTAATGGTTTCTGTTGTGCAAAATATGATTGGCATGTGGCTAATCTGTGCAACCCTGGATTTTAACAGCTGAGGAGGAGTTTGATTTTGCTGGTGGCTGTAAAATAACATGTGGGACTGAATGATGTAGTCATCTAATACTGATTAGGTTTTAGTTTGGGTATTTCTGAGCATATACTTGCATTAAATGAATGCAACTACATACATTCATCTAACTGTATTGCATTGTAATTAAGTTATTTGGTCTTATTTTGGGGAAGTACCCGTGTGAACATGGAAAGCCCATTCTGGCATGACATAAACAGTAGTTTACGATGAACGACATCCTCAGTTCATCAAAGCAGGTACCTACACTCTTTTAGCCCTATCCCTATTCAGGAAGACATTTAAACATGTGCTTAGCTCTTCCTTTGCTTAAGTCCCAGTGAAGTTAAGCGCGTACGCTTGAGTGATTTGATGAATGTTGCTTGGTTGCTCTATGAGATGCTTATTGTTAGATCAACATGCTTAGTTTAGTTTTATATTCAAATAGAGGAGTAGGTGACTCGTATGAGAGCTGCTCTCTGCAACACACTGACTCTCTTTTAATAAGATGCTGACCGACTGTTCTCTTAGGGTTTATTTATATGGAGAAATTTGCTAGCAGAACCAGTGGATATAATTATACCACTGTACTGGTATAGCTCCTGATGTGAAGAGTTATTCTGAGTGACTTCACTGAGAAGGCAGAGAGCAATATTTGACCTCTGGGACATCACAAAGGGTCTTATACTTTGAAGAACACAGTATCTGAAATCTTTCTCCAGTGTGCAGCATATACACTCTGCTTGGTATTAGGAATAAAACCATGCAAAATAATATTGGTTCCATTTGCTACCCAAGCTGACTATATTTAACTGTATGGTTTGTACATTGCAGAGTGCTTTGTTTGCCTGCTTCAAAGCTGACAGTAGCAAATGGGAACCTTTTATTGATTTACAGTGGTTTTTGGACCAGGCTCATGGTGAGGTGCGTAGCTGACATTGCAGATCAATCAGATATTTAATGGATGGCTTGGAAGGCCATGCCACCGCTGCTCAGTAACTCCACGCTCCTTCCAGCAGCTGACCTTACTGAAGAGCACCTGCCCCTTCTATGCAACAAGGTGAACACAGCACCAGGCAACCAAATGGCTCAGCGTTTCTTCCCTGTAGAGCGAGTTTTCCTCAAGGGATAATGTTGATGACTATAAATCATGCCAAGTTAAGCATAAGCAAAGGACAGAGCTACACAAAACACCACTTCCTTAGACTCAGCACGTTCTGTATGACCTGGAAGTGGATCTTCTGACTTCTAAGTGCCAAGGACTGAGACATGCAGGAGAAAACAGTGCAGTCTGGTACCACGAGCCACAGTTTTTGTAGCTTCCACTGTTAGACGGAAGGTCTCTTCCTTATAGAGACTCAGCCCAAGGCCTGATCCCCTCATGGTAGTAGGGCTTAAAGAATGTAAGTCATTCATATGACCTAGGGGTTATAAATGCCTGGGTTTTAATGCTGGCTGTGGGACTCAGTTCATCTGTGACTTTGGATAAGTCTCGTACAATTACTGCCTCTGTTTTCCCCATCTGTAAAACTGCAGTAACAAATCATCCTGCTGTTTGGAGGATTCATTAATTTAATGTTTGCAAAGTTCTTTGAGAAATCCCAAGTATTAGTTGACACAGTGAAGTCAAGACCCAGATTTCTGCAGGTCCATACTGTTCCTGTACTGAGTTCTTTAGTGACTACACTTTTTACATTCAGGGAATCATAGAAAATTAGTGTTGGAAGGGACCTCAAGAGTTCATCTAGTAAACCCCCCTGCTCAAAGCAGGACGTTCTCCAGCTATATATCCCAACCAAAGCTTTGTCTAGCCGTGTCTTAAAAACCTCCGAGGATGGAGATTCCACAGCCTCTCTTGGTGACCTGTTCCAGTGCTTTACTAGCCCACTAGGGAGAGAGTTTTTTTCCTAATATCTAACCTAAACTTCCCTTGCTGCAACTAGAGACCATTGCTCCTTGTTCTGTCACCTGCCACCACTGACAACAGTCTAGCTCCATGCTCTTTGCAACCACCCTTCAGATAGATGAAGAGTGCAATTAAATCCCCCCTCAGTCTTTTCTCTTTTCCAGAATAAATAAGACCACCAGCTACACAATAGCTTCCTCTCATTCTCACTGTACACACGACTCCCATTAATGTTTATGGGACTTATTTACAAAGAGCAAAAGTTAAATATCCCTCTGAGGCTTTTTTCAGTAAATTACTTGATTTTTGTAGCCTGCAGACTGAATTCTACTTGAGTTTCCATTCCTGCAGACTTCAGTGGGGTACATATGCATAAGTGGGAGTAGAATATGACCTAGCGAGTATTGGCTGAGAGAGGTTGCAAGGGAATGAAGGTCTAAGGATTCATGTTAAAAAAGTGTTTATCATGAGCATGCTCAGATAGAGTATTAGGTAGATCTGGAGTAGCATCCTTTCCAAGGAATCCCTGAATTGCAGGCAGAAGGGATAATTGCTTTAGTAGCCACAGATGGAGAGAGTGAAATTCCTTTCTGTGCAGAAGTTAGTGCGCTATGTTAGCTAATAAAAACCTAGGCTTCCCAACTAGCATAGGGACTGACACAACACCTCGTTCAATGAGTGACAGAAAGGCTTTATTTACTACAAGTATTCAAAGTCAAATGAGCCCAACCCAAAAGCAATCCACTAATTAGCTATAAGGTGATGATTGCTCACCAAACAGGCGACAAGAGACGGTCTGTTTCTTGCAGCTTCTCGAGATAGCTGGGGCACAGCAGCAGTTGGTGTCAGAGAGATTTCACACTCTTGAAGCGTGCGCTGTTAACTGTTTTCACTTCAATCTTATACCCTTAGTCCAGCATCTTCAAAGCATTCTTCTAGTTGTATAAATCAAGAGAGAGCATCCCAAGCAGTAAGTGACAGGAAAACCCTGTTATCAAACTGCTCGTTACTGGTTATCAGAAAGTTCCAGTTGGAATGAATTGCCTTCCTCGGTGACAAGAGGTTATCCATTTCTGCTAAGTGTGGAACGGAGCAAGAAACTGATTAACGACCAGGAAAAACGCAAGCTTTTGGGGTGCGTCCTTGCAAAATCAAGGGAACCCACTAGACAAAAAAAAAAGCAAATCAGAAGGAGATATCTATTACATATGGAGAATGACTTGTCCTGTACATAACATGAGTAAATTGCAAAAGAAATATTTACCATAGTAATTAATCAAGGATAGACATTTCACAGGGTTACATACTAGACAACTAGGAGCTTGATTAAAATCATCATGAATATAGTAAGATAAGCTGGGAGGGATACTTCATTATTTCTTCTCAGATGGCCTCACCATGAACTCGCACCCTCTTTCACTATGCAGTTAGCATTAGTATTTTGTATTTTAATTTTTGTGAGTAGGCCTCAGATTAGCATGAGTTTCAGAGTCATCACACTATTTGTTTAGCCCTTAAATTCACTTAATATCTCAGAACAGGAATCAGGAATCTCCCTCTTAAGATCTGGATTCAGAGCCCTCTGCTGCAGTTCACAGCACTGACAGGATATTTACTTTCCAAAATTTTATTTTCTACAGAAAATGTCTTTTTAATTCAATGGAAAATTAAATAGAGAAGTGTCCATTTCATTAAATAAATGTGGGGGTTTTCAAAAGCAGAAAACCTCAAAGTGAGTGTGTGTGTTTCTGTGGTTTTGGGTGGTGGTCAACAAAATGTCAGCCCTTTTTCCCCAATTTCTGGTGGCTGACAACAGACACACTGATGAAAAATGAAACAGCTTTGGGGAATCCATTTTGTTGATAATACCTTAAAAATTGCAAAGAAAGAAATTCACTGAAAACCAAGACAAAAATAATGTTTCTTCAATTTTTTATGGGAAGTTATCTTTATAAAGATATCTTCCTGCGCAGCATTTCCCGTGACCTTTTTGTAGGCCCAGGTGGAGGAACACTGCATTCATCACTTACTCGTGCACAGTAACTCTTGAAACCCTGGGCTTGTTTTGAAAGTAAACCAGATTTTATGGCACGAGCAGATGCCTTTGCAGATGATGTCCTAGTTTTGAGCTGCCTGCGAGCTCTGCATGCCAGCTGGGCCAGGGACCAAAAGAAAGGAGGAAACAGCCCTTCTGGTAGCTCCCTGATGTAAGTCCTTCTGTAGGCAGTATGTGGCTTGCAGACCAGTCTGATCTCATGCCAGCTCAGGGATGGGCTGGGGGTTGTGACTGGTGAGGGAGAAATGCAGGAAGCTGCAGCTGCTGTGTCAGCAGCCATAAATTAGAGGAGCATCTGGGCTCCTTTAATTTATTCACTCAGAGCCAGTGGGAGGCAAGGGTGACATAAAGCTCAGCTGGCTGTCAAAATTGGGGCCATTGAGTTTCCTTTACCCCGATGCTACATGGTTCACATTCTCAGAGCTAATTCATCCTGGTTTCATTCCCGCTGGCGTCAGTGAGAGCCTGTGTAAATACAGCCAGCAGGAGTCCATTGCTGTCCTGCCTGGCTTTTCTTGTCTGATGGGCATCAACAGTTTGTTTCGTTAGTGAGGTGCTGGGCTATAACGAGTCTGCATGGCAAGCACTGTAGTCGAATGACAGGTGGCAAAGCATTGGCTCAGAGGGATAGGAAAGCTCTTTGACAACTAGGTTGTTCTCTTGTGGCAGAGGTTTGATCAGGTACTTGCACAGCAGCTTCACCTGCAGTCCTGCAATCTGGGCATTGCAAAGGTCACTTGTGCATGAGTCAGAGCTACAAAGATGTCAAGGAGGCTCTGTATAGGAGCAGGCCAATTCATACATATCAGAGACATGACAACAACTCATGGCCAGATTGCCTAGGACATCTTGGCATCGGCAAGATGAGTGAAAATGGCCAATGCCTTCTTGAATTTTGCACCCAAAACCAACTGTGCATTGCCAATTCATATTTTGCCAAAAAAGATCACCACAACGTATCATGGCAAAATCCACAATCAGGCCACTGGCACCAGCTGGACCTTGGTATTGTTAGGAGGAAAGATTTACCTTCAGTGCAGAAGACCCACACGTTCCGCAGTGCTGATTTATGACACTGACCACTCCCTGATCATTAGCAAAATGAAGATTACAGCCAAGAAACTACATGGAGCAACACCTAGGAGCAAGCCCAAAATTAATACCACTAACACCAAGAACCAGAGGAAGTGCCAAGATTGTGCGAAGGCTTTTGAACTCAGCTCGTTTGGGAAGTTACTACCAGAGAAGGCAGAGGAACTTTGGGTTGGTTTAAGAACTACAATCCATGAAATAGCTAAAGCTACATTAGAGGAAAAAAGACTGTTCAATAAGAACTGGTTTGAAGAAAATGCAGAAGAACTATTACCTCTCATCAACATCAAACACGCAACTTATCTGGAACATGACAAGAAGCCAGAGTGCACCAAAATGAGACATTGACAGGCAAAAAACAAGGTACAGAGAGCAACCAGACGTTGTGCAAATCAGTACTGGACTAAGCTCTGTGATGAGATGGAGCCTTAGGCACAGGAAACCTAAAAGTCATGTACGATGGTCTGAAGAAAGCTCTAGGTCCTACTGTCAACAAGGTTGCCCCTCTCAAGTCGTACAGTGGTGAAGCCATTACAGATGGAAGCAAGCAGATGTCTCACTGGGTTGAACACTACTCAGAGCTATACATAGAAGAAAGAAATATCGCCAGTGAATCACTGGACCAACTACTAACTCTACAGGTCATGCTGGAGTTAGATGTGGAGCCCACTGTAGAAAAGCTAAGCAAGGCCATTGATTCATTATCAAGTGGCAAGGCTCCTGGAAAAGATGGCATCCCAGCAGAAATTGTCAAGTGTGGGAAAGAAAGCTTACTACCATATCTTCATCAGCTGCTACTCAAATGCTGGACAGAGGGTGAGGTACCACAAAACACACGTGATGCAAATATTGTCGCTCTGTATAAAAATAAAGGGGATCATTTTGGTGCGCCTCCAGCAGCTGGCAAGTCATGTCTACCCTGAATCTCAGTGTGGATTCAGGGCTGGAAGATCAACCATAGACATGGGCTTCCAAGGGAGGTGGTGCTCTCCCCTACCTTGGAGGTCTTTAAGAGGAGACTAGACAAGCACCTAGCTGGGATCGTCTGATCCCAGCACTCCTTCCTGCCCAGGGTAGGGGGTTGGACTCGATGATCTACTGAGGTACCTTCTGACACTAAAAATCTATGATATTTTCCCTGCATCAACTTCCAGAAAAGTGCAGAAAGCAAAATCAACCATTGTATATCGTGTTGGTGGATCTAACCAAAGCATTTGACACTGTCAGTAGAGCAGGTCTATTTGCAGTCCTAGAAAAGATAGAATGCCCAATAGTGAAGTCTAAGATGCACCTTCCATGACAACATGACAGCAACTGTTTAGTTTGGTGGGTCCACTTTGGACCTCATCGTTGGGACCTAGAGGCCTTCAGGCCTCAGTTCAGCCTTTGTGCTTAGCTCAAGCTGCATGCTTAGCTTGAATTGTGGTTGAGACATGCACCCAGTGAAAGGAGCAGATAGAAAAATCCTGTCCCTGACTTGAAATGAATCAGGAAGTTGGCTAACTAAACTGAATAAATATAACTTGGGCAAAAGAGGAACAGTCAGAGCAAAACCTACCCCCACCTAAGAATGAAAAGATTGCCTCAGAATAGAAAATTACAATTAAAGTTAACTGTATTTGTCAAACAGAAGCAAGATTATTAAGATGCATTGGGAGGAAGGTTTAAGTTAATTTTGTGTGTTAAGAAATGCAAGCTATATGGTATATAAACAGAAGTGAGAGTGTACCCTTCAGAGTACTCCTGAAGAAAGCCTGAAAAGATCCTGTCACTGATCCAAGATCCTGTGTGAACATCAGATGTGGGACCCCATAGACCTGGACAAGACTTCGTGGCCTGATCGACCAGTAAACTTGCGTTCGCTACACTTTGGGGTGATGAGCATCTGTTTTGACTAGCTACAAACCTAACATTTTTGACTGCTAACGCTGCTTCAATTCTAATTGGAGTTGTATCTACTAGTTGTATCATTTCAATAAACTTGTTTTAATAAACTTGTCATTTAAATTAAACTTGTTTTTAATTTAGGACAGCTGTGTCTCCCTTGCCTGGTATAAGACCCATTGTAACGTCACAGGGACACAACAGCTTCGAGATGCAAAGTAGAGTGAAGCAAGGATGCGTTCTTGCCCCCGTGCTTTTGGGAATCTTCTCGGTACTCCTCAACTGCGAGTTTAAAGACATGGAAGGTGGAGTGTACTCCAGACAAAATTGGATGGGAAACTTGTCAACCTGTCACAACTTAAGGCAAAGACTAAAGTTAGAAAGGTGCTTATCAGGGAGCTTTTGTTTGCCAGTGATGCTGTCCTTACAGCCCACATCGAAGACGTACTACAAGAACTCATGTACTACCTTTCAAGAGCTTGCCAGGCATTAGCTCTCACCATCAGCATAAAGAAAACAGTTGTACTAGGACAGGGAGTTGCACAAGATCCATCAATCACCCTTAATAAGAACCAGCTACAAGTAGTATGAAAGTTCAGCTACGTAGGTTCTACAGTGACCACCAACCTCTCACTGGTTGAAGAACTTAATGTTCACATCAGAAAGGCTGCCACCACCTTCAGCAAACTAACTAAGAGAGCATGGAACAACTCAAAACTTGCCAACAAGAACAAAATACTCGTGGACAAGGCTTGCATACTTAGCACTCTTATGTGTGGTGGGGAAACATGGACAACTTACGCACATCAAGAGAATAGGTTAAGCAGCTTCCACCCGCACTGTTTATGCTGCATACTCAACATCATATGGCAAGATAAAGTTACCAATGCAGAGGTTCTTCAAAGGGCAAATTTACCAAGTGTGACAGTCGTACTCAAACAGTGACAACTTTGTGGGCTAGGCCATTGGAACAGATTGGAAGATGGATATGTACCCAAGGATATGCTATACAGCAGACTATCGGAGGGAACAAGAACAACAGGACATCCCAAGCTTCACCACAAACGCATGCAAGCGAGATATGAAGATGTTTAGAATTGATCCTGACCAATGGGAAACCTTGGCAGGCGATCGGAACAAGTAGCATCATAGTCTGCACCAGGGCATCAAAGTCCGCAACAGGAATTGGCTCCAACAGCTTGAAGAGAAAAGAGTCCGTAGGAAGCAAGCAGCTCCCAAACCACCCAACTATACACTTGCAACCACTGCCGCAGATCATGCAAATCTCAAATTGGACTATTCAGTCACATGAGACACCGCAAATCATCTATGTTGTAGGCTGCAATATCCACCATCTCTCGCAGATGAAAGGATGCCCAATAAAGGACTTGAAACCATCTGGGGTAAAAAGCTACTTTACCGGATTAAAATCTCATCCTGACATATTTCCTAAGAGCCTTTAATTTTAGAACAAAGCCCTTGTTAAAAATGGCTTGTTTGCTGCTGCCATTTACAAATAACCTTCCAAACTAGATTTCACCTCCCATATTTTGTACATTGTAAACAGACCCTTCCCAAAGAAGACCTCTTAAAAAAAAAAAAAAAAAAAAAAAAAAAAA
>NW_017728965.1:1606011-1617163 GCF_001723915.1 Gavialis gangeticus
TATCAAAAACAAAAAAAAAAAAAAAAAAAAAAAAAAAAAAAAAATTCCATGCTCCCATTCGCTAATGCAGTCAATATACATTAACCAACTTTCCTTGCCAATTACATTATGCAGCCTGGCATGATGGGCTTTTTAATAAAGTGAATATCAGAGAGGGGAGCTTGATAAAAGACATGCCACATCTAATCATGGTTAATGAAGATAAAAGCTTTTTGTTTTGGTGTCCTGCCCATAACTTAAGTGTGATTATATTTAGTGCCCATCAGTCATGAAGTCAGCACCAACTCAGTTAGAAAAATGAGTTTTGGTACAATAACAAAACAGAAAAGTGTGAGAGTGGTTCAGTAGGAGCAACAAGTAGGACTTTAAGATCTTTGCAACATATATCTTATATAAATATTCATGCTTTGCCAAAATGTATTCATTGAACAAAATGTTTGAGTTTTCCAAATGAACTGATTATCTATGGAAAGGATAGTTTTCCCATTTTTCTCTCTTTTTTTTCATTATCTTGATTTTTTTTTTCCCAATATTTAAACAGAAAAAAAAAAGAATCAAGAGAGAAAATGGGTGAAATGGGAGATAGAAGCTGGAAAAAAAAGCAGTTGAAAATCAGAGAAATTTTTTTTTATCAAAGAGCTGGAAAAATTTTAAAAGACAAAAATTCTACAGAACATTTTGTGTCTGAGATGAGGCCATTTTTCATTGAAAAATATCTTCAGAATGAAAAATTGCACTTAATTCGAGTCATTTCAGAAATAACCCAAGTTCAGTCAATACTTTTTTCTAGCAGAAGTGTGGATGGCCAAAACATAAAAAGAGGGAAAATCAAAGAAGGTCTTGATTGCTTTCTGCTCTCTCTGTGACACTAAACTATGTCCTGGTGCTGCTGAGCAGGTTTATAGCTGATTGCTGATTTATTTTTTTTCCCTCCCTAGAGAAATCAGCTGCTCACTAATTTAAGATAAGCAAATCATTTTAAAGCCATTTTATTGAACAGGCCTAAATGCAAAATGCATATCAGGCCTCAGTGACCGAACTGCAGATGATAAAGGGAGGAAAAATAAATAGTTTTAAAGGAGGAATTAAGGAATAAAATCAATGTGCTTGATAACAAAGAGAAGGAAATAATGATGACAAAAGTGCAATCACATGACAAGCATTTTGAAATGAAAAGTATTGTGTTATGTTGTACATCTGTATATGTACTTTATTTTCTCTACCTTCTGCATATATATGCATTAGTCTATATATTTATACAGTATTTTGTTTTGTTTCTGTATAGGTAGATTTTACAAATGAAAACAATAGTCTGTGATTTTGGTAAATGTATGTATATACACGCGATACTGCAAATCATCTACAGTATAGGCTGCAATATCCACACATATATCTTTTGGATATGTATACAGTATTAAATGCATGGGTCCAATATATTTTTCACATGTACAATGTTCTTACTGTATGCACTCAGAGAAGATTGTATGTTTAGGCATCATAAGCTTCAGGTTTCATTCATCTTGGATTGGCCATGGGTATACAAGTCCTTGTTATCCATGCAGCAAATTATTGGACATATCTCTCTATCTCATAAGAAGGATTTTGTTTAAAAAACACTGCACAGGGGTTATGGCCAAATCTCACTGGAGTATCGCCTACCATATGTTCTAATGAGTTGGGGCCTGCCCGTGTGTAACATATTGCCGCATATTCTGCAATCTGCTAAGCTGTTCGAGCCCATTCCCCACATCTTTGTCTTACGCCCAGTTTATAGCCTTTGAAAACCGGCAGTGAGATGCTCAGAGATTTCATTAAGCTTTGCATCCGGCTCTTTAGGATACTGAAATCAATTACAAGGCTCAATTCAGAACTAGACTCCAAGCTAAGGTGTTACATTCCCTGTGAAGCTCTTTGGCTCTGAAATTTGCCTCTGTCATCATCTGAATTGGTTGACCTTTGAGGCAAGGTGTAAAAGGCATCCAGCTGAGGGGACTTGTGAGGAGGAGTGATGTGCCAGGATAGGGATATAAGTAACCAGTTTATTTCCTAGTTGATTGGTCAATTTGGTGTTGTGGCATAGGTGCTGGGTTACAGTCTTACGTGGAGTGGAAGCCTAGCCATTGTCAGAGCTTAGAGTTGGGAGGATTTGTGCATAACACAAATAAAGAAAGATGAGATCTGACCAAGGATCTAAGCAGGAAGAAGCTGAGCTTCACTTCTGTAGGGATGAATATCTCCACTGCCCATCCCAGCTTTCTTTGCTTGAAGTCAGTGGAGCTTTGTTGATTTACAGCAGCTGGGAAATTGGCCTTATGTCTTTTAAAATACATTGTGAAATGTGCTCTTAACACTGTAACACTAATGTTTACAGAGGATTTTACTTCACCAGTAGTATAACAAGAGCAGCAAAAGTTTTTTAGCTTGTGGTCAATATTTGCTGTGTTTGCATCTACATCAACTGCATTTATACTGGCTCCTTCAAACCATGGGCAGAAATTAAAAATCAGAGCTGTAGTTTCATGACTCCATCCTGTGGTGAGCAGAGGAAATGTAGACAAGTCTTCAGCTGCTTCTTGGAAATAAGGACCACATAATTTGTAGTTCTCATGACCTACATGCAAAATGTATGTGTTTGGTTTTTTTGTTCCATTCTTTCCAGAGGGTCAAAAGACTGTGTCATATTGGATCAGATTCATATTTTACCAAGTGTGGCATCTTTCCCTGTAGCGGTGGTTGAACACCTAATCCTTCTGAAGTACCACTGCCCAGAAATTCAGTGTTGCATACAGGGTAACCCATTTACTCCTTACCCTTGTGGTCACCAAAACATTAAATGTGATATGAAGGGGTATCAGCCCAACCAAAACATGAAATCTGAACATCTCTGAACGTGGAGAGGTTCAGAATCCAAACCTGGATCCTGGCCCAAATTTTGCAGCGTGGGACTATCGCTAATTAGGGCCCCTTGGCTTGATGACAAATTTCGTTCATCATAGCCAGGGCCTTGTTTTTCCTGAGATTCCCTTATTTTGTTGCAGAATCATACTCCAGATTTGTTCACTTTTAATAAACCCTGGGTCAGATTTTCATCTGAGGCAAACTGGCCTGAGCAAAAGTATGCTTCCATGGCTTCTCTCTCCTGGCACTTGGGGTTCAGATTTTGCCAAATGCACTCAAAAAGTTTGTAAAACACTTGAGAATCAATCTGGGTTAAATGTAGGTAGGTAGGTAACTAATGAGGTCATTTTCTTTATCAGGACCATTATCATTCTAGTTTTGTTAACAAAGCAGTTAGCATAACTTTAATTGGCCAGACTCTGCAGTGTTTACTTACCTAGAGTAACACCTTTTACATGAGGGTAAACCAGTGGTTTTTGCTGACTTCTCATTTTTTTTTTAAATCCAACAGATTCTGCCTATTATTCCTACCTGCAGAGGGAGGTTTTACAGGTCTGCAAAAGGTGCATATAAATGTAACTGTATTTCCTCCTTTCCCTTGGGGTGCTTGTGGCCAGAAGGTGGAATATATCTTGCAGGAATCTATGCTGGTTTGCACATTTTAAATAAATAATGAGCAGGCACTATTCCTCTGATTACAGTGTTCCCAAGTAGGGTGGTAATTAAATAAATCACCCTAACCTTATGTCGGGATGAATTTGAAGACCAAGAACTGGCTACATAAATGAGGAATGTGTAAAATATAGAAGCACACAAACCCAAAGAAGCCAAAAGAAATTCATACTGATACAAATTAGAGTACTCATCTTGTGTTTCTGGTCATTAAACAAGTCATTGTCTTGATACAAAACATGTGGGCAACATTGGGTGCTAATGCCTGATATGGGCCTAGCTGAATAAAACAAGTGACAAGCTGTGATTTTTGGCTCAGGTGGATTTATCTTCCCAGTGAAGAGCTGGACACAAACCGCAAGTTTTATGGCAGCCGGTTGTACTGTTGCTGGGGCCTGTTCAGCCCGCAGTCATGCTACAGTCCCCTGTAATGTGGGTGCACTGTGTTCCCTGACGAACTCAGGCAGGTATGAGCCCCAAGAGAGTCTGGTCATCAAAGCTGTTTCAGTTTGGTAATATCCAGCTTGTGACGCCAACTGAGGGCCATGTTTTCAGAAATGCTTTACACCCTGAGATTTCAGCACACATCTCAGATGATCAGCACCTCTGAAATAGATATGTTAATTGCATTTAGCCTGCTTTTGGACAAAAAGGGGAACGATTCTCCCAGCCTGTGCAAGCTCCTGTCTCTCTGCTTATAGCCTTGTCCTTATTCTGCCTGCACTCAGATATGTATCATTAATATTTCAGGCTTATTTTCCATTCTGATCTGTGCCTGCAGTGCAAAGCTGACTCTTGCATGAAAAATTCCCAGCAAATTACAGCTATCTGGAGATCTGGTGATTGTCAGCTGATTCAGGCGTATGAGCCCTGCTGCAGCTCTCTTCTTTTTAGTAAGAACTGCTGTGTAGTGTGTCTGGTGGAGAATGGGTTTATTTGCTTTCCATCTTAAGACATCACTGTAGGTATTCTCAAACAGAGTGCACAGATCCATTTAGAGGGAGAAGTGTTGCCGGTCAATAGCACATTAGAGACGTAACCACTTAAGGTTTTGGATTCATCTGTTGTTGTTGGGAGGCCAGTCTGTTCACTGTACACTAACTCATTTGTGCTGATGGCCAGTGCTTTAGACTGTGACCTCTTTTGTTGTTTGTCACCTGTGATCAAGACTTCTTCCATTTCTTTGTGAAGAGACATAGGCAAATCCCAGGGAAACCACTTCCTCTTCTTTTTGCTGCTGTAAACACATCCATCAATACTCTAGCCTCCACTTTCTCCCCCTAGACTCTTTGAAGGCTTGGGCCATGCATTATGCAGAATTATTTATGGATCTAATGTCAGTTAGAGCCTGTCAATATCCGTATGACTCTTCTGGAGATGGCTTTAAAGTAATCTGGTGGCCACAGCAATTGGTGGCAACCCTTCAGACATCTCTGTGCCTTACCCAAGGGTCTTCTGTTTCATCATCACCCCAGGGAAAATGGGAGACATCCTATTATGTAGCATACAGGAAGCTATCAATAAGTTGATGATTAAAGACTGACATTTTCACCTGCTGATAAATAATAAGCAGCAGCTAATGGCTGAGCATCATATACGCTAATCTGGCAGTGGGCAGCAAATTACCCTGCTGCAAGAGCCATCTCTGTCTCAGCAATTGTGAGCCATTAGGACCAGTTGGATATTCTCTGCAGTTGATGGTTTGAGTATTTCCAGTCATTTCAATAGACTTACATCAGTTTATACCAGCAAAGAGCCTGACCTTCAGTTTTTTGTTCTACCAGAAATACTAATGATGGATTGCATTGGTGTTAGGCACAGACATGTTTATGGACCGGATTGAGATAGCTGAAGGGAAGAAAATCCTTACTCTCAAGCTAATAGAAGTGATGCTTATTTCATGCAATCAGATACGTGGCTGAATTGACTGTAGCATCTAGTTTAGCTTTTTGTTCATTAAGAGTTTACAAAGCAAGGGCTTCCTCCTAACTTGAATATCTGTAAGCATGTCATTTCCAGGGTCTCGCACTTATTGGAAGGATAGGGCTTAGACTATTGATTAGTTGGCTGGTGCCTTTTTGTCTGAGAATCTGATTCTGCCCTTATCTTCTCACTCTTCCTGGCTGGTGCTGTTAGTGTTAATGTATTTGAATCCATAAGTCAAGGCTAAAAAGCATGTACTGCACTGAAAAATGTAATCAGTTAATTTGAAATAATGGCTGCTAGGGCATCTCTGTCTGGATTTTGTCACAGGAGTGTAGGTTGTAGCCGTGTTGGTCTAAGGACACAGGCAGACAAGGTTCTTTGGGTAAATCTGATCTCTTTCATTAGACCAACTTAAATTGTTTTCCAACTATATAAGTTGGTCTAATAAAAGATATCAGATTCACCCAAAGAACCTTGTCTGGATTTTATCATGCTTTTTTCCTAATGCAGTGAATGTCCTCGGGGTTCCTCTCTCTATGCCCCTCAGTGTTTTCACTGTGCCACATGCAGGAGAAAGTGGATGATTGAAAGGGCCGTGTGTCGGCTTGCATGCAGAAGGCAAGGAATGAGATGGTATCCAGGCCACAGCTATGGTCTGACAGCATGCTCCTGACTTGCTTTGGCCTCAGAAAACTCTGCTGAAACTGCAGCACATTGTGCAAAGCGATGGAAGTAGCTATTCTTGGCCGCAACATCCCTCAAAATATTGTATGAGGAGGGAAAAACAGGGGGGTTAGATTGGAACCTGACTGGCTTTTCAGGACACTGGCCAAAAGCGGAGATGGTTTATAGAGGGAGAGGAAAAGGAGCGTAAGTTATCCTTTTGCTTTTGGGAGTGAACAGGAAGTTGCTGCCCCCTGCCAGCCACCTTTCTTTGAACCTCTGCATAAATGATCACTGACCCTGTGGGTGCTGATTGCTGATCTCACTATGCTAAGATCCTTTACAGTAGAATGCTACGTGTTGGGCTGGACCCTTCCCAGGTGTGGAGAGTATGCGTAAGCACGTGGACTAAAACACATCGAGCCGGATTGGGATCTCAGGGGTGAAATCATGAGAATACTTGCTGGGTGCCCATCAAGTTACTGCTTTCAAATAGTAAGAGCATGCAGAATGAAGAGGCATGGGCGACTGGTGCCTCTTGAGTCTGGGGGGGGCACCTGCAGAAGTTGGTGGTGGTGGTGGCAGCAGCAGGGACAGGGCTGGCGAGTGCCTGCAGAAGCCACCGGCGGGGACGGGGCTGGCAAACACCCTCAGAAGCCGCTGACAGCATTGGCAGCGGGGACAGCCCTGTGGGGGGGCACATGACCCCCCTACCAGTCGCCTATGTGGTGAGGGGTTCTTTGGCTGTGCCCCCTTTTTATTCTGTCGGGTGCACACGCGTGAAGCTTGAATTGTTCCTCTTCTATTCACAGAGGCCTGTCTCAGACACTCGTGTGAGAACAGTCTCAGTTTGCAACTGCTTGTAATGCTAAGACTTGCAAGATCTAGGGCATGGGTGAGCAACATTTTTGACCAGTGTGCCAAAAATGTTTGCAGTCTTGGCTTGTAAGATGTTAGCATGCCGGGGCGGACAGTGGGGCAGCCATGAGGAGCCTGATCCTTGTTGTGGCAGTGCAGCCCCAGCCCCTTCCCCAAGGCATGAGTGTTGAGCAAAATGCTTTCATGTGCAATGCTCTAGCACAAATGCCAGGGGTTGCCTATCTCAATCTAAGGTGATAATATTGTGGGGCAGAAATTCTGCTGGTGAAAATGAGTTTGAATTCTTTGATTATGAATGGAGTTTTATCTATTTGTGGGTCAGCTCCTTTAAGATGTCATCTGTGAAAATATTCTAAGTATCCTTCATGGTAGAAGCTTAGTTTTGGTTTCTACTTGCAATGGAGGCTTTCTAACAGTAGATGTCATGTTTGCTTAACAGAACAACAGAGCTGAAGTTACCTGCTCAGGAGTTTATAAGCTTGAGTTAGTGCGATTGTGCATAGACTATACTCAGCTACACTTAATGCAATTACTGTGTAAATGCAGTGATGTTTGGAAGGTTGGTCCAAATAAGCAGTTACTGGGCCCTAGCTTTGCTTTTTAAAATTGCAAATTTTATTTGTGAATAGATTTTTATAAATACATTATTCACAGGTCATGAAAACAGTTTTATTCCCAAATACCATACTCAGACTTGCTTTTATTAAAGTCAGTCTCTGAATAAACTCAGAGAAGGAATTATGCTGAAGTGAAGGCAACCAATAATTTTCCAATAAATCTTTCTC
Organism: Gavialis gangeticus; assembly: GCF_001723915.1. NCBI lineage: Eukaryota > Metazoa > Chordata > Crocodylia > Gavialidae > Gavialis > Gavialis gangeticus. The sequence goes on from NW_017728965.1 coordinate 1,613,835, forward strand.
CCTAAATTTGCACCCCAAACCAACAAACTCCAAGGAAAGTTGGAGAATATTAGCATTGCATTGCATCATTCTTACTTTGCAGAATATACAGTACTTGATTAACAGCCTAAAGGTAATTGTAGTGTAACAAAAGAAATGTGTTTTTCACTTGTATGACTGGTTCTGAAACAAAAAGGCAGTGGTGAGAACCTCATACAAAATGAGTTTAAAATGTTGTTCCAAATTTCAGTTTGAGGCAAACACAAGACTAGGATTTTGTTTTGATGGTTCTGCAATCATGTAATCTTTCTTAGCAAGGGTTTTGTGCCTAAGTGGCAGAAGCGTGTCTTTTTCAGGCTCACTTTCTTCTGAAAACAAAAAAGGCAACTCTGATTTTGATTCAGGCCCAGAACCAAACCCCATTCCAATTGGAACCTCTCTGAAAAGTTGAATGCTTTGGATATAAGTTCAAGTTCAGCTTTGTTTTATTTTTTGTAACATCTTTATTCCCTGAAAAATACTTCCGTGTGCTTCATCCTAAAAATATCTTTTCCAGAAGCATCAATAATATTTATGCCAATGGTAACAATAACAGAAGTGCCAGCAGCCTCACAGCATCAATAATATCAATGCCAACAGTACCATTAAAATCTATGCCAGTGGGCCAACAGTGTCAACAATACCATTGCCAACATGCCAGAACTAATGAACAACGCCATAGTAGTATACCAGTGTGCAAAGCCCCATACTCAGGAAGTGTCCTACAATAATAAAACCGTGTGCCTGGTTTAGTACTCATTAGTAGCCTTACAATAATAACACACCACAGTGCAACGAGCGATCCCAGAATTAAAAAAATACCAGTGTGTGTATATGCTGGAAGGGAAAAAGTATTAGATATTTTCTGAGCTAAGGGGTGGATAAAATAAATTAAAGACTTTTTGTTTGTTTGTTTTGCTCTTTTTTATAACTTTTTTAACCTGGTTGAATTATAGTAGATGAAGTTCCATTTTGGCTAGTAAAGAATGTGCTCCTGGAGCACCATGATCTAAGCAGCAAATTGTTTGACTTTGATATTCTGTATCTACGGTCACATCTCTAGTCCTCCTTATACAAAAGAACCATTCTGCTCACTCTGGGACTTTTTAAATTGCAGAGAATAAAGGGGTAATATAATCCCAAAAGGACCTTTTCTTTTTAGAACCAGAATAGATATTTTTGATGTCTCAGTTGCTTTTAGTCTGTACACACAGCTGATGAAATACTCAAGAAGATGGGTAATCCTGACACGCACTTCAAGGACATCAGTTCATTTCCTTTGAATGTCGGGAAGAATTTTTTTTCCAGCTAGTATAACTTTGCACATGAAACATTGAGTATCGTCCCTGTTGAAATGCATGCTGGACCACTGATCCAGAAATTTAATTTAGCTTAGAGCTTATAAAGCAATTCTGGTGTACCAGGTATTCCCAACTCTCATATTTCTAAGACTATAAATATATAAAAGGCTGATTTTAATAACCTATGTACACGTTACACCTCTGTGCAGTTTGCTCTTCTGCTCTCTTTCCCTCTCCACAGCAAGCATTGGCAGGTTGTATTCATTTGATAAGAGCATCACCTTTGTTTAAAAAATATGAGCAAAACCCACGTATGGACCACTCGGGACCCCTGTTGTTTCCTTTGTAAATGGAAGACCCAGAAGGTGAACAGAGAGAAAGTGCCTCTCCAAATTTCCGTAAATTTCCTTTGATCACTTCCACTTCAGCAGCATCATACTCTGGGTTTAATTGGGGGTTTTAAAGCCTATGTGAAAAGAAATACATGAAGAAATAAAGTGACTGATGTTAAAAAAACCCAAGTCATTAAATTCAGCAATTGCCCAGGTTTGGACAGGCTTTTCCCACTTCCTATAAAACAGCAAAAATTGCCAGTACTGGAGATTCCTGACTAGATGGACCAGAAGTTGAATCTTATGAAGTTAATCCTATATTCCCATGACCCACCCAATCAGAAAGAGTCATGTATTGATTCTCTTACTTGTTTGAATGATACTTTATTCCAAAAATGCTTCTACTGAAGTCATTGGGACAAGTATAGAATAAGGAAACTATAATTTGGTCCACAGTTAATAATTGTTTTGTTACCTGGCGTGGAGGTGGAGGCTTGCCCTTGTTGACTGGTAAAGGAGCTGAGTTCTTCTCTGTTGCCTGTGACAAAAAATAGTTTTAAATGTTACGTATTTCCTTATGTACTGTTATGATTTGTTCCTCTTCAGAAACAAGTGGCTACTATAGTTGTCTCACCTATCTATTACAACATTTCCAGACAGAAAAGAAGAAATAAATATATGGGAGATATGGGAGTGTACTTACAAAATCACCTGCTGTGGGAAAAAAGGCTGGTTTGTTTGTAGGAACTGGAGGTGGTGGAACTGTTGGCTTTATGATAGGCTGCAAAAGAAGAAAATAATGCTATGTTTACCCTGAACGTCTCCATGCCTGCACGTAAAGAGGAAACATGAAGACCTCTGTTCCTTAAGAAAATTACAAGGATATTGCTAAAGAACAGCATTGAATTCAGAATAAACCCAATTTAAATAGACTAGCGATGTAGTCCTAACTGCTGAAGTCAACTGGATTTTTGCCATTCATTTCAAGGGGCAGGATTTCACCCTAGTTTTTCTAAAACCCCTTATTAGGATGTTAACCCATTTTGGTGTTTGGCTTTCTATTGGGTCCTTTCTCTGAGGTCTGCTAAGGGAGTAGGAATAAATTGCAGTGTTAGTGACATGGGACAAAAAAGGTGACTTACAGTTTTCTAGCAAGCTATACATTTGAGATTTCAAATAAACCTTGAAAGGTTCCTTACCAAAAATAAAATTAATAGAAAAAGAAATCTATAAATATCCTTACTTGATGAAAGTTTGGTTTGTTTTCCTGTGCTGGAGGTATGGGAAGGAGAACTCTTTTATCATTGAACTAAAAACAGAAAACATTGAAATTAAACTTGATCCTGGCTGGTTTAAGTTAAATCAGACTCCCCCAGCATCCCAGTATGCTCTCTGCACTGGGCAGGGCTCTCTGCTCCACAGCAGGGCTGGCCTCTCCCCTCTCCTCCCTGGCTGCAGCTCTGGCAGAAACTGTAGGCATCTGCGTGGCTTCTGCTCCCCACCTGCCCTCTACACAGGCATTGCCCCGTCCCCTCTGCCTTACACAGACACACAGCATTAGCTAGCAGCCACATGGTGGCTACGGCCTGTGCTGCGGTAGACGGGACAAAGCAGAATCAACAGGTAGCTGGTAATGTGCCTCTGTTGTTTTCTTACTGGGGTGATAAACACTGAGTTA
>NW_017728965.1:1622163-1623123 GCF_001723915.1 Gavialis gangeticus
GGCCTCTCCCCTCTCCTCCCTGGCTGCAGCTCTGGCAGAAACTGTAGGCATCTGCGTGGCTTCTGCTCCCCACCTGCCCTCTACACAGGCATTGCCCCGTCCCCTCTGCCTTACACAGACACACAGCATTAGCTAGCAGCCACATGGTGGCTACGGCCTGTGCTGCGGTAGACGGGACAAAGCAGAATCAACAGGTAGCTGGTAATGTGCCTCTGTTGTTTTCTTACTGGGGTGATAAACACTGAGTTAGGGATGATATACCTTGTGTTATCAGTTCTCTGTTGGGCTGCTCAGGAGGTGGGGGAACCCATGTTATCAATTCCCTGCCAGGGCTTGGCCACAGCCCCCTCAGTTCAGCACTATGAAAGGGAAGGAAGGGCTGCTCTAGCACCCCCCGGCTTCTAGCCTGAGCCACTGCAGGCATGTGCCAGCATTTTTTCAGTGCAGAGGGGATGTCTGTAGGGTTACAGACTGGTTTAGCCTAGCCAGGTTAGACTAACCTGCAATGATTGAGTCATTTTCAGGCTCAGGCTTTTTAAATGTCTGTCCCTAGCCCATGTGAGCTGTCCTTTAACATATTTTATTTAGTTTGTTAGTTTTGCTTTACAACCACCCAATCCAGGCATAACCAAAGCACAGAAACGAGACTTGGAGTGGAGGTACTTGGTCTGGATCCCACTTTTTTCCAGATTAGAGAACAGAAGAAGGGGGGCATGGGCCTAAATGCCATAACTAACCACTATATGAATGTTTAGACATAGGCTCTTATTTAGTAAAGACAACATAGCAAAACTCACCCTGTATGGTGTTTTAGTATCTCTGTTACAATCGTGGGAGACGAGATCCCACTCCATGTATTAGATGCCTCAATAGACTCAGGCACGTACGTATGATTTATGATTCAGTTTCCATATGTATGATTGTTTCATAGTTTCTAGGGTTGGAAGGGACCTGAGCAGA
>NW_017728965.1:1623204-1624004 GCF_001723915.1 Gavialis gangeticus
TCAGGTCCCTTCCGACCCTAGAAACTATGAAACAGAGTGGAGTAGGATCATATTTACATGCCCAAAGCCATGTAGGTGCCTAGTACATGGAATAGGATCTGACCTCATAGGTATTAGTGGTTAGTCTATAACCCAATTGTGCTTCTAGCTTCTTACCTTCTGGATAGGCACGTTGGGGGCAAGATGTTCTTTTCTTCTTGGTTCTTGCCCTCCATAGGCTTGGTTTGTGGCTCCAGATACAGCTGGCTCCTGGCTGCAACAAAGGAATTGCACATGAATTAGGATTTTCATTTGAGTGTGTGCATCTGATCTCAGTCCCGTTAAAGAAAAGATGTGCAATCCTGGAAAATTTTCCATGAATGGCTAGCATTCAGCACCTGGCTTGTTACCTCATTACTGTTTGCTTAACACTTATTAAGTAGTTTACTGTCCCCTCCTCCTCCACTCCCCCCAAAGAGCACTGTATGAATGTTAATTAATCCTGAGAGGTAGGGGTGACACCAGGTCAATTTCTGATCCAGTGGTTGAAAATTCCACTTTTTTTCTGGATACTCAGGCTTTCGAAGAAGCCAAATGAAGTTAAGAAACCAATTCCCACTGATTTGAGGTGGCTTATTGCTTTTCTGCTCTATTAAAGCTCCTATCTGAAATCTGTTCCAGATACTTCTCAAAAGCGTGACTGCTTTACCTCTGGTATTTCTTCTTCTCACTTTTTTGGTAACGGATGAATAAAGCAACCAGTATGACAATAACTGTGAGGGCTGCCAGGACACCAGAAACGATGGCGAAACCTGCCATAG
>NW_017728965.1:1629004-1631650 GCF_001723915.1 Gavialis gangeticus
AGCTCCTATCTGAAATCTGTTCCAGATACTTCTCAAAAGCGTGACTGCTTTACCTCTGGTATTTCTTCTTCTCACTTTTTTGGTAACGGATGAATAAAGCAACCAGTATGACAATAACTGTGAGGGCTGCCAGGACACCAGAAACGATGGCGAAACCTGCCATAGTAATGCAGCGCAACATGTGATTATTTCCAAACAACATCAAGAGACAGCAGATGCACATATTACTCGAGGGACATAGTCATAGCCCCCAAATTCTCCTTCAGAAGGGCCTTTCTAGAAATTAAAGATAGAAGCCTTCCCACTGTGAAGACGCTCTGCTTCTCTCTCCCCCATCCTTCCCTCCCTCTCTCTCTGTCCCATAGATGCATGACCCCTATAGAGGTATCAGGACTAACAACTTGCTCTAGCCTTTCAAATAAGTAGCTCTGACTAAAGACAGACAGAGAGCATATATTCAAAGAAAGAAATTCCTGTACTTGGGGTTGGATCTGCAGCTGGTATCATTCAGTGTTGTTCCACTTAATGGCACTGTGCTGCTTGCAGTGTATCTGGATGCAGTCTCTATTCTGACCAATATCTCACTTGACAGTATAAGATTATTGCAAAATTCTCACTTTTAACTGCGGTGGAGTCTTCACAGTTTGGTGGGGCCCAGCCTTCTTCACACTGGCACTCCAGTTCATGGTTGCACACCTAGAGAAGGAGAAATCTAGTATTGGTCTTTAAATTGGAGAAAAGGATGAAAACAATGCTGGCTGAATACTATCGGAGCTCACAAAAAATTATGGTTGCCCATCCAATTAAAAACGAGCCAAGTTCTTTTTCTCATTTCCTCGGTTTCAACTCTGCTGACTTCCACAGTGTTCATCCAGACTGCAACCATTTTAAGAACAGATTTCTGACTCCCTCTACAGAAATGAGTAAGCCTGATCTGAAATTCGCTGGTGTCAGTGTGGGTCTTGTCATTGCTTTCAGTAGGCTCTGGGTGAGGCACCTGTTGGTCCCTCTAAATACAGTGTAAAAATCACCATTCATTTTAATTGAATCAGGGTTTGGCTTACATAATCACGTGGCCAGTTCTCTACTACCTTGTGCCTTCTGCAGTCATTTACCCTTAGTAAAGGGTAAAATACATATACATTTGGATTGGCCAGGTTTTTACACAAGTGTAAATCACAGCACAAGGTGACAGGCCTTGGAATCAGGTCCTTTATCTGTAACCCTCTAAATACTTGAAAAGGGAGGGCAGGCATGATAATTCCCACTGTATGGATAGAGCTTGCGAGTCCCAGAGAGAGAAACAATTTTGGGAAGTGTTATACCTGAAGTCAGTTGCAGAACCCCAAGGGTTGAACAAGGACCCCTGTCTTCTAATCCCATTTGCTATTCAGTGATGAGGCTGCAGTTTAAAACCATTTACCCCTTTACTTCATGCATTTTCCTTAGCAAAAGTCCTCATACATTGTTAGGTTATATTTACTCCCATGAAATTATAGGAAGCTTTAACTCCAAGATTCATTTTTCCTGGGTTCTTCCCTTTGATCACAAACTCCCAACCCTTTGATTTAAAAGAACAAACAAACATAAATCCTCCCATAATCATTATTAGAACATCACAGCTGAGCTGTTCACTTGCAAGAGTGCGTGAATGTGTATGTATCAGTATTTGCAGTAATAAGAGCTAAAATCTTACAGCATGTCCTCTACACTTGGCAGAACAGTTTGTTGACCTGTAGGCTTTCTCGATGTCAAGACAGATGCCATTGCTACACACCTGAAATGCAAAGAACACATGATCAGCAAGAAGGAACTTTCAGCTTTCATAACCTTCTTTTCATTGCATAAGGAAAGCAAGTAATGAATTGAGTAACTAACCATGCCATTGCCACATTTAGTTCCATTATCAACTAAGCTTATATCTTCTTTTTCAAAGTGAGGGATGCTGGTTTTGCATGAGTCAAAAGACACATAGGCTCCCATCACAGGCATGTCTGATCCACCAGTACAGAATAACTTCCCGCACATTTTATCTCTGTGTAGAAACAAAAGAGTTCATTGGCTAGAATAGTGAGGAAGCACAGCACACTTATTGAATGTTAATGGGGGGAGCATCTGTTCACTAAGGCCCTCCAGGGAAGGACAAGAAACAATGAGCACAAACTGATAGAAGATCACTTCAGGCTAGGTATAAGGAAAAACTTCTTTACAAGTCAAATGCTGAGGGTTTGGAACAGGCTCCCCCCAGAGGCAGTACAGTCATCCACCCTGGCGATCTTCAAAAAGTGTCTCGACTCCCACCTTGCTGGGGTCATCTGACCCCAGCAGTCTTTTCTAGGGGGGCTGGACCTAATGACCTGTAAGGTCCCTTCCAGCTGCTAACAACTATGAACCTCTTTCACCTAATACCAAATCCCTGTCTCTGCATACAGACTTGAACTTGAAATCACTAGAGGTGAGCTATATTCTGAGATTCTGAACCGCTCACGTAGGTTCCTGGAGAGAGTCCAGGACCTTCATCTAACCCAGGAGGTGCACAGCCCCACCAGGGGGGATGCCTTGTTGGACTTGGTGTTGGCCACGGGCGACGACCTGGTGAGGGGGCTGCGGGTGCTTGACCCCCTGGGCGACAGTGACCACTGCCTG
>NW_017728965.1:1632963-1636673 GCF_001723915.1 Gavialis gangeticus
GTCTGGAACCAGCTTCCAAGTGAGGTGGTGCAGGCTCCCACCCTGGGGGTTTTTAAGAGGAGGTTGGATGACCACCTTACTGGGGTCATTTGACCCCAGTGCTCTTCCTGCCATGGCAGGGGGTCGGACTAGATGATCTGCTCAGGTCCCTTCTGACCCTAGAAACTATGAAACTATATTTTGGTTCCAGTTTGTAAACAAGCCTGGTGCTCAGTTGCTGCTGGCTTCACCGAGGAGTAGCTGACACTTACACTACTTAGCTGGATTAAATGAACTGAGCCCAGTTTTTGTGTTCTGCTCAAAAGCTCTGCCCCCTCTCCAACACTCAATTACCCCGTTTCGTACAAACACAATTAAAATGACCTTTTCATACACATACAGGCATGCTGCATTTCAAAGCCATGTTTCAAGCAAGTAGGCTCAATCCCTTTTTTTTTTTTTCTTTTTTTGCTTTTACTATACTGCATTAGACTCACTTTTCCCAAATAAGAATTGCATTTAGAAAATATACTTCTCTCTTGCAATAAGCAGCTAACCTCCTTTACTGGACTATCCTGGTTAAAAAGTTTATGCACAAAGCCTCCGTAGAGTTCTCCTTTCCCGCATCATTCTAGGATCATGAATTGCTTCTCTTTCCTAGAACCCCAGTAATGGCGATGAGGTAACAACTTACTTGTTAGCACATGGAAGGAATTTGTTATTTTCCTTTTTACAGTATCCATAATAAACCCCGTCTTTATTTGTATCGTAGCAGTTTTTCGCAGCTATCTTTCCACCTGGGGAGGAGAAAAATGAGATGAAGTCATGGAAAGTAAGGGAAAAAATATACCATGAGTCATATCCTCTGTTCTTCATGATCTGTAGGCTTCATCAGTTGAAGAAATGACCCATCCTATTGGAGAGAATACCCTCACTTTGAAATGACAGGTAACACATGCATCTAATTGTATTTGCAGTGGTGCTTCACTCCACTGAATCATGCATTGCTATTACTTGAATAACAGTAGCACTAAGGATGTGAGGTACCAGGTGTCAGGAGAGCAATCTGGATTTTTGTCTTTTAAATACCACTTATAAAGATTCTGTAGTCAGGACCCAAAGTTGAATTTGATGATAATATGCAGTGGCATTTGTCTCCCCGTCTCTGCCAGTTCTGTGGTGGGTTAAGCAAATATGAGGAATGATAATCATCTCTGCATCAATGTGTTTTCCACTCGTATCAAGCAAAGACTCTCCACCTCGCCAGTTATCTTGATGTGAAGCTGTCTTACTAAGATTACTAAGTAACTAATTTACTAAGAATTGCTTTCCAACTTCCTCTTTCTCCAGATACATCTATTGAATTGTCTCTGTGCAGTGCGGTACCAAGGTCATGAAACTTACAGGGATCACTTGATGCATAAAAATAATGTTAACCATGCTCTGAAGACTGGAATTGCATTTTTAAAGCTTTTTATTTTCTTGGAGGAGGCACCACTTGTACAATAAACCAGCTACAAATTTTGAGAAGACTGCTATTGATATAGTTTCAGTCTATAACCATTGGACTCTTCTTTGTTTTTGGAGGAGTGGGGAATGGGGGACGAGATAAAGCATTTAGGGTCAGAAGAGCTGGAGACAGTTTCTGAATCTGATTCATGTTTGGACACTCAAAAGACTTATGAGCTTTCTTTGAAATTCAGTTATATTTGGGTGCTTATTTTAGTCACAAAGATAAAAAAGCTGTATTATTATTTCCACAATGCTCTACACATTCTTTTTCAGAGGCATCTGTGGCCTTTGTCTTCCAATGTATATCCCCATGGAGAAGAAGATTAAATACTTTCTCCAAAGGAAGAAATCTTTAAACAGTGGTCTCACACTTTATAAACATTTCATGCCATGCTGGGAAACTGGTCATTGTCTGCTTTGAGAAACAATAAGTTCATCCTGACAATAAAAAGGACTCACTGTAAGATAGGCACTTTTTTATTTTTATGGAATATGTTTATCTATTTCTGTGAAAGGTAAAATTGGAAGACACCAGGCCTGTGTCTTTACAACTTCATAGCACAGTTATATGGACATATGGGGCATGTCCAGATGAATGCGTACATGTGGTTTGCAGCACCACAGACCCATCTGCAGTGCTACAAACTGCACATGCAAGCATTTGCTGCGCTGCTAATTTGCAGCACAGCAGGTTTTTTTGACACTGGGAGATCTTGGTGTAAAAAAAAAAAAAAACCTGCACCGAAAAAACAAAAGGGCACTGCTTGAAACAGGAGCCTGGCTGGCTGGGCTCTGTGCACCCAGATTGCAGCTGCTGGAGCCCTAGGAGGCCCCCGGGCTCCAGGGAATGCTGATGGCCCCAGCCTCCCATACCCCACAAGGGGCAACTTTCCATGTGCCACAATGCATTTGCATGGGCGTTCCCTGGGCACAAGTAGCAGCGGCACAACTATGCACAGTTGCTATTTGTCCCTGGGGAAGCACATGTGAGCACTTATCTGGATCCACCCATAGGTGCCTGTTCTTGAAATGTGTATGATAACCTGCTTTACAGCAAGAAGAATTTATTTCAAACCCTTTGGTCTCCACAATTTGACTCTTTCATTGTGAATCCATCCACTCACCTGATCCCCAGATTTTGATGCATTGGTCAGCCTGGGTGGGGCATTTCCCCATGTAGCAGTAACCTTGACCGTTTTTACAAGGGTGCCCGTTCACTCGGAATCGATCCTTTGGACACTGCTGGGATTGACCAGTGCATGTCTCAGCTAGGTCACACTCGTCTTTGGCTGCTCGGCAAATACTTCCTCCTTTTTTAATCTGCAGCAGAGAGAAAAGGCAGTAGATTTAGCCGTTCCACTCCTCCATATTTAAAATGTGAATGAATATGAACTGAAAACTCTAATGGCCTGAAGGGGCCCATACCGCACACCAAATTCAAGGGTTTGGTGTCTAGCACTTCTGAAAACCAGGCCACATGAGACCCATTGTGCAATCCTTCCTTTCAGATATCTCCCACTAAAGACAGAATTTTATCTCCAATCAAACTTCTGCATGCCTACTGACTGCCGGATTAGGCCCCTTCCATGAGCTTGCTGATCAGTGTCAGCAGAAGCCTTCCTATAAGCTCACCGCTGCCAGCTACAGAAGGCTTTTACTGAATCATCTTAAAGGGACATCAGCCACTGCATTGAAACACTTCAGACAATATCACAGGAGAGGATTATTTCAGCTCAGGGGCAGAAAATGTATTTGCTGACTTGAATTATTTCTAGTGAGATATCCCTGGTTAAGCAGCTATGGCCATTTTGCACAAGACTAGAAAAATATACTTTGCTGAATACCAAACGACATCAGAGATGCATTAGATGCAAAACAATGGAGGTAGCACACTGGTGCATTTGGTTAACAAGTATGTCATCAGTCTGTACTATATAGAAAAAGGGACTTGCACAGGGCCAGCTCTGGAGCATGTGTACAACTTGCTGGTAGTGATACTTGGAGCATCACCTCTGCCCTCTGCCCCAGGGCTCATCTTGGTTATGGGGCTGCTGCCACCAGAGCTGTGGCAAAATGCCCCTTCATGGGGACACAGTGTATCCCTTCCTGCCCCCCAAACGTTTGCACCACCCATCTGAATGACATTTGTGAATCTGGTAGAAACTTCCTTTGGCTAGTATAACTGCATGAAAGTGTGTGTGTGTGGGGGGGGGGGGGGG
>NW_017728965.1:1636889-1668527 GCF_001723915.1 Gavialis gangeticus
TGGGGGGGGGGGGGGGGGTAGAAAGGGAGAGTTTGCTGGCATAGTTTCCTTGGCCAGGAGGTGTGATCTTTTCACGCTCCCTGCAAAACGGAGCCTTTATACTAACAAACCCTCGTCACATAGACCAGTTGCCATGCATCCTTTCTTGTTCGTATCTCGCTGTGTAATGTCCAGTCTGGATTTGAATCTGCTTGGAGCAGAGACTTGTTGTTATTTCTTTGTCTTTAATAAAGTGTTGTTCTCACATGACTTAATAGGAAGGAAATGAGCAGCTCTGTGGTTGGGGCATAGCTATGAGATGTATCTTATTTCCCATTTCTGCCTCAGACTTACTGTATGAATCACAGTAACTGCTTGGGTGAAATCCTCATCTGGGGTTAGGCCTGTTTACACTCTCTTCTAAGACTTGCCTGTTTGCACCAGCTGAGGATCTGGCTGGTGGAACATCAGTTTCCCGAAACCTGCCCTGGGAAACTGAACAAAACAATGGGCAGTGCTCAGGAGTTTTGAAAGACCAAATTAATTTCTGTGCAGTACTTTGAAAAACTCCAGTAGAAAATGCTTGGGATAGGTGAGGCCTGGTTATTATTATGATGCTACCACAGTGAAAAATGCTAACAGCCACAGTGCCGTTTTGCTGGCACTTGTTGTTTGACTCTACACCCCAAAAACCTTGAGTAACTGCAGAATAAATGTGAATGAAGAAGCGTCTCACTTGGCAGTTTTCACAGCACTCTCCATATCCGCATACAGCATTTGGCTTCAGTTTACATGTTGCGGCTTCACAGCAGACATTTGTGCATTCCTGTGAAATGTTCATAGATAACATTACTGGTACAGCACAGTGCTTTGTCTTTTGGTTTCCCCATAGCACACCTAGTATTAGCACGTTCTCAGTAGGACAGCCTCGTATTAGCTTCGAGAGACCAAGAGATGGATCTGTGCAACACAACTGCATCAAATATTTTTTGTACAGTGAAATCTGATACTAAATGTTCTTAGCTGCTGTGTGGTTAATTATAAAACTACAAGATTGAGGAAACTGCTGATTTTATTCCTTCCCATAAGACATTTCTACCTTATTCTGACATAACCAGCATATGATTTCTTCTGGACTCAACATTCAGGAGTTCTATTCAGAACAGATATTGGCTATATTGCATTGCAGATGGCAAGTGACTGCAGCTCAAGTGGACATATCCAAGCTTGCTATAATTTAGCTAGCTTGAGTTCACACCAGCAGTGTGACTCTAGCAGCCCAGGTATCAACTGCCAAGTAATTACTCTAAGAGTGGGATGGGATGGGGTAGCTCTCATGGAGGCCTATGCTGCTGTGCTAGGTGACCTAGTTTAAAGCTACCTTGGGTTTCTCTATACAAGATGCAATCCAGTGTCTGGATTGCTGTGTAGATATACCCGTCATTCTGACATGGCTTCCTTTTAGAATGGTTGAAATACATTTCCATATGAGTTTTTAGGCTCCACTATATTTTAGCTTATGACATTTGCTTGAATACTCCATGGGGAACTGCTGGTAGTGCCGATTGTAGAAGTAGGAGAGAGCAAAGAAGGTGCTTCCGTGGACTAAAGACCACTTGAGTCTACCTTAATTCTTCTAGGTTTAAGTCAGAAACACGCAAAGCTTACCAAAATTTAATTCTTTACTTAACTCAGGGTTATTCAAAGATGAAGTAGATGTCACCTGAGGGTCCATTCACTGAAGATTCACTTTTGCAAAGTGAGTAGCCTGCCTTTCTATGGGGTCCTGCATTTCTCATGGCAGAAGACAAAGGGCCTGAATTCCAGTTGCACTGGAGTCGCTGTATTCCACCCACAAGTTACAGAAAGCTGCAGATGTCTCTCAAGTCCTCTAAGTAACCAGGACTTATTGTACAACAGTAAGGTGATTTTGTGAATATCTATCAAAATGTAGGTTATGTTCAAAGACCCAGAGCTTCTGTGGTGTTACGTATATGTACAATATTTTTCAAAACTATTCCTGCATACCTCAGGAGTTCCACAGTCACAGTCCTCTCCTTCCTCTATGAAGTTATTCCCACAAACAGGGGGTGCTACTATGTTTTGTCGTTCAGGAACGTTGAGGAGGCAGGGTGGCATCTTGCTCAAAATATATTGCTCGTACGCTTGCAGGCTGCATGAGCTGAATTCCCTGGGGATTTGGTAGCTGTAGAGATGAACCAACATGTTTCAATTATTGCCAAGAGTATAGCTGTGCAAAGCAATGCCATTTGGAATCTGAATGAAATTAATGCCCTAACCCGGTTAGTCACCTATAGGATACTTTTCACAAACTCAGTAAGTAAAATTTCTAAGTTTTTAAAATATTTTGGGAGGGAAAAGTTTAAAAAGGTAACCATTTTAGAGGTAATGAACACCCTACAGAAATCATCTCCATTTCCTGGAGCATTACAAAACAGTAGCAGGGTCACCCTTAGAAGCTCAACTTTTCCCTACTATTGTCCCACGGCAGCAAGATTAATTAGTTATTTTTCAAACTCAGCTCTGAATATCCTATCCAGTTACTATTAATAACAAAAGAAAAAAAATCCTCAACCACTCTTTAGACATAGGAGAAAGAGCAAATGAGCAGATAAGAAAAAGAGAAGTAAATAAAGAATGCAGTTTCCAAGAAAATCGGTGGGGGGGCATCAAAACAAAGAGTGGGAGTCACAATAGAATGGCATGCATCAAGAGTGTTTAAGTATGGATTACACGAACATTATTCATCTGGGACCTGTTCCAAAGCCCATTTAAGTCATCGGGAATTTTTCTGTTGACTTTAATGGGCACTGAATAAACACAGTATCGATGGGTTTCCTGGAAAAAATGCAGCAAGCCCATTTTAATAAAATGCAAATAGGTTGCCTAAGAGAAAAGTAGGGTCTATGTTTAATGTGTTTTAACTGAAGTTAAATCAAATTGTACTGGGAACCTCAGGGTGCTTGACGTGTGCTTATCGGAAGTGCAAGTTTCACTCTATAAAATAAATCCACTGTTTTAATTGCAAAGTCCACTTTCAGGATGTGAAAAAAATGCATGTCTTGCACAGATTGGGTAACTTCTGTCTCACCACAAGGCATTACAGAAGTATTCACAAGATTCATGGTTTTTGGGTTCTTCATTCCACAGGAAGAAACAGTTATTTTAATCATTTATAGATAAGCCTTTATCAGCAGGAGACGAACATCACAAGGATGTTCTGTCTGCCATTGTGAGTTTTGACTGCTTCCATTTCAAACAGTCCCAGCTTGAAGACTAACAGGACCTGTATTTCAAAAAGCCATTGCCTGAGGTCTTTCTGAAATCAGGCCTTTTCAGGAAATCCCCAGTTACACAGCCATAGAAGAAGGCACATAAAATCACTAGTCTGTTTTTAAAATAGTAGGTTCAAACCCTTATGCAGTGCTCTGGGAAGCAAATAAAAATACTTCATTGACCGCAAGGGATTTGGGTTAGGCCCACAATTAACTACAGCTGTATTAATTTAATGCAATCACAAGCTCTGCTGGTCTGCAAATGTAAAAGCTTCACCTGAGAGTTGCTGTCATGATACAAGACTGAGAATTGCATTTGCAGTGGCTGGCGTCATGATTCATGCCAAGGTTATGGCCCATCTCATGTGCTACAGTTGCTCCAACTGCAATTGGATTGCTGTTATGGTCCTGTGACAAAGGGAACAAACAGATAGTTCTACAGAGTTGTTACTATGTATGGGGGGGGTGGGGGGCGGCGGGAGGAGAAAGAAAAACTGAATAACTAAGACGTAGGAATTCCCATATATATGTGTGTGTCTATGAGGCCTGTGCGAAGCGGCTACTATTTGCTTTGGATTTGGCCGATCTGGGGGACAGTGGTTCAATTCGGTGATTCGAATCACTGTCCCAAATCGATTTAGTCGAATCTGATTCAGAGGTTCAGCTGCTGCTGAATATGCGAATCTCCAAATCAGCCGGGCCCTTCCCCATGGCCTGGCAATGGCTTTCCCGCCCACCCCAGCTCCCGGCTCTTTGGAACCCCCACGGGGGGTGGGGGGCACTCCCCGCTGCTCCCACTGCCCCATGCTGCATGGGGGACTCTTCACAAGCCCCCTGAACCCCCCCTCCTTGCTCCCCCAGGCCCTCACGGGTGTCCCACCTGGGCCAGTTATGGCCCTTTAAGAAAAAAAAATGAGAAAAGCCCTGCACTCGCTGATCCTGCCAGTGGGGGCAAGCCCCGCTGCCCTGCACCATGTGGGGGGCTGTGCATGAGCCTCCCAAAGCACCGAGGCTGCTGCAGGAACAGTGAATCCGGGGGCTATTCTCCATTTTTTTTTCTTAAAGGGACAGAGCTGGTCCGGGCAGGGCACATGGGGGTGGGGGGAGAAGGGAGGGTCAGGGGGCTTGTGCAGAGCCCCCCATGCAGCATGGGAAAGTGTGGGGCAGCAGGGATCACCCCCTCACCAGGCAGCACCTGGTGAACACCGGGGCTTTTTTTTTAAATGCCGGGAGCTAGGGCGGATGGGGCAGCCATGGAGGGGCTGAGGGAGTGGGCGGGGGTCAGGGGACTGGCAGGGGTCACCCCATGGTCGCCTCCCTCACCCCTAGTAGTTACCAGCTTGGAGTCTGGCTGCAGCTCCCTGCTGCACCCACCACAGACTGCCCGAATCATCACAGCTCTCTGAATCTCTTCTGAAGATTTGGAGAGCTTTGAATTGATTCAGACCTATTAACTGGTCCCCAGTTCAATTCAGATTCAGAGATTTGGCCACTGAATTGGGCAAATCACCATCCAAAGCTTCACACAGCGCTAGTGTCTATTTTTATAAAACAGATAAGATGAAGCTATTTTACATAATTTAAAATTGGAAAGGAATTCTTAATGTTTATTTTACTATACCTTCATCGAAGAGCATTTAAATTATTTAACTCAGTGTTATATCTTTGTCTGGATGTTTCCCTAGAGTAGATATTTTAAAGAAGCCTAAAGTTTTTCCACACTAGAGAGTTTTGCTAGTCAATAGTATACCACTAAGGTTAAAGCAATACACCTACCATACTGCTAATACAATTAAACCAGTATAAAATAGATATAAAACAGCTGTTTATACCAGTATAGTGCTTATACTAATATAATTTATTTCAGTTTGAGAACTAAGTTTTACCACCAATATAATACTCTGGTGTTTCCTTTGGGTTTATACTAAATTACTTTTGTCAGTTAAAAGTTCACACCTCTAACTACCATAGTAACATAGGCAGCAGAAGGCCGGGGCTAACGGGGCTTAGTGCCCCCCAAACTGGGCCTGCGACAGCGGCTCCAGTGCCACCGTTGCTGCAGCACCACACCCAGCACCCCTGCCGTGCGCTCTTCTGCCACTGTGTGCACAGCCTCAGCGTGTGCTAGTCCTGGACCGGCCCTGTGGGGGAGAGGGGCAGAGTTGGGCAGATGCGCTCTGCACCGGCCAGCCCCCCCCAAATAATAGTTTCTAGTGCCGCTTATCTATAGTAATAGTGGTATAACTTTTGGTGTAGAGGCAGCATTGTCATGCTGTTTCTATGAGATTTTGACACCTAAATCCCTTAATTTTTTTGGAAATTTCTTTGTTGACAATCCTAATTTTAATTTTTTACCCTATGTTAGTACTTTTTTTCATTCATTTGTTCCCTCTAGACATGTCCACACAAGACATTTTACTGCACAGTGGACTTATTTGCTGCACACTAAGGCATTACTGTCTACACGTGTGCAGCAGTTAGGGTGCAGTAGACTAATTTACTGCACTGTCAGATACAAGTGGCATCCAGCAGTGCAGTAAATTACCGTACTTAAACGCATGTGTAGATGGTGACTCCAGGATTAGTTTACTCTGGCTTAAATTGAACTGGAGTATGTTCAGTCACATTAATTGCACATGCAGATGCATGCTCTGTCTCTCGAATGCCTGCATGCAATATTAAAGATTGTGTGGTGGGATAAAAAGTAAAAGTGCTGTTGCTTTGGATGACCGGTATTCTGCACTTGCTGTGATACTATATCAAGGAATCTTAGCCCTATTGGCACAAAGTTTCTTTTAGACAGAAGTCCAGATAACATCAATAATGGAATTTAATAGAAGCCAAGATGAACACACTGCATTATTTCAGACATTACCCTTCACTTTGTTACATCTAGGACCCCAGGCGTTCTAAAGGTTTCACAAAACTGAATTTCATCAAAGATCAGGGAGTGTTTGGCCTTGATGTTTTGGTTCTGTTCTTAGTGAGATCAGACTCAGACTCTGACTTCAAAAGTGAACTTTCCCAGTATTCAGTAGTAGGCTTTAAATCTAGAGTTCTTGCTTAGTCCCATGGCTATTTCTTATTTCTTTTCCAAACCATTCATTCATTTACAAAGCAGTTTGTTTATTTCTAGTTTTAATAAAACTAAAATTGTGATTTGCTTATCAGAGTCAAAACATGTATCTGTTTCTTTTACAACAATTTGTATAGGATTGCTTTGACCCTCACATTCAGTTTACAAATAAATAGCACTATACACATTTCCTTAGTGATTAGGCAATGGAATGTATTACCAAAGTGCATCAAAAATGCTCTGTTATTCATTCTTACAAAGATTGCATCCTGGTTAAATGCTATTCAACTGCTAAAAAGGCAAATCAGACCTCAATAACACCTGCAGAATGATGGGTACTGCACATGGTTCCCACAAAGGCCAGTCCTACTGTTCCCTTTTGGAAGTGAATCCCTCTGTACGAAATAAAAAAGTTACAATGTGAAACATAATGATTCATTGCAAACCTGATGATACAGGTGCTATTTTTAATGGAACTGAAGAGGTAGGACCAATCAAGGGATGGGAGGAGATTTTTAGAAAAGCCAACGTGGCCTGGGTAAAGTTTCTTCTGACAGTTAAACCGAGCTATCGCTTGGATTTCAGCATGTCATATAAGAAGGAAAACTTTCTGTACCACTTCAGAACAGTGACCCCCTGCTTTGTGTCCTGTGGCTAGCCATGTCTAATCCCTGACACTTGAGAAAAAGTGAGTGGGGGGAAAAAAACTCCTAAAATACATCTGTCCAATTGTCCATTAAGGGAAGAAAATTCTTGGCCTCTGAAGATGATCAACAAAAGCCCTGGGCCATGAGATTTGCTCACAGAATCTTAATGGTAATGTAGTCATACTAGGAAAACACGTTTTCTGGTATTCCTGTGTTGTGCATTAAGCCAAACTGCATGGACATTATGGTTTCTTCTTATCTTGAAATCCAGTTATGATCAACTGATTTCACTGGAGCCAGTCATAAAACTCCCAGGCTAGGGACAGAATTACACATAAACTGGGTTAACTGATCAGAAACAGTTTCAAGTCTGTGACACAACAGAAGTTCAGTGTACATAAACAGCTTTCAAAGTGGCCAAAATTGTTTTAAGTAAACCTGGATGTGTGTAGTATCAGACTAAATTGATTTGGGTTAATTTGTAATTGGGTTAAATTTCTGTCTCAGATCCCCTCCAGGTTCAAATGAACTCACAGCCCCGCAGCTTCCAAGGATGCTTTGCACTTCCCCCTCAGCCCCTTCCCCTGAGCCCAGCAGGGAAGAGTGCTCTAGTGTGCCCTGGCTTCTAGCCTAGGCCATTGCAGGCATGTGGCTACATTTCTGGAATCTAAAGTAAATGCCTGTTTCCTTGTTTATTGGCTCAGTCTACTCAGCTTAGACTAACCTGCAAAGACTGAATCTATCAAGCCTAGGGCTTTTGGACTGTCTGTACTTAGCCCCAGTGACTTTGTTGGGACTTAGATCTTGCCCTTTCCATTTATGCATGCAACAATTCAGTGTCTGAAAGTATGAAACAAAGTCCCTTAGGATATAAATAGAGGTTGCCAAGTGATGTGGATCATCTGGGCTGGGATATGGCCTAGCACAGCTGCTCCATTTCACTGGGCAAAACGCATGTCCCCGCTTTCCTGCGTGTTGATCACGTGGGACAATAGGGGACATGTTCTTTGCTTGCAGAGATGTGCTCTGGAGATTCCTGGGGACACGTCTCTGTAAGAAGGGAAAGCTGGCCAGGTGCTCCCAGGGCTTGAGAAGCCTGATTTTTCATGGGAATTCATAGGGCCGGGTCTGTCAAGCCCTGGAAGTACTTGTCCAGGGTGGATGGTGGATGCAGGCAGCTCCAGGATGCTCTTGCACCATAAAGCAAATAGATGTTGGCCATGAAAAAGTTGCACAGATTACTACTGTCTTCTGTTGTGGCCACAAACAAAGGCATTTGTAGGGCACAAAGGGCATAGGCTTTTGCTTTGTGCACCCTAACAATTACTATGGTGGCACAAAACAGATGTTTGTTTCCAGCTTTAGAGACTGTTTGTTTGGTTTATCTGTAAAGAAATTTTAAAAACACACCCCTTGGACATGGTTGGAAATACCATTGGGAGAGAACATGACACATACGTGAGTAGCTGACTGTTGTCATGTCTCTTCCGCTCCAGCAGATCTGAAACACGCCATGATGAAAATTTTTCTAAGGTGTCGCTCGCAGATGAATTCACAGCTATTCTGTCTCTATCTGACCAGATTTCTACACCAGTTAGTGCCACATGAATATTTATCATTTTATAAACCTGAAATGAGAAGACATCACTGATGTCAGCAGTAAACACTTCAGAACAAAGGACATTTTCTGATAATAAATCCATTGTGAGTGCTCAAAATGTGATCATTTCCAAAGTGTGAACTTTTCTGCATTTTAGGAGTCCAACAAAACTTTGAAACACAAAAATCTTCAAATTGTTGGGGAAAAGGTTTCCCCATTTTTCAGCCAAATACAGAAAAATTCACAGTTGCAAATTCTAACAGTAATTTTGAAAAAAATTGCATTTAAGAGAAATAAAGCATGCACCCTGTCTTTTCAACAAGCATTAAGCAGTTTTTAATAACAACTGCTAAGATAATGAGCCCGAAACCCTTCTTTAATATATTTGATTTAGTTAAGGATGTCTTTCTCATTATTAAGTTGAGGAAATACAGTCTAGAGGAAACTACCGGAATTTGGATACCCAGCTGGTTGCATCGTTATGCATCATACCCAACTGGGAAGAGGTATCAAGTGGGAATCTATGGGCACTGACAGAAGTGATATTTGTCATACAACTGGCTCCCTGAAAGCGCTCTACAACTATGCCCAGACCAAAGTGTATGGCTTCAGAGCACTTTAAAAGTGTCCAATGGATTGACAAATTAACCCTCACCTTCGGGTAGTCCAAAGCGGAGCATCTTTACTAACTTCTGTCAGTCCCTGCACATGATCAGGGCTGCATTGATGTAGCTCAGCCCCGCACCAAGTGCTGTCTGCAGGATGGGAAGGGGAGAAGGGAGGGGAGTGAGCTGCATACTGGGGTTTGCCCAGCTTGAGCTGGAGGGTGGGGAGGGTACATTGGAGACCCCCAACCTGGAGCTCCCCCCCACACTCCTCTCTCCCATGCTGCAGACAGCACCAGAGCTGGGAGTGGAGGCAGGGCAGGGCTAGGGGAGAGAGGCTGCAGGCAGGCAGCTCCTTGGCTGGATCAGCTCCAAAGCTTCCCTGAACCAACAGTGAACATCTATTGGATGGGGAGGGGTGGGGGGATCACTCTAACTCATGGCGCTTTCTATAAAGAGTCATAAGTTAGAGCGGGAAGCTGTTTGTCTGTCAGAGCTCTATAATGGTCTGTTGTGCATCTGTCTGGCTCCAATACTTCATCATATCTCTGTTAATAACTTGGCGGATGGAACTGAGTGCACCCTTAAATGTGCAGTTGACATTGTGAAGTGTATAGAGTGAGGCTCTGTCTCTAGGCTTAAGTCATTTGTTTGATACTGCAGTTCTCTTGCTGTTATATACATGAAGGGACAAATACCTCTTTCATTTTTTTTTTTTAATTTGGACCTTTGTTTGTTTTATTCACTCTCATAAATGCCAGTGAATCTGAAATTATTTATTTCCTAAATACAAAATACAAAAAAATGCTCACATTCCCAGAGAAAAATTTATGGATTCTAGGCAGTTTTACTCAACCAACTGAACTTACCATGTTGACGTAGTTGACTATTTCAAACACTCTTGCCTTTACACTTGGGACACTGTACTTGTACTTTTTATACTGCAAGAATAAATAGAAAATCATCAGTAGCTGGATAAGAAAAATGAAAAGTGATTAGAAGAAATGATTTTGAACACTTCAAATAAAACCGTATCACAAAGCGATGGTATTTTTTAAAGTACAGTAACTTCTGATCTGTTTCCCATTTCATCAAACATTCATTTCATATTGTAAAGGACTGTAAGAAAGCAGAGCTGGAAGGGCCTCATGAGGTCATCTAGTCCACGCACCTGCTCAAGGCAGGATCATCTCAGTTGAGTAACTGTCTACCATCCTCTTAAAAATGTCCAGGGATGGAGATTACACAACTTCTTTAGGTAGCCTGTTCCAACATTTAACCACTCTCATAGTGAGAACGTTCTCCTAATCTCCGACCTAAATTTCCTCTGATGCAGTTTGAGGCCACTGGTATTAATCCTGCCACAGGCAAAAGTCTGTCTCTATCCTTTTTACAATTCCCCTTCAGGTATTTCAAGGTGTTTTCAAATCCTCACCTCAGTCTTTTCTTCCCTAGAATGAACAGCTCTAGTTCTTTCAGCCTTTCCTGATCCCCTCTGTGCATTTTTCAGGTGTTCCTTTAACTTTAAGCCAAGGCCTGGCCTTGTGAATATATTTCAAAATGCTTCCACTGGAAGGTAGCTGGATCTGTGCAGGGACTCAACACCATGCCTATGTAGTATGTAAGCTCCGTTTCTAGATTTTAAGTGATACATAAGCTAGTCTGCAGACACTTACAGTAACTTAGGATCTGATCTGATCTGATCTGGTCTGCTCACTTACAGTAACAATATTTTTAAGTCAGTGCTTAGAAGCTAAGATAACTATAAATACCAGAGGCTTGCTAAATTTATTATCAGATTGAGCACTTCTTACCACAAGTGTTTGCCAATATAAAATTAGTTAGATTATTCATTGTAATAAACCTTTCAGGTCTTATCTGAAACCCCTTAAAGCCAATGGGAATACTGTTTCCTTGACTTCAATGGTTTTTTGATTGGGTGTCCTATCTGATGGAAGCATTGGGACCAAAGAAAGTAAAGAGAAGTTAAATAGAAGGTAAATACTTAAGACCTTATTCTGATGCCATTTATATCCATTTTCCCCCACGGTAAGTCTCCAGCACTTAATTTAATTCCAGTTTGCACAATTGCAGCTGAAGAGAGGATTGTGTTCTGAGTGACCCTATGCCGTCACTTTTGTGCACAGTGCTGGGGGCAGCTCCAGGCTGTCCTTAGCACCTCACGTCTCGGACTGATGCATGGAAGGAGTTGGGGGGCAGGGGTGCTTTTCTCAGTGGCACAACTTAGCATTCTGTTGCCATAGTTTAGGCAACTCTCTAGAGACTTCAAGGGTTCAGCACAAAAGCAGAAAATTCCCCCGAGTTCATATAGATTTGGTTTTCTTCATTTTAAAGGACTGATTCTCATTCTTATATGACAACACTGTTCTAGCAGTGTAAGGGGCCTTATAGCAGGTATAAAGTTTACTTCCTCCCATTTTAAGGTCCTTTTACACTGCCAGAATAATATAAAGAGGCCTTAGAGCGTATGAGAATGTGGCTCTTAGAACATAAAAACAAATGGTAACAGCAAGTTTTATGAAAATTACTTTAAAAGAAATTGCTCTTGGGCCAGTGTCAAGTTTCTGCATTTGGCAAATGCTGGAGCCTAAGTAAACTTCCCCCCTGAAAACTGGGCCATCTGATGGAAGTGCTATGCTTTCACAGCTTTCTTAGAAACTATGGACTAGGTCTACTTGCCTACTTTTTCTTCCTTTTCATGCCAAGGTGATTTGCCTTTCCAGTTATTCTGCTGTTTAGATAGTGGAAACCAATTTACGCATGATATAATTCCATGAATTGGGAAGTATTGGACCCGATGGATTTTAAATATGATGCTGAAGAATGAGTAAATTTAAGACCCCACTGTCAAAGCTATCATGAGCTGTGAATCTGATCCTATATACAAAGAGTGGTAAGCCCATTGGTGTTTCTGTTGCCTGCAACTATGACTGTACTTGTGCTTAAAATTAGTCAAGTCTTTAAGTATTTTTAGGATCAGAACTGTTTTTATATCCATATCCTACTTGCATAACAGGATCAAAAACCAGCTGTATGTTATTCCCTGTATTCAAAAATCTCCTTCCTTATTTGCAAGCCCTTGCATGTCTCATAAATACCTTGCTGACCCTAAATGCCTTTCTTTGCAGTCCTCCCTGTGCCCTCTACTCAAGAGTGGCCCAGCTTTGCAATGTGCTGCTGAACTTACTTGCTAAAGGTAATGGGAACAAAGCATTCTTTGGTAGTTCACAAACTTATGATCTGATCTGCAAGGTGCTCTGTGCAGATACTGAGATGCACTCCCCAGAATCCCACTGGGGTCCCCAGGGCCCAGTGGGATCTACAGGCCCTGGAGCAGCTGGTGGATAGTGAGCCTTATTTGTGACGCACCTTGTTGTCCATTCCAAGTTTCAGACCTTCATAGGATGCTTTTATTGGTTTAATTGCTCCTCCTTGAAATCAGTAGTAAAACTTGCACTGATTTTCAAGGGAACATAATCATGCCCACTCTGAATGCTTTTACAGTCCCACACATTGTGTTTGTAAAGGTAAAATTAAGTGTTTTTTGAATACTCACCATGGCATTGTCTGCAACTATGTAGAATTCAATATATTTTCTTGCTTTCAGGTATTTTTGTTTCTAAAGAAAGCATTTTTTAAAAGATTATTA
This sequence comes from Gavialis gangeticus, assembly GCF_001723915.1. NCBI lineage: Eukaryota > Metazoa > Chordata > Crocodylia > Gavialidae > Gavialis > Gavialis gangeticus. The sequence goes on from NW_017728965.1 coordinate 1,649,763, forward strand.
GTAACTATCTCAACCTGCCCACTTCAGATTCTAGAAGAATATTTTATAATAAAGTAGTTCCTCTATCTAAGTTCCTCAGAGCAGCAATGCTGTTGCCTCCATTTTACAGCTGAGGAACTAACAGGATAGCTGTCTCAATAACCTGCTGTGCTGAGCAGCAGCATACTCCCACATCCTCTGCTCTTCTGCATGTGTAGGTTCAGGGCCTCCTGAACCAGAAGCAGCATAGCTGTGTTTGCTTGGTGCCACAAGCATGTGGCTTATTTTGCTGTGTAAAACCTGCATTTACCATGCAATATCTGTGCATTTACTTTGGACACTTCTTCATGGTAGATGGGTGGAACCCTGCAGTATTTCATGCATAGAAAGATTTTGAAAGGGACCACAGAAGGTGTGAAGGGGCTAGAGAATCCAGACCGTAGTTACAGAAGCTGATTTAAGATTTAGTTTGGTCTGAAAGAAAAGTGAAAGAATCACTGGTGAATTAAGTTGTAAAGCTATGAATCCTGACTATAGCAACAATATATACATTGCCGTAAATGGTATTGAACTTGGAGGGAGGATCATTGCCTGAAGGGCAAGAGAGTTGCAAGGAGTCACCAGGAAGAAGGTCTGTGTGTGCATCACTGGCATGCCAGCCATAGTTAGAGTGTCTCTGTAAATAGTTGCCTTTATAAAGAAGTTGTTCAGCTTTACAGGCACGGAGTCACCTGTTGCTATCAGCCAGTGCACAATATATGAAACACATTGCCAAAAGATTGTCCCCTTTCCTGCATTTCCACCGTGAATTCCCTCCAATATTTATGCAAATCCAAGTTTCCCATTATCCTTTAGTTACTGCTGATGAACCAATAAATTGGTCTACGAAATCTATGAAATTCACCCTTGCAAATTTGGAATTAAAAACAGCAGTCCCCCAAAATTCTCCTAAGCATTTAACTTATTTCATGATTTATACTAACTTCCTCATAGTTGCTCAATCTGGATGACTTTTTGATAGGTTCTCCTGATTCCCACGTAGTGTTGGTTACACCACAGGTTTTTGGAGTCCCATCATCTTCCAAATTTTCATAGTTAAAGACTGCATGTTCTTCACTATTGTTGAGCTTCAGGGGTTGTATAAGGTATCTCTGACCTCTTGTCTTGAAATATCCTCTGGAAAACATTTTTATAGCCTTTCATATTACAATAAAGACAATAATTGTGAAGGATTCATAGGATTTTGACAAAACAATAGTATTTTACATATAACACTTTTCTTCTATTAGCCCTTTACACAGGGGCTGGCAATTATTTTGGGCAAAGGGCCGCTTACTGAGTTTTGGCAAGTCATCGAGGGCCACATGACAGGCAACTAGGGGCAGGTAAATATTAATTTTCTAAATTTTTTAGAGGCTTCACGGGCCAGATAGAACAGCCTGGCGAGCCACACCGGGCCGCATTTTGCCCACCCCTGCCTTTACATGTACATATGGACCTTTTTACATACCAGTGTGATGAAATGTGGAAAACATTAACCAGCTTCTGTTTAGAGTACCAGAAGGTTAAAAAGGGAAGTAAAGAACACTGTGTCATTATGAAATTTGGGAAATTAGTTGGTTAGGTGACGTTTCCAAGTCAGATAATGTCAAGCTAGGGGAAATTAGGTCAAGACAATGGATTTATTTATATTTGAATTAGGCATATGCAATAGAAATTTGACGATGGCTTTTGCGTTTGTCCGAGCTGACTGAAAAATGAAGTTCCCTCTTCTGGGAAATGCTGATATTTTGACACTTGTTGAGATGAGAAGTTGAAATACCGACGTTTTCCCCGGAATGAAAAGTTCAGAATATTTCAATTAGAAAGTCTCAATCACTGAACAGAAGATGTTTTGATCAAAATAACTGTTTTGACATCTCAGATCAGAACATTTCATTTCAGAATGTGTCAGTTGGAAGCAAGTGGTTTTACTTGACAGCAAATATGGCTGAAATCAATTGATACCCAGTTTCAGATTTCTAGACAAGACCCAGGGTTAATGTTCTTGCCTTGCCAAACTGTGCCATGAAATCTGTTAGGAACAAACAGATCTTTCAGTTAATTGTTGCATGCAAAAGAGTGGAGTGCTTGCAACACAGCTCCTACTAACAATGTACAAAAAGCATTGGTTCAGTGCTGAACAACAACTGTCTTCTGCTGATTTGTCAGCACAGGTTCTGGCAACACATCTTGCAAACTCCTGCTTAGCTCTAGAACCAGAGTGGAAATGCATGAATTCACATCACAGAAAGGGTTATTTCCTTATATCTTATCTTTTCCTTTCCTTCAGAAATGGATTTCCCAGGATGCAACGCTGGCTGCATTAGTAATATTTGGGAAGAAGTAGCCTCTGAGAATGACAAGTACATTCTTATCAATATCATTTTACAATGTTGAAGATTAGCTACAATCGTACCTTAGACCATCACAGGCACTGATGCTTGCTGCTGAATCACTGTCATTTTGGATGTAACCTTCATAGTAACAGTGGTCCTGTTGAAAAGCAGTGTTATATTGTTATTTTGGGCAAGTTGTTGGCTTGGCATAGGCCTCTAGATCATCCACTTCAATTGTCATCCACTTTAATGAACCCTCTAGATCATCCACTTTAATTGTCCAAATTTCCAAAGTTTCAACTTCTGCCTCAGATGAAAGTAAAATGTTATGATTCATAAGTTTGGTCTGGTGGGGTAGCATTATGCTAGTCTTTCAACGCAACACTGCCTGAAAGCTGGCAAATCCACCCAGTTCAGCCTCTGTCCAGCATAGAAAAATATTTCAGAGACATAGGGCCAGATTTTTAAAGGTAGTTAGGCACCTAAATACTGGAAAGAATTATTGATAAAACAAACATTAGGGAAAGCAATGAACAATTGTTGCATACCTCCAAGTGTTGCAAGAGAAGCCAAAAGTTATCTGACCACTTAGAAGTATCAGTGATGCTGGAATTCTTAGTCAGCATGCTTCATTTGGAACCGCATTTAACCAAATGTGGATGCCATTTGTTTTACACACACCCATTCGGTAAAATAAATACGTTGGAACAATCAGAAATAGCCTCTGCAACGTTAACCCAGGGCTTCAAAAGTCTTAACGTAGGCTTTACTCCACCTAAACTCCTGTTATTTTTTGTAACTTCTCCACAATTGAGCATATTTATTTTTTACACTCCAGTTGTTAAAACACACACGCACGCGCGTGCGCGCGCACACACACACGCACACGCCAAGGTTAAAATGAAAACTTTGTTGCAGTGTAGCATGGACAAGGCCACAGACAGGCATTTAATTAAAAAGGAACTCATACAGTGACTTTGTGCTTATAACTAACTGATTTGTCACGGTCCAGAGAAACCACCTGGTGTAAGCTGTAATGCATCTGCTCTGTGCATGGGTGGCAGAGTGAGTGATCGAGTGAGTGAATGCACGTTTATCTGAGTCCGTGATCTCACCTGGATTAAGCTGTAAAAATGAATGCCATAGGTTCACAACGAAAGCACAAAAGTCACATGGTGTAAAAATGTTTAGTCTCAACCCGTTTCACTCTGATATATGCTGACATTGCAGCTAGTCAGCGTATGTGCACATCAGCTCTGGAGGCACAAGGTGGGTTTCTTTTTTATAAGTTAAACTTTGTTCCAGATTCCCAGCTAGTGTAAATCACCATGGTTCCATTGTGGTTAAGGAACAAACATTTCTTGGTTCACTGAAGCAAGTGGAGCTATGCTGCTTTTTGCCTGCTTAGGACCTGAGTATTTTCATAGTCTTGTGCTGTTTGTTCACGGATTTGCAGACCCCACATGGAAGTCCACGTGATTACAGACTTGGGGGAAACTCTTTGTATTTTACCTTGATCTGAGGACTTGTTGTCACTTCTTGACCATCATGTGAGTAATATGTTTCAGTGTAGTTCTTGGCGAATAGACCCCTGCAGAGAATACAGTGCATCTTTTATTCATGATAATAATTAAACTGGAGCAATCAGGGGAAGAGGCAATTACATAATGAGTCTCAAGCCTGCATAGGGTTATTTTTAGCATCAAACCTGCTGGACAGACAGTTTGGCCTGTTCATATACTGAATCCAAACCAAGGGAAATTTCTAAAACAGAACAACTGAAGCCAGTTGATTCTGTTGTTATATTTTCTGGATAGCATATGAATGTACAGTTTGTAACCATGTGCAGCTTTTGTCCTTAGTGGGTACGTCATGACATGCACTTTACTGTGGAGTAGACTAATTAGCTCTGTAGTAAAGCATCATTGTCTATGTGTGCCAGTACTAGTGTGCAGTAAATTAATTAACTGTGCTGTAAGATAATACTGTTTGGGATGGTACTGTCTTATAGTAGAGTACTTACATACATTGAAACCTACCTGTGGACACTGACAGGCGCTGGCTGGGACGCAAGGGTGCTAAAGGGCAGGGGGGCTGCCTGCTGCATAGCTCCACACTTTAGCTCCCTTGTGCCCCAGCCAGCCCCTCCACTGCCTAGTGCCCAGGGCTAGCCCCTCCAGGCCTCTGGCCAGGCCAGGGTTGCTCTGCCCCAGGTCATATTGATGTTGTCCCAGGCACATGAATAGACACCACACCTGGAAGCAGGTGATGTGCCAGAGGTGATTGCTTCGCCTTAATTGCACATGTAGATGCACCCAGTTATCCTGCACTCTTTTATAGACACTTACACCAGAGTGGGTATGAAATGTGACTGTTCACATCTGTCAGTTTTATGCACATTTTGCACCAATAGAAATAACCATAGTATAGGACAAAGTCTGCACATGCTTGCACACACAGACACCATGTTTGACATGGAAGTTCTACCAGTTATTATAATTGCCCAACCCTTGTTATCCTAAACCTCTGTTTATAATTTTATCAAATGTTAACCTTTAGGACTGAAGTTTTTCAGCTTAGTTTCTCTCACTGAAGTTTACTTGAAGTTTATATAGATCTATAGTTACTTGAAGTTTATATAGATCTATAGTTTTTAATATATATGAATGAATGGGTGAGAGAGTATGTTTCTTAACCTCAAGGGAGGCCACAATGTTAATTAAATAAATTCTTTAATTCTGCACACATTGAGTCCTTTGCATTTAATTTGTGTTCTGACCTGGTGCCTTGTACTTCGCTCATGAAGGTTTCAGTCCTGCAAGAGTCTGAGCTGTCTGGCCCAGGTCCAGGAAAGCACTTATGTATTACCCACCATTAAGCAAGTGAGTAGGCCCTTTGAAGTTTGTACTAAATTGAGGTCTCATTTATTTCTGGTAGAACTAATGTTCCACAGTTCTATGAGCAACTTTACAGGGTCACTATTTTCTAAAGACTGGAGCCAAGTACAGAATATATCCCCATTCTTATTCACTTCCCTCAAAATATTTTAATTAGATAAAAAATGGGGGTGACATTTATTATTTTACGCATTTTTATATATAGCCCAAATGTCTTGCCTCTTTGATTGTATTTAAAGTTTTTAAAACCATGCCAGTTAAAAATGACCACAATCAACACAATATTAAATATTGTCACACCCAGCAGACAAAATATTTGCATAGTATTGTATGTTTACTCTGTATGCTATCGTGCTCTCTCTTGTGCACTCGTTTCATTCTGTATTGCAACCTACTGTTGCGACATAAATTACACACACACACACACACACACACACACGCACACACACACACACACACTATAAAATCCTTGCAGAGAACATTGTAACTACTACTGGCCCTACTACAGATGGATCTGTTTGGGTTTAGGTTTAGTAGTTAAGAGTTAAAAGCCTAATATTTTGTGAACCAGCAGGATGACTTCTTTCCTATTAGGTGGATACTTAGCAACTTCACAAAGAAATCAGGATTTTCTGATCAGAATACGAATCTTTGTGTGCATCTACAGATGCTATTAGCACAGACCAATAAACCCCAGTGCATATTGTGCCAGAGTTTATTGCTCTTGGGCATTGTGTCTTCACATGAGCCTGGGACCACAGCATGGTGAACTGGAGCAGAGCAGCTCCAGCTGGCAGAGAGTCTGGGGGCGTGGGGGGTCAGCCTGCCAGCCCAGGGCTGCTCCGACCTGGCTCCGTGTGCTGCGGAGGAGCTGGCTGGGGCATAAGGGTGCTCCAGTGCAGGGCTAGCTGGCAGGCAGCCCCAAACTGAAGCACCTTTGTGCCCCAGCCAGCCCCGTCAGCATCTACATATGCATTGCTGAGCATTAACGAACACCACAGCAGGATAGTACTTGGATTTACCTGTGACAAAGTATTAACCTGTGACAAAGTTAATTGGTTTCCTGCGGCCTAATAGGGCTACATGTGTAGATGTTGAGACTTTACTGCAGAGCTAATTAGGCAGCTCAACTGTAAACATCTCATGTAGACGTGCCTTTTATGTATTATAATGCTCTGCGCCACAAAGACGGTATATAACACAATGACAAGCTGTGACACAAGGAGTTCATAATCTAAACTATATATAGTAAACAAGTGGTGAATTCTCAAAAATAAGTGAGAGTAAATGGGAAACAATAGAGGCAAGTATGATTGTCTAAATGAACAATAGTAAAACTGAATAATCAGCCTAATTTAAGACCTCTCCCCCTCTCTTTCTCTCTGTCTCACACCTTCTTTCTGAGGTTCCCCAAGATTATTATGAATTAAGTGCCACAATAATCTCTGGAGGTGGGTTAGTATTATTCTCTCCAGTTTGTAGAAGGGAAATTGAGGTACAGCCAGCCTAAGTAATTTCTACTCCAGTAGCTCTCAAGTCATGTTTCCATACAAGTTCACAGTATTCAATTCCAAAAGAACGTATCAGGTATTACAACATGATGTGGGATGTCATATGCTTGTCATTATCCTGAAAGAGATATCAGCTGCCGGCCGGTTTGGGAGTTTCATCATGCAACCCAAGCCCTGTTTCAGTTTGATTCTGTTCTATTATGTTCATTTCCTTTCCATTCCAGTGTTCGGGATCTGGTATCTGAGTGTTAAATTTTCACCAGTCTCTCAGGAGCATGAATACCATTTTAATTTGAAAACTGTACCCTGCATACCTTCTAATACCTCTCTCCAATGATCTTGGTTATAGGGAGTTATATTTTTGTAATAAAAAGAAATCAAACTTACTTATTTTTTTGTAGATGAAGTATGATTTTCTTTCCATTGGCTTTAATTTCATATTGCATTGTATTGTCATATTTTACCTACAAACATTTAAGGATTAGAATATGGATTATAATTAGTGGAACCTCACTGTTTTGAGGGGCCAAAAAAATCCCAGGCAATAATAAACCCTCTGACAGTTCTAGAATAAACAACCTGTGAAGACCTGATTCAGGAAAATAGTGATGTTACATACTTAACTTACCCCCATCTTGTTTCATCAAAGCATCTGATTCCTTTAAAGCATTTTGAACCTCCTGGCATATTCTGTCTCTTCACCCTACTCTTTGCTTGTCTATTTGTAAACTCTTTGGGGCAGAGCTGTCTGCTATTCTGTTCACGTGTTTTCACATAACGGAGCCCAGATAATACCAGTATTAGAAAGTGCATAACATTAGGCACATAGTTAGGTGCTTTCAGGCATGTAGCTTCAGAGTCCTTTATGAAACACAGCCGGTTTCATTGCCACATCTCACAGCTGCAGAGACACCCAGAGAAGCTCCTCTATATCAGAGAGCCGCTTAGTGGCAGAGCGGTGAGCAGAACTCTTAGTGCTGCCCAATTCATTGTGCTGCTTCCATCCAAGGGTAGTCTGTGGGATGGCATTAAGGCTTTATACTTTAGACCTAGAGTTCAACATCCTGACAAAATGATATATTTCCATTCTGGTGTTTTTCACTGCCTACTAAGCTCTGATTTTATGTAAAAACTACTAGTAATGCCAACTAATGTATTGGTTTCACTGTGCATAAATTTGCACGAAGCAAAGGTTTACATTTTGCTACTTCTTTTTACTTAATGAGTATTATTATTATGTACTTAATGGTTATCCCTTGCAAGGGACTGGAATCAATATCCTAGTCATGCTCTTCCATCTCCAACTGTTACAATATGACGTCTGGATCTGAACTCAATCTGGAAGTCAAGGCAACTCTACCCAAGACAAACTTTCCCATTCTCCCAGTATAAACAAAAAACTCTCTTATTACCTTTCCATTGGGATTTTGGTTTCCCGCTACATCTCTTTTATGCAGTACATGTAATTTTTTTGGATATACCACTTCATACTCCTTTATCCCAGGTAATTTCCTTTTAGCACTCCCTAGGGGAAAACATTATCAAAACAAATGTTGACTTTTTAAATTCCCGAGTTTCTAACCACTATTATGTTTTACTGGACTGTCACATCATTCTTTCTGATATCCTGTTTTAGCACATTGAAGCAGATATTCAAGATCCAGCTTTTACTTCCTCATTAGAAATTTGCATATGGCATGGATAAGGTTATGTGGCTTTGTAAAGTTAATCTCTGGACCTCGTTGCAGAAACATGTGCAAGCCACCTAAAGAATTCTTCCTGTCTTCTCTCACATATGATAGGTAAGTAAACTCACAGCATTTGCTTCTAGCCTGCAGCACTCTCAGATTCCTTCTTTAGAAATGTACACAGCTAGTCTTTTCACAGAAGTATTTCCAGTTAATCCTCTTCCTATAGGTATGTTTTCACCGATTATATTTTACTGGGTGTGATTACATGCATGTGGTAATTGAAAGGTCTGCTTTTACAGCCCTCCATTTCTGTCCTTTTGTTGTATCCTTCTCCAATTCCCTGCTTGCTCCTTATACTGAGGTTTCACAGAACGTAATGAAATGTGTTGTGTTTGTTATGAGAACACTTTGTCCAAACTGCTTTGTGATGAATCTAGTTACATACATGGACAACTTTAAGGCCAAATAGGACCATTATGACGATATAGTCTAATTGCCTGCATAGAATGGACAAAATAAAGTTTGATGGGGGAAGAAACGGGAGGATACATCAGGAGAAAAGTCAGCCCCTCCAGGTGGGAGGGGCATGTAGCCACCATACTGAATATCTGGTTTGGCTACTGCGTACAGTTCATAGCACAAGCACCTGGGCTCCACTTGTTGCTGAAAAGCACACACCTCTGGATGGTAGCCTACTTTTTGAAAAGCGACTAGTTATTTGGGTTGCCTTGGGTTTCGAGTGTCAGCTTGAGATATTTTAAAGGGACCTGATTTTCAGTAAGTTTTGAGCACTTTACAGTTCTCATGTGGTAAGAGGCATAAAGTGTCTTGTGAGTCAGTCTCTCATGTTGGGCCCTGAAAAGTGAAGGCATTCAAAATACCTGTAACTCTTGAAAATGCAGGCCTGTGTTCATTGACAGTAGTGGCAGGTATTCCCATGCATCGTTCATCTGAGGATGCCTTTGGAAACATTAACACTTGCAACATGCACAGGAAACAGATATTGTTATTGTTCCTGTTTTGCAAAGGAATATGTTCCAGTGAAAAAAACAGAAATCAGCTAACTCTTCGTCTTTTCTTGAAAACTAAAAAAGATTTCAAAGGAAGATGGAGCAAAAGGAACCGTTCCATGGACTATGCCCTGGGGTTTGCATGCAGGGGATATTATTTGTTATAATACAAGTGCTTGATTCAGAATAACTTATGCATTTGGATGTTTACAAAATTAATTTGTTCCTCTTGAGGCTTTTCTCCGATTTCAAGAACAGACCCTGTAGAAATCTAAGCATGTTGTAAGTTAGATGTTAAAATGACCTGTGGCAATGAAGCTTGGGCAGTGGAGGACTGACAGGACATTTCCCTGGAAATACTCATACACAGAATCCTGACAGAATACAAGATAATTTATTAAGTAATCAGTGTACCTCATTGTTAGTCAGTTTGTCTGCATGTGCACATTTTGCAGGACATTTTAGTTACCTACTATACCATTATTGAGTGAGAAAGCTGCAGTTCATGTTAGGATCAGATTGTGCCTTGACATGCAGTGGAAACATTGCTTAACAACTAAATTTATCTCCAAGGTAGATTATTCTTTGAGGCCAGTGTGTCAGGCTGTGCCTGCTGACAGCTATGTAGGTATGAGTAAGGATGAAGGGGAAGCATGAAACCTGTGGTGTATGTGTTATCTCCAGTGATGCATAGGTGGGTAGAGGTAATCAGTTTACCATTGCGAGATGTGCAGGCTTCCTGCACGCTTCTCTTGGTCCTGTGGGACTGTCACTATTTATCTGTCCGTAGCCATATTGATGGTGCATGTTTCCTTCCCAGACAGAAGGGCAACCGTGTCTCAGGTTCTCAAATCTACCTATTGGGTGTTACACTGAGGTTTACCTGAGCAGGACAACAGATTGTATTTCAGATCCTGGACTGCCTGCAACTTAAAATAGGTATTTTGCCTGTGGATGTTGGAATGGTTTCCAGTTCCTCATTCCCAGATCCAGTCTACATTCAGGTGATAGCTAAGCCTTTAGTTTGGATTAGGTATGAGCTTGACTCTTGTGGCACTTAGCTTAGATATTACATCAGTGCAGACCAGAGGGTAAGGGCCAGAGCATCTGGTCCAGTGTGTCCAAGTGGTTATTTAAATCAGATTTTTTTTTTCAGACTGACCGACTAAGTAGCAGTCTTTTCTGAGTAGGAGTACAAAAGGACAAATTTCCTTTTGGGTACTACAAGACAGCTAGCACTGGCTTCAATATGCTCTTGCTACCTGATGTGTTTGCTCTCAGTATAAAACTCAAACCCAAACTGTGTGAGTTCGTGCCAAATTAAATAAGGACTGAATTAAGCACAGGCTCAGACCTGGATGTTCAATTTAAAACTTTTATTGTTTCACAAAGTCATAAACTAAGGAGGTCTGTTGGTTCACGAGGTTCCCAAATCAGGCCCTTGCTTTCCAACCCGAAGGCTAGGTGCGGCTGCCCGATTCAGTAGTCTCAGAACTGGTCAACAGCTCAGGTAAAAGGAGTCCCTTACCTATTTTAGACAAAAGATACAAAACTGTCCGCACTGTGCTCTGAGTGAGGCATTTAACATAACTTTTCTATTACTTATATATGAAGCAGATGCTAACTGCACTAAATAGGATTTAAGGACATATTTAAGTATTGCCCTGAATGGGGATGCTTTCTTGAATTAGGGTGTAATTTTGTTTGTTGTTCCAACAGAGACCTCTCTGGATTTGATAGCAGCTAGCCATCAGGTACACTGCTGGGTATCATTAAATACAACATAGCAGCAATAACACAGTTGTATGGCGGTCTTCTAAGATATTTCATTACAGAAGAACTAGGTTGCCTGGGCTCTTATCAAACTCTTAGAGACCTTGATCATTACAGTCGATGTACGTTAGTAGCAATATGCCATTGCTCTGGTCTTGTATTTCTAGTAAGTGGTTTGTTGCTTTTACTAGGTATTGCTTGCACATTGATGTACATGTGCAAAGGCACATGAACCTATCAGGTACCTTCCCATCCTACCTGGCTGCTGTGAATCAGTTATGTCTGTGTCATTTCAATCTGTCCTAGCCTCCCTTTCAACAGGGTTTGATATACCAAAACGCATCTGAGTGGTTCACTGGGCTACCACCATTCCCCTCTTTTGGAGAGATTGGCTAAGTACAGACTGTCAAAAAGCCTGAGGCAGAATCAATTCATTCGTCACAGTTTTCTCTAAGCTGCGTAGATTGAACCAATCAGGAACTGAACTAACATCAAATTTTCACTCGGGAAAGGCAGGCGGAAGCCTGCACTGACCAGGCCAGAAGGCCGGGGGTACTAGAGCATGCCTCCCAGCCTGCCAGCTGTTGGCCAGCCCAACATAGCCAAGCAGAAACCATTGCTAAATAGCACGTGCCCCCAACCCTCTGTTGTTCCCTGTGGCAGGGGAAGACCCCCCTCCCAGTGCTGGCCCTGCTGAGCCAAGTGTCTGGCTATGGGGAGAGCCCCACAGCTCTTCCCAGGCTGGCCTGGGATCCCCCCAGCCCTGGCCTGCCCAGTTGTGGGGTGGGGGGAGGGAATGAAGGTAATTTCTCCCCCCTGTGGCTGCGCCCCAAGAGTCACTGATGCACAGGGGAAAGGGGGAAAGCAGTCTCCCCACTCCCGGGGCCGGTCCCCGAGACTGTCATCTGCCCACGTGGGAGGGAGCCCCGCTCCAGGGATACTACCGAGCACTGGTCTGCCCAGCTGCAGGAGTGTGATTCAACCGTGCAGCCAAGCCAGTGCGAGTCACTAATGTGAAGGAGGGTGAGGGGGGACAAAGCCCCCCACCTTGGTCTCAGTCCCCGGGGGGAGGGAGGGCAGGCCCTGGGGGAGGTTTCTCTTGTCCCGTCCCATTCTCCCCCCACCAAGCCAGCTCCATAGAAAGAAGGATTGGGTCTCGCCACCTGACACAAGCTCCTGGGGCTGATGCTGGGTCCAGCAGGATGCGCTTTGTGGCCTGGGGGGCTAGCACCAAAGAGGTGAGGCCTCTTTGGAGCACTTCAGTCCCCACCACCTGACACAAGCCCCCAGGGGTGCCCAGCGCATCTTGCCAGCTGCCACTGGTGCCAGGCTCTGGCAAGACACACTAGGTAGCCATAGACCAGTTGAACCTAAATCAGTTAAATCTGCTACTATATCCATCCTGGTTTATCTTAAACTGGGTTTGGCCATTGTGAATCTGGTTTATGTGCACTGAACTTCTGTTCTGTTATGGTTTAAACCTGTTTCGGGTCACTTTTACCAGTTTATGTTTAATTTCTATTCACAGCCGTTATGGCTAAACTGAGGGGTACACCAGAGCCAATGAGAAAGGGTATCCAAGATATGCATATTCCTGTCTAGAGCAGTGGTCTCCAAACGTTTTTGATCGCGCACCCCATCAGTAAAAAATTTTTGAGCATGCACCCCCAATATATGTATATTTATATTTGCACACCCCATCAGTAAAAATTTTTTGAGTACGCACCCCCAATATATCTATATTGATATAAATATAAATAGAAGTTCTAATATTTGCTTCCCACGCCCCAATGGATCATCTTGCGCACCCCCTGGGGTGCACGCACCCCACTTTGGAGACCACTGCTCTAGAGCATACAAGCATCTCAAGAATCCATTAGGTTTGGTCACTATAACTATAAATAATGGTGTGAATTTAAGCACCAGGAATCTCGGAAATATTTATTTTTGGTATGCGACCTAAGAGTGAGGTCTTTCAACTTTAAATGGCATCCTCAAAAGAAATGGTGGCTTTTGATTCCTGGAAGTGTTTGAAATAGTCCAGATAAGATATTAGGAAATATATTGTAGTCAAGGAACACACATACGCATGCTGAAAGCGGTGAGGGAGACAGACCAATGATTCAATTTGTTCTTTTCTGTCTGACTTCATGTAAGTGGGCGTGTTGTGTATCTATGCGGGTGTGAGGACCTTACTGAGAAAAAACTGCGTTGAAGAATGTTTCTAATTTTGCATACAAAGAACATTAATGATTCATGCCAGAAACTAACTTACGACCTATTTTGCAGACATGCCCCACATATATAACTTGAGGTGAAGTTAATGGGAGCAGCAGGGATGCAGCTGCCCTAAAAAAAAAAAAAAAAAAGGCTCTACGAATGAAATTTATTTCTGGTTGGTGAAACAGCTTTAAGTCTATGCACCACTTAAAGCCCCCATTAATCCTCTAGATGGCAAGCATATTCTCAGATTTTTTAAAGAACTCATCCCCTGGGGTATGCAGCTTTCTATGGTTCTAGCTTTACAATTACAGTGTACTCTGCCTTGATGCGTACTGGATAAATGCATAATTTGCTTAATTGTGTGATGCAGTGCCAGACCCAATTTGTCGCCTGTGGCTTACATGGTAACATCAGTTGTCACCATGCTAGTTAAATGCATTAAGTGCTTTAGCACATAAGATTTTTCAGGCCTTAGATAGTATTTAATTGTCCTCTGGTTAACTGCTTACTAAATGTCACTGTATCTTTCTGTCTTGTAACTTACCTGTACTCCACGAAACACCGACAGAGAAAGGGAAGCAGAGAAGTGGAAGCAGCTGGGAAGGGAATGCAATTACAAGTTTTTGAAAAGGAGTTGCGCTGGTTGGTTTTGTAACTGTTTACAACCACAACTCTAACAGTAAAAGCAATGCTCATCGAGTACAAAGCACTGTCAGTGCTGTGATTTTAGCGTTGCCAAAAACAACTAGTTTTCCTCATTTTCAGGGCTTTTAATAGTCAGTTCCAAAGCTATCATTAGAAGCCTTGAAAATCGAGGGGAGCTAATTAGTTCTGGGGCTGCTCATACCACGTCGCTGACAGTGCAGTATGTTTAATGAGCAATATGTCTAGTTTAGTTTCGATTAATGGATTCATGCATTAGTCCATGGTCTTTTTTTCCGCCCTAAGGCTGTGCTCCTTCATGAGCACACTTTAGTCAGTTTTAGAAATATCTTCTTGTGCAAATGGTTCCAGTGAAATCAGTGGCCTATTTGGTGCATAATAAGACTGTTTGTGTGATGATGAAGCACTTCTCTAAGTGAGAGTTGATGAAACAGCCCAGAGTTGGCTTTGCCTAGGTTAGGAAAAGTGGTTAAGTCTTAAAACTAAGCCCAACTTTCCCAAACTTTTCCTAGTATTCAGGGTGATATTTTACTGTGGTTTTAGCAGGTCAAATTATAGCCCAGGCAGCTGGAGTTTAGGCTGGGCTTCACAGGTAGCCTGTGCTAATTTTGACCTTTGCCTATGGTATAATGATTCACAGCAGTAAAGTTTCAGGTGTATGAAGTAAGCAGTTACGTTCTGTTTTGACTAGCTTTCCTACAGGTAGGTCTTTAGAGTGAATGTACCATATCATCTTTGTTTTGCTTCAGGCCTTATTTTAACTCCATAGCTTTTCTGAGCACCAAACACATTCTGCGCCTGTTGCAACAGGCACAAAAATGGTGATAAAGTAAAACTAATTTTGCAATTTCCCTATCATCTTTAATCAGGAGTTAACACTACAAGTTAGTGTTCAGCTGCATTTGGGAAAGAAAGCTCAATTTTATAAAGAAATAAAAAGCATTATGTGTTAAGGGTGAGAACCTTCGAAGTCTTGCACACAAATGAATGTATATCTAGATACAATACGAGTGTGCAGTGAACGTAAAAACATGTCCAACTGACCTTGAATTACACAGACAAACTATGTACACAAGTAATGTGTATTTGTGTTCCAGGTTCTAAAGAAGCTTTTCCTCAGAACTGTCTTCAAGATTACAAGAAAAAAATATATGTATTAAAAAAGTAATGGTCCATTGCCCAGAACATAGTTAAATAAGGATTCCTACCTTCAGTATTAGTCTGAATATTGAAAATGCCATACAAACGTTACAACAGTTACCATCTTAATTTAGTTTCAAGGGCAAGACAATTGTTAATTGAATTCTAATAAAGTTATTTATTTTTTACCAGTTAAAGCGTTCTCCATGTTATAAGCAATCTGAATTAGAGACATTCTTACTTACTCTGTCAAGGGAAAACTGTTTCCTTGTTGACTACTAAAACTAACTTAGTCCAAGCTTTAATCCAATCTCTTAATCTTTCAGTTTATTATTTTCTTTCTTTCTTTCTTGGGGTTCCTCAAGAATTATAATAGTTTTTAACTTTGAACCGCTCTTTTATTCAAATGGTTCCATAGAGCATGAATATAACAAATGCTATTATGATTCTTAAGTATCACCACATGTTAATAAATAAAAAGGTATAGAAACTTATTTTACACTCTACCTTGCAGTAAAGGAGGGAAAAGCTTACCTTGTTGCTGAAAAAGTAACAGAAGCATGAAAATAAGTAGCGTAGTCATATCAATAGATCCTATTGGAGAGTGTTCCTGTCCCTTGAGAGAGGCTGGCCTCTAGCTGATCTCAGCTTTAACCCCTCTTCAGTTGTGCAATGAAGGAGAGAGAACGAATGCTTCTGCTTTATTCTTGTTTCTACATGAGGAAGTGTTTACTAAAGGTGTGTTGCACAACTTTCAAGCTACAACAGTGACACAGAAGGCGGAAGTTCCTGTTGGTTAGTGTCACTTGAGCTGTGATATATAGATTGCTCCTTCAAATGATTTCTGCCCATAAGCATAAGGAATTGGAGTTGTCCTTGGGCTGTTTTTATTATCTTGGCTGGTAGAAAATACACAGGGCCACTACCAATTTAAGGGATGGCATGTGATTCTTTTTCTATCATTTGAACTTGAAATAAATATGTGTGCGGGTACTGTAATCTACACACACACACACACACACACACGAGGATAGGATAAGAGGGTTGATTCTGTGGCATGCTGGGCACTTTAAATTTCCGTGGGGAACTAACAGTGCAAATTATCTCTCCTGATCTTTTAAACAATGGTTGAAAGGTTTAGGACCTGACTTATCACCATTTAATCAATGTGAATTCCCGTTTCTACTGATCACCATCTGATTTATACAGAAGGCCAGACTTATGAGCCAGGCCCATAAGGTGAACGTAATCCTGAGTCTGAATCATTTCCATTTTATGAGTGCTGGCCATATATCCCTGGCACCCAACTTGTATATTAGTAATGTTTGGTAAGTTAATGAACTGGATTCCTAAAGAAAGAGGATTTGAAATATTGCATGATTAAGTATCATTACAAAACCAGGAAGTTAACAACCTTGAAAAAAAAGAAAAGAAGAAAAAAAGTCTAATTTAGTCCTCATCTACATTAGGAATTTGAGTTGTATTAACACCATAATTAAAGTGGCACAGTACCACTAGAGCCAGTGTACCTACCAATGTATATAAATGCTTTATACAATAAAGTTTATAGGAATACAGCTTTTCTCATGTGGAAGAAGGAATGACTGTTTCTATAGAAGCCAGCTTTATATAGTGTAACTGCATGTGCAATCTGTTTTTATCAGTATAAAAATCTCCAGAAGAGAGCCACACCCTGACAGAAATAGTGATAGCAGTAAAACTTCCCATTGTGGACCAGACCTTAATTATAAATGTAAATATTTATTTAGATGCCTAACTTTAGAAATCCACATTTGAAATTTTTAGTACTAACCCTCCTGTTTCTCAGTTTTTTTACATCTTGGCTGAAACAATTTAAATAACAGTATTTACTTTATCTGTAGAGACATGGGGAAAGGTAGAGCGTCATAAAGAATAAAATCTCAGTACTTTTCAGTGATATACATGACTACACAAACTGCAGAGCAATTGCGACCCTGGCCTCACTTTTGGCAGTGACAGGTGGCATTGTTCAATGTATTTCATAGAGGGGGAGAACGCTCCCTTACATGGGTTCTGGTAGACCAGACTCCCTCTGTGGGCCCTGGCTTCGCTTTGGGATTAGCAAGTGCAAACTCTACTCATGCAAAGAACTAGTCGTGTCAGGGAGCATCTGTAAGGTCTCTGAAGTCTTGTGTGAGCAGAACCTGGTGAAGACGTGAGGTCCAAGAGGGTTAAATCAATTAAATACCTTAGCACCCGTGCCCTTTTCCCAGTGGGGTAATGCTGTTGAGGTATTTACTTGATGAGAACTCTGCAGTCTTACTTAAGATCACACAGTGGCAGAACATGCACTAGAACCACAAAGTCCTGACTCATGGTCCCCACCTCTGATGACTAGCTGAACACCCCTTTGATTTCAAAGAATGGAATACGGGCATTCTGGCAAGCTACAATTAGACTATCATCAATGCCAATGATAATCTCCAGTTTTTCTCCCTCTGTTGTTATGACCTGTCTATTTTCGTCTTGTATTCTGTTCACACAAAGAACACCATAGCAAATAGTCCTCCCATTTCTATTATTAACTAAAGGTGTCTTGAAATAGGTCTCTTGGGAGTGAAACGTTTTTGGGATGAAGGTGTAATGTGACACCCCTGGGACAGGAATGATCTTTGGAAGTAAGTTTTTTGGAAAAGTCCAGCTGAGTGACACAGAAAGTTTACTTTCTAAAGATAGACTTTTCCAAATAAAAAAGTCTTGCATACAAAACCAGTGGGTATAACCAATACTGACTGTGCAAGCATGAGCCACACAAAGAACCCAAACAGCCTCATTGTAAAGTGCCTGTATGTACACTTACGAAGAACTTTTTAATAATGGCAAACCTCACATGAGGATTGTGTGGTTTGGTTAATGTTTGTGAGTTGCCTATCTGATACTAGATTTCTGAGAGGCCTTATATAAGCAGGGGGATATATATCAGTATTCAATCAGTATGTATCAGTACTGAAAAGGAAGTATTTCATTATGAGTTCTTTTTCCTGGGTCTACCACTGACTTGTTAGTCAAAGCACTTTTCTTCCCTGTGCCTCCATGTCCTCATGCCTAAAATTGGGGTCCTCCTTTGTAAAGTGCTTTGAGATCTAGGGAAGAAAAACATTATATAAGAATTTTTGCTCCACTTCCTCCTCCTCCTCTTCCTCATCATCTTCCACAAAAGCTGAAATACAAATGAAAATAAAAAAAAATATGATTGGGCCACATTCCCCACTGTTGTAAACAGGCTTTTTCCCCATTGCTTAAAAATGTGTGGCTACCTTCCAGGCATTCATCCTGAGGCATTCACTCAGTACAATGCCTTTGAACATCATGTACCAGTGCAGTGTCCATACTGATCTCATAAATTCATTTTTCTTCTTTTTTTAAAAGGCACTTTCAAAATCCAAATGAATAAAATTAAACTAAAGAAAGGTACAGTACACTGTAAAACCAACAGGCGTTAGCAGCACCGGCTTCTG